>NC_044994.1:33398114-33720569 GCF_008728515.1 Papio anubis
TTTTGTATTTTTTTTTGTAGAGACGGGGTTTCACCGTGTTAGCCAGGATGGTCTCGATCTCCTGACCTGGTGATCCGCCCGTCTCGGCCTCCCAAAGTGCTGGGATTACAGGCTTGAGCCACCGCGCCCGGCCCTCAAATGGAAACTTAATAGCAGCCATGTGGTTGGTAGGACATCCCATGGCTACCCAAAAGTGCAGATTTGAGTAGAAACAAAGTGAAAGAAGATAATGGCTATTTGCTGCAGGGATTGGGGTTGGAATAAAATTCAGAATTCTCATATATGAGTCTCAGATATTTTATAACATCAGGCCATGTTTTTTTTTTTTTTCTTAGTCCTTGCCTGCATCCAATGTACTGTGAAGTTTCCAACAATGAGTTCTCATTTCCAGTGATTTCTTTTTGTTTTTTTTAACTCAAAATTATTGTAGACTGATTTCACTTGGATTAAAATAAAGTACAATGTCCCCCTGACTCAATACATTATTTGGAATTGAACTGACCTTCACATTCTCAGCTATTTTGCCTCATGGTGTGATGGTGTGGGTAACTAATAAAGTGAATGGCACATGATTTGAGTCAATTGGTAGAAGAGTCACGATCCGAGTACTGTATTTAAAGGCAAGTCTAAAAAAGACCAATTTGTTTGCTCTTATGGTGTTGGCACTCCTTAGATTCTTCACCTGCTTTGTCTTTGTGAAATAAGGGAAAACGCACAGAGAAAATAAAATAATGGTATTATCCTACCATGTATCTATTAAATGTTACATCCTATATGTGAATTATTTTATTTACGCTTCCAACTGACATACAGATTTTCCTCCCCTTATTTTAAAACATTGAAAACAAGCTGAGGTTGATTCAATAATTAAAGTTTCACACTGCTAGAAAATGGCACAGATTGAACTGAAACCCACATCTCTGTTTATGCCTTCTGTGTCAGGTTCACCTAAAAATACGTAACACCAATTTACCTAGGCTCTGTGGCTACCATCAGAGCAGTGGGGCACTCCAGGTTTATTGACTCGCCTAGCACATTTACAGAGACCCAAAGCAACGGGCACAAGAACTCCCTTTAAATTCAACACTTCCTTCACTTCCAGGGTCTATTTTATTAGATTCAATCAATCCCAGCTTAATAGTGAAATTGAGGTTTTCATTTGGTAAGCTCTATTACTGAAGGTCGCATTACTTTTTTAAGTGGTAGAATTATTGTTTACTAACTACAGAATTTATGCCATTGGTAACTTCCGTCCAGCATGACTGTGATCTTCCCAAGTCTCTTTATCTTTCAATGGGAAACACATTCCTTTGTTAGTGTTGTGTATAACTACAGTTAATAACAACTCGTGTGAAAAGTGATATCTTACTCAGTAATATTTAATTAGACTTGAAAATAGCAAGTTACCACCAACATGTAGAATAAATCCTATCTAAGGAATAAGGAGGCTGTACCCACATTCTTGGTTTTTCAGTGACTTGTAAGGTGATGCTGCACAAATAATATAACCACTCAAGGCTTCTCTTTCCTTATCTATCAGTTATAACACTTATTCTACTCTCTTTTTTTTTTTTTTTTGAGACGGAGTCTCGCTCTGTCGCCCAGGCGGGAGTGCAGTGGCCGGATCTCAGCTCACTGCAAGCTCCGCCTCCGGGGTTTACGCCATTCTCCTGCCTCAGCCTCCCGAGTAGCTGGGACTACAGGCGCCCGCCACCTCGCCCGGCTAGTTTTTTGTATTTTTTAGTAGAGACGGGGTTTCACCGTGCTAGCCAGGATGGTCTCGATCTCCTGACCTCGTGATCCGCCCGTCTCGGCCTCCCAAAGTGCTGGGATTACAGGCTTGAGCCACCGCGCCTGGCCTCTACTCTCTAAAAGACAGAACAAAGGCTTGAACGAACTCATGTCTGTACAAGTGCTTTAATGAAGCCTTACATATTACTTTACCTTGACACACATCTTTTAAAATCCACTAATTCTTCACATTTTTCAAAGTGGAAAAAATCAGGAAACAGGAGGTTAAAAATAGAAGAGGTATCTTCCAAGAGGCTGGAAAGGGTCCTAGGGGCCAAATAGCCAAGTGGGATTTACTCTGAGACAGGCTGACTGTGGCATGTGTTCATTTTCTTAAACTTTAAGAACCCACTAACTTCAGCTAATAATGTCTAGGATTACAGCACCCAAAATGTCAAGATCACTGTATTCGCCTGTCTATTGGCCTTTGTCACATTTTCGCACCCTACATGATATTTGGCAAAATCCTTCCTGACTTTCTCCCTTGGGTGTCATTCTCAAGAATGTGAAGTTCTACTGCAAAATGTGCAGCCTGAAGAATCAGAGGTTAGAGGCAAAAATCTCTATCCTGCTAATAGAGTTTCAAACTGAAGGACTCACCAGTCCCTCTGAGATTTTGTTTTATGTAAATGTTCCTACCTCCTGGAGAGTCCTCCCTTATGACTTTGTTAGAAAGGCCATATATTTCCAGATTTCATCTAGGCAAAGCATTTGTTCATTCAGGGAAAGAGAAAAACTAATTCTCTGAGGCACACTGACATTGATGAGAAATAAAGCCAGAGCCCAACAAGGAGGCGAGACCAGGGGAACTCCAGCAAAGTAGAATGAAAGTCACAAGATGTTTTAACTGCATACAAGGAAAAGGGTGGAACCTTCTGAGAAACGGATCCACCTACTGGAAACTTCTCATGAACTGTATTTTTTAGGGACAGAGGAAGTAAGAGGAGGTTTTCTCTGGAGAGACAGCCTCTAGGGTCTTCAGAGCCAAACTTTTGGCCCAGTCTTTCTGGGTAAAGAGGGTTAAGTCTGTGTGAAGCAGCATCAACTGGCTGGAAAACTATTTGACCTTCACTGGATCGTCAGTCATTCTTTTGCTTGAGTGGCTGAATGAAGAGTATGTCATTCTGTCATAGCAAAAATCTGGAGAAGGGGAAAAAAATTAAATCGATCCTCTTCATCTCAGAAAGGCTTAGTTTCATTGGCATCTAACTGACACAAACACTCTTTGCTAGGTTTCTGTTTGCTGATAGTAATTAAATATTCCTGTCTCTGACTTCACAGCCAAATGCCCTGGCTGATGACGAGGACAGTATGCTCCACTTTTAAAGGACAGAATTGGAAATTTGCTTATTCTAAATGCCTCTGATTATAGACATGTATATGTATGTCTGGGTTCTCTCTCTTTCTCTTTCTAAAATCTATTCCACTCACCAGATGCAAGAAAATCTTAACAAAACAATAAAATCTATAATGTGCAATACATTGACATTTGTAGTCCTATATTAGCTGTTAATTAGAGCTTATCCATAGACTAATCTGGATTTCAAATGAATAATTTTAGCAATTTATGAACTTTCACATTTTTAGTCATTTATTAAGAAAAATGAATTAAAAAGAAAGAAAAGAGAGGATAGCAAGGCAAGTAAGAGATCTAGATGACAAGGACTATTATAATTTTGCCACAAATTTTTCCAACTGAGAGGCCTTGATTGCCTTGCCTTTGTCTGTTTGCTGGCTTGTTTCTGTTTGTACTTCACCACCTCCCTGAAGTAAGATGGCAATGAAATGGTGCTGTGACTGACCACAGTTTTTTCCCCAGACAATGGTAAGATATGGAGACTTTCCTCCCTTAAGAAAAGAGTGAATAGCAATTGTCTTGTGTGCCTTTCAATAACTAGTAAGATTAACCCCAGAGAAACCTCCTGTAGCCGAGACATTGATTGTTCTTTCTCATCTGGGCCAGAGTCTATTTGAGGAGACTCAGCCCCATCTTGAAAAGGGAAGGGGGTAAGGTAGAGGTCAGGAGTTAGGCAGTCTCATTTTCTTCTTTAGAATTCCTGTGCTCAGGACAGGTCTCTCCACACAGTCTAGCTGGGAATTGGGGCCATCACCCAGAGACTTTAGAACCTAAAAATGCTTTATTTAGAGACTTATATACTTTAGAGAGTTTTGCTTTTTATTTCTTGCTTCAACTTACCTGAAGGACTCCATTCTGCTTTGCTACAATTGATCAAACAACAGTCTTCTTACGTTATCCAAAAAATGAGTGTCTGAAATGAAGCAGCAGAAATCCAAGGAATATCTTGAATAATTCTAGGTGCTAGATAAATGAAATTAAGATTGTCAGGGGCTCAAAAATGAGTCTTTTCTTTTTCCCTCTTATTTTCCTTTTGTTATCTTGATTTATACAATTTGAGAAACTTTTTCATTATGATAGAAGGTATGTGAAGTAGACGGTTGGAACAGCCAAAGTCTCTTTTAGAGCATCTTTCTTGTCAATATTCAAATAAAAACATTTATGAGGACCTTTTAAGGTTTTAGGGTTCTTGTTAACTTTAGAAGTTAGAGCAATGTGAATTGATAATATAAACATGCACAATTTAAGTCACTGTGTTAAGAAGATTTGGGATTTGGTCTGAGTTGGGAAGTAATCAGTATATATAAAAAAGGACAGGGGAGTTGTGTATGCAGTCCTTTCCCTTTGCTGAGATATGACCTCTTTCTTACCTGCTGACCTCATAAATAGATTTGTATTTATCAGGCTAAGTTTTGTTCACATCTATGCTTATATGTATAATATCTTATCTCTGATCTTCACCACAACCCTGAAAGTTGATATTCATCAAGTTAGATTGCAAAACTTGGACACAGCTTATAAGTGACCCACGTTGCTTTGAAGTCAGTATTATTCCAATGTACCTTGCTACTAATACATAATGATGTGGCATGGAAGTAAACATATGTGTTTAAAGAATGGCAAGGACTCCATGGGGGCTAGGTTGAGCGTATATGTTGAGGAGCAGCCAAGTTAACTTTGAACAGATGGTTTAGAGTCAGTTAAGGAAGCTCTTCAAATATAAGAGGTGAAGAATGAACTCTATTCTGAAGGCCACAGAAGATCATTGAAGTAGGACCATAGTGTGAATACTACTGAGATTATAAAGAATATAAATATTTCACCATAACTTTCATTTTTCACACATAGGCACCTATGTAGAGCCAATAATATAACAATTACTAGTCAATAACACATGAAATACCACATGGAATTCAGTCATACATCTTTTTACTAGACTAATTAAAAAGTAAACTAGGAGCCACAATCAGTTCTATTCATGGGTTAGACTTCACTGATCCATTTTGATGCCAGAGGAAGGATTTGAACCTAAGATCTTCTCATTTCTAGACACTCATTAAACAATTATATCTTAAGTACTAGCCATGTGCAGCAAACATATGTTAAGTACTTGCTATTCACAACAAATTTATATTGAACACAAGCTATAAAACTGGATGCTTTATAGATATCAAGAAGTGTAAAATAATGCCTCTCTTTCAAAATGCTTAAAATCTTGCTGCAGGGATTAGACTTAGTCATTTGAAAACTTCATTAATAATAAAAGAACAATAGAGTTTCACTAGTAAAAATATAAGGAAATACATAATTATGTAGCAAGTAATGGTTCAGATAATATTAACTAAATTGCCCCCTATAGCAAATTATCTCCCATGTTCAAAGGGAAGATTCCATATACCTGTTAAGGATGTCAGAATGTTAAATGCATAAACTTTGCAGACATTTCGAATTGGATGCTTAAAGTGTTTCTTACCAATATATTGCAATTACATGAAACCAAATCTGAAAAAGTATACATCGACCTGGTGAGTTCCAAGTGAAAAGAATGTTAATTTTTTATTTAGGCACTGACTATAACTATCAGATAACAAAGGAAACGATTCATGGAAATGAAAGAGATGACAGGGTCCTACCACTGTGACTTCGTAACCACACCATAAATCAAGAGTAAAAGTCCTCAATGAAGTAAACCCATAGTCTCCTCTAGAAGACTTCTTATTACTCTTTTTGCTCTTTAGTTCCATGTTTTTTGAAGTCGTTTTCATCTGATGGCAGCTACTTGGGAGGCTGAGGCAGGAGAATAACTTGAACCCAAGAGGTGGAGGTTGCAGTGAGCTGAAATCGTGCCATTGCACTCCAGCCTGGGCAACAAGAGCGAATCTCTGTCTCAAACAACAACAACAACAACAACAACAACAACAACAACAACAACATACACTCCTACTGATATTTGGACCTATTCCCTAGCCATAATGGACTCTGAGAAGTGTTCATTTCTTCCTCTGGTTTCCGCTTCAAGTTCAGTGTATCCATTTTGATTGACGTCACCCCTTCCTGGATCTCACATCTGTCCATGACATGTGCCTGTGTAAGCCAGCTCATCTTCCATCTAGGCAGTAAGGTCATCACTGTACCCATGGTGGAGCAACCACTTTACCAAAGGAAGCATCTCACCAATGAAGAAACCACTCCCAACCACCTCCTCTGCAGAAAAGAAAAGCAGGTCATCCAAGTCATCTCCCATTTCAAATCTAAATCTAGCTCTATGTATTGGATTAGAAGGTGGCTATATATTATGAGGGGCATTAGAGATGTACTCACATCCCTAAATAATCTGCAAAAGTGTGCTTCCCTGCAGTCAGAAGTCCATGCATTAGTAACCCTTGCATAAGACACAGATTTAAATGCAAATGTTCTCCCTATAGAGAGACATCCCTGCACATTAGCAACTTCATTTTTTGGTTGACATAAAACCTACAATTAGATGTCTCCTGTAAGCTAGATAATTTTTAACAGGATTGAAAAATCAGGAAAGAAAATGTGACCAACACTATTGCTTGGGAGAGAAGAGCTTATTTGGGAGGAATAAGGAAATTTGTCAGCGTTCACAAGACGATTCATAGCCGTCTGGGAAGGGAGGCATTTGTTGTTGTTGTTGTTGTTGTTGTTGTTGAGACGAAGTCTCGCTCTGTCGCCCAGGCTGGAGTCCAGTGGTGCGATCTCCGCTCACTGTAAGCTCCGCCTCCCTGGTTCACGCCATTCTCCTGCCTCAGCCTCCTGAGTAGGTGGGACTACAGGCGACCGCTACCACGCCTGGCTA
This sequence comes from Papio anubis, assembly GCF_008728515.1. Classification (NCBI taxonomy): domain Eukaryota; kingdom Metazoa; phylum Chordata; class Mammalia; order Primates; family Cercopithecidae; genus Papio; species Papio anubis. Next base: position 33,405,083 of record NC_044994.1, read on the forward strand.
GTTCTTTTTGGATTTTTTTTTTTTTTTCAGTAGAGACGGGGTTTCACCATGTTAGCCATGAAGGTCTCGATCTCCTGACCTAGTGATACCCCGCATCAGCCTCCTAAAGTTCTGGGATTACAGGCGTGAGACACTGCGCCCGACTGGGAGGCATTTTTACTTTTTATTTTTTGACTTTTATTTTAAGTTCAAGGGTACATGTGCAGGTTTGTTACATAGGTAAACTTGTGTCATGGGAGTTTGTTGTACAGATTATTTCATCACCTAGGTATTAGTACCCATTAGTTATTTTTCCTGATCATCTCCCTCGTCCCACCCTCCACCCTCCAATAAGCCCCAGTATCTATGTGTCCATGTGTTGTCATCATTTAGCTCCAATTTATAAGTGAGGACATGTGGTATTTGGTTTTCTGTTCCTGTGTTAGTTTGCTAAGAATAATAGCCTACAGCTCCATCCATGTCCCTGCAAAGGACATAATCTCATTCTTTTTTATGGCTGCGTAGTATTTCATGGTGTCTATGTACCAAATTTTCTTTATCCAGTCTATCACTGATGGCATTTAGGTTGATTCCATGTCTTTGCTATTGTGAATAGTGTTGCAATGAACATATGTGTACATGTGTCTTTATAATAGAATGATTTATATTCCTTTGGATATATATCCAGTAATGAGATTACTGGGTCAAATGGTATTTCTGCCTCTAGGTCTTTGAGGAATCACCACACTATCTTCTACAATGGTTGAAGTAATTTACACTCCCCCCATCAGTGTATAAGTGTTCGTTTTCCTCCATAACCTCCCCATCATTTGTTATTTTTTAACTTTTTAATAATAGACATTCTAACTTGTGTGAGATAATATCTCACTGTGGTTTTGAGTTGCGTTTCTCCAATGATCACTGATGTGGAGCCTTTTCTATATGACTGTTGGCTGAATGTATGTTTCTTTTGAAAAGCATTCATGTTCTTTGCCCACTTTTTAATGGGGTTGTTTGTTTTTTTCTTTTAAATTTGTTTAAGTTTCATATAGATGCCAGATATTACATCTTTGTTGAATGTATAGTTCGCAAAATTTTTCTCCCATTCTGTAGTTTAGACAAACTCTATTGATAGTTTCTTTTGTTGTGCAGAAGTTTTTTAGTTTCCATACATCAACCACAGTCAAGCTGAGAGCCAAATCAGGAATGAACTCTCATTCACAATTGACATGACACACACACACACACACACACACACACACACACACACAACCTAGGAATGCAGCTAAGGATGTGAAAGATCTCTACAAAGAGAACTACAAACTACTGCTCAAAGAAATCAGAGATGACATAAACAAATGGAAAAACATTCCATGCTCATGGATACAAAGAATCAATATCATTAAAATGCCCAAATTGCCTGAAGCAATTTAGAGATTCAATGCTATGCTTATTAAACTACCCTTGACATTCTTCACAGAATGTGAAATAACTATTTTAAAATTCATATGGAACCAAAAAAGTAAATAAAAGCCTGAATAGCCAATGCAATCCCGTGTAAAAAGAGCAAAGCTAGAGGCACAACACTAACCAACTTCAAGCTATACTACAGAGCTTTAGTAACCAAAACAGCATGATACTGTTACAAAAACAGGCACAAAAACCAATGGAACAGAATGGAGAACCCAGAAATAAGACCACAAACTTACAACTATCTGATCTTTGACAAACGTGACAAAAGAAAGCAATGAGGAAACGATTCCCTATTCAATAAATGGTGCTGAGATAATGGGCTAGTCATATGCAGAAGATTAAAACTGGACCCCTTCCTCATACCATGTACAAAAATTAACTCAAGATGGATGAAAGACTTAAATGTAAAAACCAAAACTATAAAAGCCCTGGAAGACAAACTAGGCAACACCATTCAGGACTTAGGCATGGGCAAAGATTTTATGAAGAAGCCAAAAGCAATTGCAACAAAACTAAAAATTGACAATTGGAATCTAATTATAATAAACTAAACAGCTTCTGCCCAGGAAGCTTCTATCAACAGGGAGGCATTTTTAAACGGAAGTTTTCATTACTGTGAAGACCCAACATTTTTTTTTTTTTTTTTTTTTTTTTTTTGGTATTCCACAATCTGGCCAATGGCTAGGCTATAAAGTTTACCTAAGATACTGGAGATTTTATTGAATTTGAAGACAGTTGAGCAACTGTGCTTCTTTCATTTTATCTACCCTTCTAAAGGTTAAGAATATTTAGTTATTTCTAGATTTTAGATATTCTCCCTCCATTAACACCATTAACAGGACGCATGTGGTCCCATCAGTGCAGATGGAACTCACTGAAGTTCATGACCCTGCTATGGATAAGTGTTAGTTAAAGGATTCAGACCTAAGCCTGCTTCTTTATTTTAATTCATTATGTAAATCCTGAAACACTTCTTCAGATATATTCCAACTCTTCTTTATGTTGTAATCTATATGATAATGCCATGAAAATCCCATCAATAATTCTATCCTGCTCCATTCTTTGGTGATTTACAAACTGATGGTACCTACTCTGTCAGAAGACACTTCACTCCAGCTATCAACAAATACATCAATTTTTAAGGTGGTTGAGTTGCATGTCTCTATTACCTGTCAGCCAACAAAAAGTGTGACTATGTTAATATATGCCAGTGAAAGAATATAAGAGCGAGGATATTACCCTAACCATTAAATTCACCAATAATTTATTGAACTAATTTGTGCATAACACTGACCTAAATGATGCATTTGATTGTTAATGGAAGGGAGGGAGGCTTAATGATAGTTGCCATTTACTTCACTACAAGAATTTTAGAAAATTTATCTTATTTAAGAATTTCAGCACCATGTGAAACACAAATTATCCTAGATATACTTTTTAAGATGAGGAAACCAAGGCTCAGTAAGAAAAACTTTTATCAAGGCCACATGAATATCTAGTGTTGAAGCTGCAATTTAAACCAGTTCCATGTCTCTGAAGCCAGCACTTGACTCTTAACCCTCTAGTATATTACTCGCTAAATAGCCCTCTTAGTACTGCCACAGAGCAAATGTCCTCCTAATCAGACTTGAGAGCCATCTTTGACATGGTAAAAATAGGTAGAAAGATGAAGCCTCTTTTATTTTATTTTATTTTTATAGAAGGAGTCTCGCTTTGTCGCCCAGGCTTGAGTGCAGTGGTGCGATCTCGGCTCACGGCAAGCTCCACCTTGCAAGTTCACGCCATTCTCCTGCCTCAGCCTCCCAAGTAGCTGGGACTACAGGCGCCCACCACCATGCCCGGTTAATTTTTTTTTTTTTTTTGTATTTTTAGTAGAGACAGGGTTACATTGTGTTAGCCAGGATGGTCTCGATCTCCTGACCTCGTGATCTGCCCGCCTCAGCCTCCCAAAGTGCTGGGATTATAGGCGTGAGCCACCACGCCCAGCCGCCTCTTTCTTACAGCTTTTGTTTTTTGACTAGCCGGATCAGTGGGTAGCACATTAACCCAAGCCATATTGCTTTCTAACCGATTGTCAGGAAAGAGGAATTGGTCAGCAAGCTCAGTCACAAGGTGAGGTTTAATAACTTGTTAATACAAATCGACATAGCATCTGAATTTCTTGCAGCTATAGCCTTCTCTCTTCTATGCTCCCTTTGCCCAACCCACTGCTCCCAGTATCACACTCAGGTTAAGCAAGTATCTATGGCTTGCCTGCCTTAAATTCTATTTTATTACCCTCCCAGTTCACTCTTCTTACCCTCCTATTGAGGCCACGCTGGGAACCTTGGCCTGTATATCTTGGATATACAGGTATATATAGATATATAGATATGCCTGACTGGTTCTTACCAGCTCTTCCAAGTAAAGCAGTGTTTCTCACTACATTAGAACCATTAAGGAAAATTGTTGTCTCCCTCTCTACCATTCATTACCTTTTCCACTCTGATTGCTAATCCTGGGTTGGATTGTAGTTTTCTATAATATAACAAAATTTGAGAGCCAAATTCTAAGAGATTCTAGTCTTCATATATCTTGCTGTAAAGTGTGATTACACCATGACTAGAAGAAATCTTGTAACCCTAGCATGTTTATGTCTGATTATATTACCCATCAAGTGGAAAAATTCACTTTGCAATCTGTAAGTTTCCTGTGAATACAGATTATGTCTGTCTTGTTTGCTAGTGTAACTTGAAAGGCATTTATAGGGCATGGCACATATTAAGTGCCCTACAAATATTTGTTTGATTTAAATCAATGGCTGGAAGACTGAACAGATGGAGCAATGGATGAATGACATGCTTGTTGGCTGAGCTAGCTTATTTCTTCTTCCCCACAACACATACCTTTTCCATATGACAGTAATAACCCTAAACTCCTCCTGAGCCTTGCAATTATGGCCTTATTATATCACATCAGGCCAGTCTATTTCCCAAGATACCTGGATAAAATGTATATGAATGATACTATGGACTAGGAGAGTTTTAGACAACCTAAGTGATATATCAAGTTCTCCTATCACTCCTCTTTATCTCCTTGGAAAGTGAGTTTGTTGTGTTACACAACATAATTATCAAAGTGGCAAACACATCACATATTTTCTTATCACAATTTTAATTACTTTCGTTTGCTTGCCTTTGCCTTTTCCATTGAAAGCCTTCATTCATATTGACCCACTTCAATTTTGCTTAGTTTATAAATCCTGGTGAAATTTTAGCTAGAAGTGGCATGACCATAACTGAAGTATATATTCATAAGTAACAATATGGGTAAGAACATGCCTTTGGTTTTTATGATAGTTTTTGAATCAGATTTTCAATGACTTAAAAGTTTTCTTAAAATGTGTACCATATGCCTATATTTTTTTGACATTTATAAAGAAGGTTATTCTACGCCTGAGCTCTTTGGTTATCTGACTACTAGAGAATATGAGGCAGAGAACACTTACTGCAAAGAAAATGTTCTTTTATAGCATCCTTTAGTATGCATTATAGCTCTGAAAGAAATAGAAGCCAAGATTTCCAAATATATTAGTTTCCCAAAGTTATCACTCAACAATGTTTGACACAGTGGAGGCAATAGGTAAAGTTAGTACAGTCCTTGTTAAACCCTGGGTTTAATGATTTTTTTTAGGACATTCGTATTAAAATGGGATCGTTAAGAATATACTGCCATTCCAGCAGCATAAAAAATGCATACAATAAGTTCACACAATGCATACCAATAATGACTCAACAAAATAAACGGCAAAATGAAACCAGCATTGCTCACCGTGTGTTTAAAATAACCTTTAGGCATTTGATGAGTTTTATTGGTAACCAATTGGTGGCAAACTACTCAGTGTAAAAGAACAGTTTAAAAGCTAATAGGAAAAATCTGGCATTAATAACCCAGTAGATTACGGTGAGAACAATAGTGAAGTTACTGTAGAAAGCAATGTATCTAGATAATTAAAGTTAAGCCATTTTGGTTCTACAGCAGTAAAAGATATGCCTGCTGGGAACATGAGAGACCCCATATGCAAAGCTGACTCTAAAAGTAAAAAGTTGGCTTCCTGGTTACACAAGTAGGTTGAAATAGAGTGTGAAGCAAGGCAGAGAAATGTGGAGCAAGGCAGAGAAGTGTGGAGCAAGGCAGAGAAGTGTAGGCAGATCACTGGGATTCATTAATTATCATGTCTCAGCTTTATTTTTCCTTCACTCAAAAGGTTATTACTATCATTCTATGCTTAAATTATGTTGGTAAACACTAAACCTCCCTCTTAATCTGTGCCCGAATCATGAATAAACAACTTAAATGTGCAAAAGACCTTGGAAATGCATGCCAAGATAAACTATAGATAGAATTATCCATAGCTTGAAATTAAAGTTAAAACCCTAGTGCAGTTACTTTGTCGAGATATCTGAGAATAGGCCAGTAGCATTTTTGTTTTTCCATTCTCAGTATGCATAATAATGAAGCAAATGTTAATAACACTTTCGTGATGCAGAGTGATTAATAAGCAATTAGGTCTTGCATCTAAATGATTTTGTTGGCAGTCTTGGATATGCGTTTCTTGGAAGTCTACTGTTGTCTGATACTGATTCTAATAACTAGTGTAAAATTTTTTTTTTTAAAAATTATAGGATTGTATTAATAGCTAAACCATAACAAGAGTGGGTCTGGGCTCAGGCAATGCACAGAATATGATCAGGGATGTTCAGGTATCAATGTAGAAGACACATTTGAAAGCTACCTCATCATTGATATGCAAAAAGGCCAGTTGTGGGATCATCCTATTTGTTTTATTCTATTTATTATTTTAATTTTTTAAAATTTGCAGTATTTTGTGTTTTGTGTTATGTTTTCCATCATTTTAATCTTGTCAAAAATCTAGACAAAAGATTAAATCTAAAGACAAAATAAAAAAATCTAAATCTATTTTGAACACGTTTTAAATTATGGAACCCTTGAACTCTATATTTAAAAATAAAAAGTCAAGTATTTTTTATTCTACCTCATCTAAGCATGCCTTTAAAATGCTGAATTCAGGCTGGATGTTGTGGCTCACACCTATAATCTCAGCACTTTGAGAGGCCAAGGCAGGTGGATCGCTTGAGCCCAGGAGTTCTAGACCAGTTTGGGTGAAACGGTGAAACCTCACCTCTACAAAAAATACAAAGATTAGCTGGATGTGATGGCCTGTGCCTGAAGTTTCAGCTAGTTGGGAGGCTGAGGTGAGAGGATCAATTAAGCCCAGGAAGTCACGGCTGCCATGAGCCATGAGCGCACCACTGCACTCTAGCTTGGGAAACAGGGCGAGATCCTGTCTCAAAAAAATATAAAAGTAATAAAAATAAAATCCTGAATTTAAAATTTGTTTAAGACTCAATAATTTCTTATACATGAAGACTACATGAAACTTTTCAGTGTGTATTATTCACATTTAGTATTTTACTGAGTAATCACAACAACTTTATGACGTTGTATAACAAAGATGAGCTCCTGTGGGCTGATAAAGAAACCAAAGTCCAGGGAGTTCAGCAAACTTGTTCAAATAGCAAGTTTAGGTCTTGGACACAGAAACTCTGCATGTTTGAATTAAACACAGCATCAGCTGTCATGATATAAAGGAAATTTTGAGTTCGGGTAATAAGACTCTTAGAATTTCACAAAATAGCTACTGAAAGTGTTCCAAACAAAAGAGTCGGGAATTTGGGCACCACCACCACCGCATATACCCAGCAAACCCAGATCATTCAAGGGAGGAGGCAGGAGGGGCATTTGCTCTGCTTCACTTCAACAAAAGACCCTGAATTTGGATTTGCGATATAAACTTTCAATATTTTTATACATTGAATTATTAGCAAGGGGAAAATGTTATTATCTCCTGAATGATATTCCCAAATATACCAAAATTTATTTTATATTCTAGAAACCATCTCCCAAAAAACAACAAATGGCAGAAGAAGTAGGAGGGGGAGAGATGGGGAGGGAGCAGAAGAGGGAGCAGAAAGAAGAGGAAAGAACTTCCATTCCCCACTGTGCTCCTGAAATTTTTAGTCACAGACTTAGCATCATGATGCTCTTCAGATTCAATTTAGTGCGGTTTGATTATTAGTACAGAGCACCCAGAGTGAGCTATGCTAGACGGCAACAGTATGTAAGGATCACTTCCTGATACCTTCTTCCCTCTTTTATTCCTGGCTCATGACTTTGCTTTCTTAAAGCAAGAGGTATCTGCAAGAATGGGGAGGGGGAAGATGCTAGATGGGAAAAGAAGAAGAAAGTAGCCTGATTGCAGCTTCGCTTTGTGAATTCAAGAAGTGTGTGTTTGAAAAATGAAGGTGCATAAGTTAGTGTAGCTCCAGGGCGCCAGCTTCCCTAGTGTTAGCATAGCTGACACACTGACAGTTTATATGGAATTTATGTGCCTAATTTCTCTGCTTTTTATGGGAAAACATGTTTGTTACCTTACAGCTGCCCACATCACATGCCGCCAATCCGCCTCTGAGCCATAGAGCACCTTTCTCGAGGAAACATACATACATCAAGGGCTTATGTATTTTTTACAATGTTGTAAGGAGAAAATAATAAAATATGGGTTATTAGTGTGAAATGCTTAAAAATCAGCTCCTGCCCTTTTCCCCACCTCATCTCACCATTTTAATTGTTTATGTGTTTGTGTACAATTGGATCGCATCTGGAAAAGGACAGGAGCTGTAACCACAACTTAAAAGCCAATTGCAGAGCTTTAAAAAGTAAATAAAGCATTTAAGCTGCCACATCAGTAGGAAGATATATGCAGATGTAAAAGAAGGAAATGTACGTTTTAGAGTGAAATGCTTAAAAATCAGCTCCTCTTTTCAATCACCTGCAGGAGCCCTGGATCCTTTGTGCTCTCTGACTGGTGGAAGGCAGTACACAAGGAAGCACGGCAGGGGTCTCGCTCTGCCTCTTCCCTTCCACTCCATGGGCCAGAAGCTCCGCATGGGCTAGAAGCAGAACCTTCACCCGAGAATACTTCAGAGGCAGGTCGTTCATGGCTGAAGGCCTGGGGTCACTCTCACCTATTGCCTTGCATTACTATCTTGCCCAGACTCTCAATGCCTGTGGCAGTTGTTTCAGGACACATCTCGTTTTTCTATTTAGCCTCTATTCTTATTTTTTGAATGACCTGATAGGAGAAAAATAAGCTATTTATGCCAATTTACATTTCCCACAGTCTTCTACACTTCCAAATAGAACCTCATTGCTATAAATCAATCTTTAATTAGGAAGTGAAGAATGTAATGCAATGAGAGAAAAATAATGGGGATAGATTAATGAATCCAAATCATACAAGGCAACTTCTTTGCAATACAGGGGACCAACTGGTTCTGTACCCTTCAACAGGCAGTAAATGGAAATATGGTTCAACATTTATCTTGCCAGCTCTCCTCAAACTTGTCTTCCCAGGTTTCTCAGGATACCCCTGCTTTGGGGCATGTTATCAGACAACAAAATGTGAAGGAAATTTTCACTTAAGGGGGAAAGAAAATGTATGTGAAACTTAGCCTTCTGGTGAGTAGGTTGGACCCTAAATGATGTTAAGAATTCTCTCATTTCTCAAGCCTGTGTATGTGTATGTGTGTGTGTGTGTGAGTGGTGTGGTGTGGTGTGTGTGTTTGTGTGTTTAGGTACATCTTGAACATTCCTGCTTGAAAATCTTATAGTCAGTGCTCTGATGCTTTTACATTGGCTAAGGCAGATAGATGCTTTAGCTCTGCATATTGTACCCCTCCACCAACCTACCTTTTGAAATAAAAAATATTTTCCAAGTATATAGAAAAAACTGTCATAACCTAAAATGCTGGCCCCAGAAGGATTGCCTTGTAGTAGTGAGAGGCACACAATCAGCACCTCCTGCAATCTGCCTGCTGATATTTCCTTTCCTCTCAGGGTTCCTGGTGAATTATGGAAAAATCAATGACGTCTTCTTTTTCTCCTCCTTGTAATGCTTTATCCCCCAGAATGACACATCGCCTTCCTTTAGTACTCTGTAGCAAAACTGAGACAGGGCTAGACTATTTAACTAACACATTTAAAAAGGATCTGCAATAACAAAGCAAACCCAATTTTATGAATTAATTTGCCTGCTTGCCAAGATGCAGGTTATTCATCTTTGTATTCATTCCACCCCGGGCTGGTCCCTCCTGTAACTCCTAACCTGCCTCCACATAGCAGAGGCCCTGTTTAACCCTGCCTGTTGAAAACTCTCAAAGTCCAGGTCAAGAAAAGTCAAGAAGTCAAGATAGTTTACTTCAAATACATGAGATTCTATCATGTGGGATTTAAATTTGACTTGCTCTGTGCAGTTCTGGTGTGTGAAATTATGACCAATGACGGTGACATGAAGAAAAAGCTCAGCCCAGGATAAGTAAGAATCCTCTAATGAGCAGCTCTGGCTTACAATGGAATGAGATGCTTTTTGAGACAAGGAGTCTGAAGTAGAGCTTGGAAGAACAACAAAGACATAGACACTCGCATTTAAGGGCTGGAATGATTTTAAGTTGCCTATAGAGCAACCACCCTATTTATCTGAAGGTCTATGACTCTATCACGGTCTCAATTTAATGTTAACATTCTTAAAGAAAGGTTTCCAAAGTAGAGGCCCGACACTGATTTAACTCACCCTCCTGTTAGGTAGAGATGGCATTTGCCAAATTTTAGATCTGCACGAATGTCTAAGGTGGGATAAATTCTGGGAGGATGAGATTACCTGCAACACATAAGTCTTTGTGATATCACAGACAGCAGGGTGGTATTTGTTCTCTCTTGCAGTTATTTAGATAATGTTTCGGATGAGTTTTCAGTTTGGTTTTATCTATTATTGCTTTTAGGTTTCATGTATGCTTATCCTATTTATAAAAGGGTTGTATATGTCCTACCTCACAGCTCTCTTAGCATTGTTTCCGAGGGATAGAAATATATTATGCATTTTTCTTGTCCTTCAGTTGTTCCTCCAGACCAGGAATATACACAAGAAGAAATATGACAAATGTAATCTGCTCTCATGCAAACCTGAATTTATTTAAAATGAAAAGCCAAAGAGATCAGAAAGTCTGTGTACCAAAATTTGTACAGTGTCACCTGACTCTGACATAGAAAAAAAAATAGGAAAAAACTTCAACTTCTTGCAATGGGTAATGTAATAAACAAGAAGAGTATGGTTTACAGTATGCATATGTGTATATGTATATGTGCATGTGTGTGTGTTTCTACTTTCATTGAAAGGAGCATTTGAAAAGCCACCCATTTTGATAGATGTTTTTCCTGTATCCCCTAAATTTATTCTAAATAGAAAAACAATAAAAACACAGCAAGACTGGCCTGAGAGCAATCTTAGAGAGTTTTCAATTCAACTCCCTCATTTTATTGATGGGGCACTTGAAGTCACGGGGACGGGGTGGTAAAACGTCTTGTCCACAGTTGCACGTCTCTTTAATGGCAGAACCAATACTTTGCAGCAGTTTATTGCTCTTACCATCATAGCACCTTTTACACAAACCACTGACGAATTGTCCAATGGCTTGAGTGATTGGGGGTTTAATAAGATTGCTATTGAAGTTGATTTTGTGCATCAACCATAGTGAATCATGTGTTTTAAGACACAGAGAGCCGCACCTAAAATGTTTCTTTTCTTTTCTTTCTTTCTTTTTTTAACAGAGATGAGGTCTCTCTATGTCGCCCAGGCTGGTCTCAAACTCCTGGACTCAAGCAATACTCCTGCTTTGGTTTCTTAAAGTGTTGGGATTACAGGCATCAGTCACTGCACCCAGCTGAAAGTTGCTTTTCATAGTTATGCTAATGTACATGAAACTGACATGAAGCTCACTATGTTTTTGGTAGAAATTGAGCCTTAAGGACTACTGATATGACAAAATATCTGACATTTATTGAATGCTTGCCCTGCGCATCTCACTTCTGAGTATTTTCATATATTAACCCTAGATAATCCTTAATAGAGAACAACAATGTTATTACCATAAATATTCTACTTCACAGAATAAGGAAACAGATTCAGGACATGTGCCCAATTTCACAGTTCGTAAGACTGGAAACAGAATTGTAGCGTAGGCAATACTACTCCAGGAGCTGCTTTTCTTAACTACCAAACTATTTTGTCCCCCTGCAGAATTAGCATATTATGGATGGTTACCTATGTTGTGTGAAATAAAAAGAGATAACAGTCACAGAATGTCCTTTCTCTGTCTTCATCAGTTCCTGAACTTTCTAGTGAATCTAGGCAGTATTCTCAGCAGGCCTCTGTGTGTGTGTGTGTGTGTGTGTGTGTGCATGCGCATGTATGTATGTGTGGTGTTCACATATGTTACATAAGAAAAGTACTATAATATTTAAGTTTATTACCACTACATGGTTCGTTGTCACTTTGGAAAAAGAGAACTCTAAAAAAGGCACTCAGGATGGGTAATGTTTTGAAATGTGTTTGGTGGAAGCACTGGAAAAATCTAGCTTCTAAAAGGATTCATCTAGAATCCAAGTAAGATAAATTATGCTAGTAAGAAGCTTCAGAAATTTAGGGGAAAAAAGAGAAAGAAGTAGGATTCCAGAGAGAAAGAAAACAAAAACAAACAAACAAAGCAAGAAAGAAGATGCAAGGAGTTGGCAAATATATACAATACATATACTTGCAAATATATGGGTATTACAATAAGTATGCCTGTCTAACCGGCTTCACAATTTATGTTCCTATATACAGTTGTTTAACTCTTAGAACTGAAATTATAGCACACATGTCCACTCCTCCTATCCTTTATTAACTGAAGTCCCATTTTATGTTCAGTGCCTCTTCAGTCTTTTCATTAAGTTTCCTGTACCCTGATTCAGGTCATTAGACCTTTACTTCTAGATTGGTGCACTAGGTTAGATATTATTACATGAATTTGTCTTTTGAACACTGCCCCTTTTTTTTCCCAATCCCTCTTATTCCATTTTAATCAAGCCATTTGCTAGCTTAAATGTCTTCTTTAAGCTTCTACCTTTTAAAGCATAAAACTGTTTATCCTAGCGTTCAAGTTCACCCACAGTCTAACCTGAACCTAACTATACAACCTGCTACTACTTTGACAAGTCCAGTCAAATGGATCCATTGGCCACTCACAGAATGTGCTCTATCTTCCTGAAACTTTATGCCTGGCATCTCCTCCACTTAGAATTTCCTCCCCTATTTCTGACTTCTAAATCCTAACCCTTCTCAAGGTCCAGCTGGTTTGCCACCTACTTCTGAAAGTTTTCATTGTTATATCAGAAAAATAGTTTATAGTGAATTCTAAGAGATCTTTAATAACGCAGTGCCGATTGTGTGCTTCCCTGAATTATAGTTATTTATATGTAAGTTAAGAATATTCAATAGTGACTCAATCAATGTCTTCAAACCCCCTTTATTGCTGACACATTTTTCATAAGCCTAAATCATAATATGTTCCACTCCAATCCTGTCTCTAGAAATGTACCTGAAATTAGGCTTCATACACATGAGAAGTTCTAAATGAAGCTCTGATAAATGAATACATGATAAATGTTTCATGATCTGTTCACTTGCTGGCTTTCTGACTCCATCCTCTCCTGGTCTCTTCTATACTTATAACAGTGGAGGGAGGCTCAGCATACTGACTCAATTTTGCCTCTGACCAGCACAATCTCCCATTCCCTGCACCATGCCAGCAGTAATATCTTTTAGGTTAAAAGTTTCTGCTTAACTTTGCCTGCAGACCAGCTAATTATAGAAGGAATTTAGTTTGTAGTTCAGCTTTAAGACAAAATAATAGTCCCTTTCTCAAAACTAATTCCTGAGGAGATAAGGAAATGTATAAACAAATAACAGGATTCTGTTAAAGGCTAATAGGAACACTATGACCTGATCTACTTCATCCCAACCAAAGTCAACTGATGAAGAACAAAGAAGTGTTACAACCTCTTTGAATCTTCACTGGTGCCCAGATGTCTGTGGTCTTAGGACAGCTTTTAGCCTCAACTCCCTCTTCTTCTCCCTTCCCTGAACACGAAAAGGAATCTGAAGTTAATACTTACTAACTTAAGATGGTCCTTTAGGATGCTATTCTGTCATCTTCTTGGTTGGCTGGCTCTCTAAATGAAGTTGCTTTCCTTGCCCCAAAACCTTGTCTGTCAACTTACTGGCTGTTGTGGGGATAGTAGTGCAAGATGGGACTCAGTTACATATTCACTATTAGTAACTATGTGATATGGTTTGGCTGTGTCCCTACCCAAATTGCATCTTGAATTATAGCTCCCATAATTCCCACATGTGTGGGAGGGACCTGGTGGGAGATAATTGAATCATGGGGGCGGTTTCCCTTATACTGTTCTCCTGGTAGTGAATAAGTCTCACGAGATATGATGGTTTTATAAGTGGTTCCCCTTTTAGCTTGGCTCGCATTCTCTCTTGCCTGCCACCATATAAGATGTGACTTTTGCCTTCCACTATGACTGTGAGGCCTCCCTGGCCACATGGAACAGGAGTCCATTAACCCTCTTTTTCTTTATAAGTCACCCAGTCTTGGGTATGTCTTTACCAGCAGCATGAGAATGGACTAATAGACCATGCTTCCTTTGTGATTCCTCAAAACTTGAAGAACAGGCTCCCTCAGAGTTTTGCTCTTGTTGGAATGCTTTTCCCATGAATATCAGCCAGACTCATTCTTCCAGTGAAAGTAGGCCTCTACTCAAATGTTACTTGATTATAAAGGCCTTCTTTGGCCACCTTATATAAAATTCTAGTGTTTTCACATCATTCCTGCAATTTCCCTGGCCCTGCTTTGTTTTCTTTATCCACTTGTCATCATCTAACATTTTATTCATTCATGTATTTGTTTATGGTCTGTCTTTCCCCATCTGAAACTAAATTCCATGAGAACATGGAATTTGTTTCACTCATAGAAAGCATGCCCAAGATCTAGCAGGATCTTGATTAATATCTTTTGAATCAATAAAGGAGTGAATTATTTAGTAGTTAATGTTTTGTTGTTTTAACAGGACGTGAATTAAAGAGAATGCTGAAAGCATCACTATGCCTTAATCAAGATAATTTTAAATAAAACTAGAAAGTAAAGCCATATATTATACTTCAGATATGTTACCTTAATATATAGGTAAAGGAGTTTGACTCAACAGTATTGAGCCCAAGTTTGATCCATTCTCTGGACCCAGCTGCCAGTTTGTAGGAAATTCTGAGGACAGAGGAACATGTTGAACTGTACCAAGAGTCCCCTCTCAGCAGCAGGCAGAACATGGGAGAGTCTCTATAGGTCAAACACCCAAGAGTTTTCAGCAGATAAATTATAAAGACAAGAAGAGGTTGAAAGGAGAACTTGTAGACAAAAAGAGACATATTACGTCTAAATATAGGCAAGATAAGCTAATTTAGAGATTCACACTTGGGTGGTAAACTAGAAAGCAACACATGGAGGTGATTACTATGAAAGTCAGAAAAGACACTACTTGTGGCAGAAGGGAAGGGCTGAGTTAGGACACAGTCCATGGACAGACTTCTAGGGTAGGTAGTTTCATTTTTTTGACCTGGGTGGTAAGTCAGAAGAACTTGCCTTACAGTGAGAAACTAAGCTATGTCTTGTGTGTGTATATATGTGTGTGTTTGTATGTATAAAAAATGAAACCTATTTTGCAGCAAAGTAAGGAAACAAAAAGCTTGGTGCCAAAGTAGAGGGTCTGTACTTCAAAATTTCAACTTATTGTCCTGCGCTATTTGCTCCATGTGTACCGTCTGGTGCCTGTGTCCTGTTACCTGCCATGAATGCACTGAACAATGCATTTGATAAATTCTGGAACTTAATCCCTCTGCCTCACTAATTCTACCCATCCTCATCTCTCTTTCACTTTCTACTTTCCCACTGAATTCCAGAATCAGTCTGTATGCTCAATGACTTGTCACTTGCTGCTTGTGTAGCCCTAAGAAAATCACTTTCGAATTTCCTTATTAAGAAGAAAAGACGGGAGGGAAGGGAAGGGAAGGGAAGGGAAGGGAAGGGAAGGGAAGGGAAGGGAAGGGAAGGGGAAAATGAGGAGAGAAGAAAGAGGAAGGAGAGAGGAAAGAAAGAAAAAATAATTAATTTGTATTGTGCATTTGCCCACAGCTCTACCTTGAGTGAAAGAGAGAGTGAGTTGGGTGTTAATGAAGATTCTGTTTATTCATTTATTTTCCAAATGCAGGAAACATTGGTCCTCAAACAGCTTTAAGGATAATTAAAGCAATGATGAAATATATTGATTGATTCCAAATTTTCTCACAGGAGTGATTAATTGCATTTTGGACTTTGAAAAATTCCAAAGGAGATTGCGAGAGAAGAGAATCTTGATCCTGGGCTGTGTAAGGCATTTTTTTTTTTTTTTTTTCTTCTTCTTCTCATTTCTTACCGTTATTAAAATTGCAGCTATGGATACACACAGACAGGAAGAATGTGCCCAGTGCTTAAGAATATTTAAAGAAAGACCCCCACCAGGTCACTGCACATCAGTGGACATGTCACAATGTGCTAGAGATGCCCAATCAATAGTTTACAAAGAAAACAATCAATATATGAACACTACAGAAGCCCACAGCCAGAGTACCTTATGGAAATGTTGGCAGTTTCTCTAATGGTGTAAAGTGATGTGATTGGGATTTTTTTGCTTCTTCGGCAACTGCAAAAGAATAATTTAATTTAATATGGTCATGATCTCAAGAACACAAAGAAAAGAATTAATTTTTCCTCCTAGGGAACTACGGCTCTGGGAGCTCCTTTGGCCCATTTCCTTGGCCTGAGGGGTACATGATGGGTTGCATCCCCAAAGCTGGCAGCCTCTATGTGGCTAGGCAGCAAAAACCCTCTGATGCAGGGCAGGCGAGTCCCATAACAGGGGCTTAGACCAAGAGGGTTCTTGGTTTCTCCCAGGAAAGAATTCAGGGATGAGCTGGTGGTGTTAGCAACTTTGACTGGAGCAGCAGTAAAGAGCAACAGCAGAGACACCTCTCCTTGGGGAGCAGAGCTACGCCATAGGCAGTGTGCCCAGAATAGCAGCTCAGAGGCAGTTCTGCTGTCTTATTTACACTCACTTTTAATTACCTGCAAATTAGGGGGTGGTTTATGCATAAATTTCTAGCAAGGGTCGTAAGTTCGGGGTCACGGGGTCACTGCCATGGAAAAGGGTGGTAACTTCTGGGAGTTGCCATAGCAGTGGCAAACTGACATGGCACACTGGTGGGTATGTCTTATGAAAAGCTGCTTCTGCCAGCATTGTTTTAGCTTGTCCTCAATTTGCTCTGATTTCTGAGCCCCACCTCCAGAGTAGAGTCCTGCTTTGTTTTCTACCTCACCGTGTCCTCTGTATGATAGGAGCAGTAACTAATATTAATCATGTGTACTAAGAATTCTAGGCACTGAGCTAAGGCCTCAGATTTACTCTCCACCATCCTCTGCAGGAGACTGTACCATAACTATCATAATTAGATAAAGACACATAGGTTTAGAGGGCTTAGGAGACTGCCCTCAGCCAGAAAGACAGGAGATGGAGTTTTCAATCCAGTAGAACATTTCAAACTCCATGCTTTCAAAAGCAAACGCCTCACTATTTATAGTTCTACCAAAATTGCACATTATTCTTCAGGTCATCGAACATTACAGGGTGAAATCTTAAAATATTAGCTTTGTGATAACACTGAAGGGGGCAAGATGAAGGGGAAATTCCATAACATCTTGTATTGGAAACCTGGATTTTAAGTCAAGGCGTACACATTCACGGGCTCTGAGATCTAAAACAAGTTTCTTATTCTCTCTGGGCCACAGTTTCCTCATCTGTAAAAGAGATACTTATCTGATACCTTTTAGGTACAAAGATGGAATAACAAATGTGAAAGCTTATAATACACTCTTAAGGGTCATGTGAATGTAAGTTGTTGTCTATGAAAAGGAAACTGAGACCTAGAAATATTAACTGGCTTGCCCAGAGCCACAGAACTGGTTAGATGGTTAAGGCCTGAACTAAAAAGTCAAATCTCTTGACACACATTTGTAAACTTTTACTCAACAAGCATGCCAAAACTAAATTGAATCAATACCTATTAGTCTTGAGGCCATTTTAGGTAAAATAGTAATTTTTAACACTGTGCTTGGCACACTGTAGTTAATAAATGTAAGATATTATAATAACTATTATTACCTCATCTTAGCATTGTTCGGAAAAAGAAATTAGATGAGAAATAGAAAAATATTCTTTAAATAATCATATGCTTTACTAATAGTGTCAGGCAAAGTTAGGAGATTGTGCTCAGTATCTTCTTCAAATTTAACAACTTCTGACTTAATCACATATGTTGAGTCCAGAATTGTTTGGCCATGATACTATCAGAAAGAGAGCAATTAATTCCTTCTGCAAAGGGAATTACCTTCCGGTCCAACCCAATTTTTAATTTGAGTATGTATCATAACCCCAATCAATGCAGACTTCCAATCTCTTCTTCCTCAGTAGCCAGTGTAGGTTTAAAAGCCTTTAAAGGAAATTCAACTATTTTCACCTGTGTTTGTTGTAACTGTACTCACATCTCTCTCTATCTGGGACTCGGAGAGAGGGTGCAGTGCCAGTAATCCTTTTGTTTGCAACCTAAGCTATGTGCTTCTTCAATGGATCCTTGAGCTAGAGGCCGTTTCCAGGGGTGAAGTGAATGAATCATTCCATAAGGACATCCACTCACACTCTACCTGCTTCAATTGCCCTCAATTTTGTACAGCTGAAGCTGGGTCATATAAACAACTGGGTAGGCACAGGTACGGATGTGTGGTAGAAAATGGGCAGGAAAATAGGAATTAGCAGTACAATTAGGGTAAAGGCTGTTCTCATTATTTTAGATGCAGGTATTGACAAGGGCAGAGCTACAATGTACCGTTAGTCCTTTTAAAGAACTTGCCACATCCTCATAAAGTTCCCTATAGTAATTTGATATCCTTCTCTCTCACTCCTGGTATAGACCCCAAAACTGCAACCAGGGTTCAATTGTGTCTTGGCAGCTCACCTCTCTCTGCTGCCCCTTGCTGCACCTGAGCTCCAAATAGCTGCCGAACTTCTTATGAATGATTGAGACATGGGTCTCAATCAATTGGCCTGACTCCTCTCTCTGTAGCAGGAGATGTGTTTCCTCTGTTTAGCCTGCACAAAACAAAAGCCGATATTGGTCCCATGGCTCCTCCATAGTCAGGAGATGGCCACACAGCTGGGTGAAGCCAATGACAGCTTCTCCCTAGAGCTGAGGGCTTTTTCCACTTGTTTTCTTTTTTAATTTGTCGACCTAAGCTGTCTCCCTGCCTTTTGAAAAGGACGTAAGAAGTCTGAGCCCAGGAGCTTCCCACCAGTAGTGCCTGCCAGGAGCTGAAAGGACCAATTAGCAGGGTCCCCTATCTGGGATTTCTCCTCCTCTGGCTGACTTGCTGGGGACTCATAAATTACCCATGCTGAGGCAGACACCAAGACCCTGGACACTTGCTCACAGCTCTTCAGACACCACAAACTGAACAGGAGCTTCCCTGTGAGAGGGCCTGTGGGACTTTCACTAAACTTGCCTCAGTGGGAAATCAGTGGTTAACTAGGTCATAGGCAGTTGATGAAATCTCTAAAGGGAGTGAGTGTGCTAGGGACTGGCTTTCTTTAGAAGAGTTTATTCTTTAGTCAAGGAGGGAGGGTTGTAAGAAGCTATAAAAGGGGCCAATGCTTTAAGAAAGAAAGAAGAAAGGGAAGAGAGGAGGGAAGTGGGTGAGGGAAGAATACAGGAAGGGAAATTCTACATTTTAGCTGCTTCTCAAAATAAACAGAGATATTTGGGTGACTTGAGATATTAGGACCTGATATTCATATTAAAGTCTGAATGGGCAAGAATTTAGATATGTAAGTTTACAAGCAACCACCTTATATGTCATTTCCTTTCATTGTGATGGACATAAACTGGGACATAGTTGAACATAAGTCCTCTTGTTAAGAATTATATATATATACACACACACATATAGATAGAGATAGATTATTTATATAGATAATATAGATAAATGTGTGTGTGTATATATACATACATACACACACACACACACACACACACACACACATATATATATGTATTTTAAACACCAAACTTTTGTATTGGTCTATTTCCTCAAGTAAAAGATTGAGGAATGTTTTCCCAACATCCTTTTTGTTCTCACTAGTAAAATATTAGTTTTCTTTGTATATGTACCTCAAACTTAATTTATTTAAAAACAACCTTCCCATCCTCTCCCTCACTCACTGCTCTGTGGGTCAGTCCCTGACCTAGGGGCATCAAGGACTTCTCCTTCCCATTCTATCCAGTCATGAGTCACATTCTGCCAAATCCATGCCTATAATGCCCTGCATATTTGTACTCTGAGTGCTTGTGGCCAGACCCTCATTTCCACTGGCTGGGATGGCTCAGACTGTCGTAATTGGCCTTACTGCTACTGGCTTGCCTCCTTTTCTGTCTTTGCTACAAACTACTGTCATAGGTCTCATTCTAAAATACCCTCAGACAACTAACAAGTATGGAATATAATCATTAATCACCAATTAGTCATTCAGGGCCTTCTACACCTAGACCAGCTTTCCCAGCTTGTCTGGATGTCTCCCTGTACCCCACAAACTGCCTACTTCAGCCACAGTGGGCGTACAGTACACTGCATTTCTCTATTTCATGCTCTGCCCACTCGCTGCATTGCCTTTCCTATTATCTTTACTTCTCTCATGCAGACATCTATAAAAGATGATTTTAGATTTGCACAAAGGCAAATGTGACCTCTTGTATCTCACCTCTTCCATCCACTGCTGAAGCACCATATCCCCAAGATAAATTTCCTGAACACTCAAATTCAAAATATTCCATTCCAACCCTTTCATTTGATTATGTTTTAGTTGTAACCATGCTATAGATCTGTTCTGTCTGGTACAGTAGCCACTAATCACAGGTTCCGACTGAGCTCTTGTAATGTGGCTAGTCCAAATTGAAATGTACTACAAGGGTAAAATGCTGACTGGATTATTATGACTTAATATTTTAAAAATTAAAATATCATATTAACCATTTTATATTGATTACATAGTAAAATGATAATATTTTAGAAGATAATTTGGATTTATTTGTCAAAATAAAATGTATTATTGAAGTCAATCTCACTTGTTTCTTTTTACCCTTCTAATGTGACTGCTAGAACATTTAAAATTAGATATGTGGCTAAAGTATGCTTCCACTGCACAAAGCTGCTATAGAACATTTTACATGTCATCTTACATTAATGTGTTGGCTTCCTTCCCCAGTAGATTGTAAACCACAGGAAGGCAAGAAGCAGGTTATTCTGTTTCATCCACAGTAGTTGCATATGTCAGGAACTCAACAGAAATTATTTGAATGAAATTCCAGATGGAGGTAGGGTGTTTTAGTCCATTCTCACATGGCTATAAAGAACACTACCTGTGCCAGGCCTGGTGGCTCACGCCTGTAATCCCAGCACTTTGGGAGGCCGAGGTGGGAGAATCACCTGAGGTCAGGAGTTCAAGACCAGCCTGGCCAACATGGTAAAGCCCTGTCTCTCCAAAAATACAAAAATTAGCTGGGCATGGTGGCTGCACCCATAATCCCAGCTACCTGGGATGCTGAGGCAGGAGGATGACTTGAACCCAGGAGGCAGAGGAGGTTGCAGTGAGCTGATAAGGTGCCATTGCACTCCAACCTGGGCAACAGAGGGTGACTCCGTCTCAAAAAAAAAAAAAATGCTACCTGAAACTGAGTAATTATAACGAAATACGTGTAATCGACTCAGTTTCATAGGCTTAACAGGAAGCATGGCTAGGAGGCCTCAGGAAACTTAAAATCATGGTGGAAGATGAAGGGGAAGCTGGCACCTGCTTCACAAGGAGGCAGAAAGGAGTGCAAGCAGGGGAAATGCCAGAAGCTTATAAAACCATCAGATCTCCTAGGAATTCACTCACTATCACAAGAACAGCAAGGAGAAAACTGCCCCCATGATCCAATCACTTCCCTCCCTTGACACGTGGAGATTACAACTCCCTCCCTCAACACCCATGGATTACAATTCCAGATAAGGTTTGGACGGGGACGCAGAGCCAAACCATATCATGGGGCCTTTGCCTTTTTTAAACATTTTGGTCTTTAATAAGTTTGCTTGTTATTTGTAATTTCTTTTCTGTTCGTTTCTTTCTATTGGATTTTTTTTTTTTTTGGTCCTTTTTTGTTTATTTGTAAAAGTAATTTGTATATTCTAGATACACATTTTACACACTTATGATGCAAAGCATCTCCTCTCTGTTTATGAATTGCCTTATATTCTCTTGTTAAAAGAGAGTTTGTTATGGACAAGAAATTTAAGTTTAATGCAATCGAATTTATTGACTTTTCTTTTATAATTTGTTATCATTTTGAGTGCTATTTAGAAAATACATTATACCTATCCTGAGTCATAAAAATATTTGTCTTTATTTCTTTCTAAAATGTTTAAAATTTGACTATCAGATTTAATTTATTGATCTATCCTGAACTAATTTTTGAGATGGTGTGTTCTTTTTTTTTAAATTTAGTATTGCTATGCCACCTCTATAATATCAAATTTAGTGCTGTATTTCCAGTAGATAAAAGCAGACTTCACCTACCTAGGAGCTGCTATGAGGGCAAGATAGAACTGTTTGGATAGTTCTTTTTGACAAGTAAAAATACAGAGGCTCAGTTTCTATTTGGAGAGAAGATTTAACAACTCCAGGATCAACCCAGTGGATTTTAGATTTGCACAAAGGCAAATGTGACCTCTTGCGTCTCCACATCTTACATTCAGACTGCAAGCAACCTTAAACCCTCCTTATATAATTTCAAGAATTCTAACGGTGATAGCTTCCTTATTGTCTGTTACCATTGTTTCTCAACTGTGTTTTCACTGTTACTAGGGACTTCTACAAGATAACTAAGGATAGAGGCAAAGAGAGAAAAATAGCCTTTCAGCTACATGAGACAAGCCAAAAAACTATGTGGAGCTGGTAGATGGGCATATTTTGTGGGTAGAAGATACAGAAACAATTAATCCCTTACCTGTTTTCTAGAAGTTTAACAAAAAGAATGCTTTCAAAAGTTGAAAACTATATTTTTAAATATACAAATATAGATAAATATAAAATACAAAAATATAAATTATACATATATCAATCATTATTCTAAAACTAAAATTATACTGTTTATACTTATTATGTATTTGTATATTATTAATATATTATGGGTATTTTTCCATGCCATAAAATATTCTTTGCACATAAATTATTAAAGATTGTTCCATTCTATGAATGTTCCAATTCTCTTTTTGATTGGGTTTTAGTTTATTTTTTTTCCTCTCAGAGTTTTTGTCATTGTAAGTAACAATAAAAGTATATGTATATTTTAAACAGATTTTGGTTATATCATGGTATTTCCTTAGAACAACTTCTGTAAGTGGAGTGATTTGATTAAAGGAAATGTGCATTATAAAATCTTTGATACACGCAAGCTAGAGTAAATATATAGACTCATTTTATTAAAAAAGCATTTTTTGCATTTTATTCTTGTTCCAGAATGATGAACTCAACATATTTTCTGTCATATGGCAGAGATTGAAAGATTATATCTTCCTTCCTCTACTTTATGAATTGTAATGATTTGGGATCTGTGTTCCAAGGAATAGTGAACTCTATTGCAAAATAATGCAAAGAGAACAGGATTTAAGGAGAAGGTCAAAGAAATCAACAGCACTTGAGAGGGAAAGAGAGAAATGTCAAATAAAAAACAATTCCAGGCTGGGGTGTGGTGGCTTATGCCTATAACATCAACTCTTTGGAAGGCCAAGACAGCAAGATCCCTTGAAGCTAGGAGTTTGAGACCAGCCTGTGCAACAAAGCAATAAAGCGGGACCCTATCTCCACATAAAAAATACCAAATAAACAAATGCATTAGGTGCTGTGGGACACTTGTATTCCCAGCTATTCAGAAGACTGAGCCCAGAGGATCCTTTGAGCACAGGAGTTCAGAGGCTGCAGTGAGCTATGATTGTACCACTGCTCTTCAGCACTGAGTGGGATATGTCTCCTGACTTTGCCCACTGATACGGGTTGGCTGTGTCCTCACCCAAATCTCATCTTGAATTGTAGCTCCCACAATTTCCACGTGTTGTAGGAGAGACTCAGTGGGAGGTAATCGAATCATAGGGGTGAATCTTTATTGTGCTGTTCCTGTGGTGGTGAATAAGTCTCATGAGTTCTGATGGTTTTATAAGGGAGTGTTTCCCTGCATACGCCCTCTCCTTGCCTGCTGCCATCCGTGTAAGACGTGATTTCTTCCTCCTTGCCTTCTGCCATGATTGTGAGGCCTCCCAAGCCATGTGAAACGGTGAGTCCATTAAATCTCTTTCTGTAAAAATTACCCAGTCTCAATTATGTCTTTATTAGCAGTGTGAAAACAGACTAATACACCTACAATCATCTACTTCTGCAACAGAAGTGAACAAGAGGGAAGCCTGCCTTGCCACAAGACTTACTGGTTCTTTCTGAATCTGTAGACCCCACAAAGCCTAACTTCTAGTTAAACAGACAGACATCCATGTATACAGGCTAACAAGTAGACATACAAGTAAATGAGCAGAATATGATCAGGAGCAAAAATTAGGACATCACAGTAGAAAGTAAGAAGGGTGCCTTTTTTAGATAGACTAAAGATCAGTTAGGGAGAGATTATCAAAGGAGGTGATGTTTAGGCTGAAGTCTTAGGGATGAGCAGAGCTGAATCAGGTGGAGAACAGCATTCCAGGTAACTGATGGACACTGAAGCCCCCAGGAAGGCAGAAACAGCCCAGCATTTGATGGAGGAACAGGCTAGTGCAGGGCATTGAGTAAGCAAGATGGCTAAGACCTGAGGCAGGAGGATGAGTTTAGTTCATATATCTAAGTGTACAAGAAGTGGTCAAATACAGTCATGCATGCATAACAACATTTTGGTCAAATAACTGCATGTACAGCAGTGGGTCCATAAGATTATAATGTAATCTATAGGATGTAGCCATCCTAAAGTCATAGTACAACATATTACTCATGTGTTTGTGGTGATGCAGTTGTAAAGAAACCTACTGCGCCAACAGTAGAATAAAAGTCCAGCACATACAATTATGTATTGTCCATACTATTTAATAATGTATTTACTAAACTATAATTTTTACTGATATTTTAGAGTATACTCTTTCTACTTATTTTCATTTTTAAAGTTAACTACAAAGCAGCCTCAGGCATTTCTTCAGGAAGTATTCTATAGGAAGGTATTGTTATCACAGGAGATGGCAACTCCATGCCTGGTACTGCCCCTGGAGGCCCTCCCAGTGGGATCAGATGTGGAGGGAGAAGACAGTAATATTGATGATCCTGACCCTGTATAGCCCTAAGCTAATGTGTGTGTTTGTGTCTCCATTTGGGGAGGTTTTTGTTTGTTTGTTTGTTTGTTTGCGTTAGTCTCACTGTCAACCAGATTGGAGTGCGGTGATGCAATCATAGTTCATTGCATACTCAAACTCCTGGGCTCAAGCCATCCTCCTGCTTTAGCCTCCCAAGTGACTGAGACTACAGGTGTGTGCCACTATGCCCTGCTAATTAAAATGTTTTTTGTGTTTCGTAGAGATGAAGTCTTGTTATGTTGCCCAGGCTGGTCTCCAACTCCTGGACTCAAATGATCCTTCCACCTTGGCCTCCCAAAGCACTGGGATTACAAACATAAACTCCCATGCCCAGTTGTCTTCATTTTAAACAAAAAAGTTTAAAAAGTAAAAATTTAATAATAATTTTAAAAATTCAAAAAGCTTCTAGAATGAGGATACAAAGACATAAAATATTTTTGTACAGTTCTACAATGTTTGTGCTGTGTTATTACCAACGTACTAAAAAGTTAAAAAAAATAAGTTTATAAAAGGAATAAGTTGCAGTAAGCTAAAATTAATTTAGTGTTGAAGAAATAAATTTTATATAACTTTAGGGTAGCCCAAGTGTACAGTGTTGATAAAGTCTACAGTAGTGTGCAGTTATGTCCTACGTCTTCACAGTCTCACCACTCACTGACTCACTCTGAGCAACTTCTGGTCCTGTCAGCTCCATTCACAGTAAGTGCCCTATAAAGGTATACCAAATTTTATCATTGATGTCGTGTTTGTAGTGCACATTTTCTATGTAAACCTATGTAAACCTATATTCTATGTATACCTATATAAACCTATATAAACCTATATAAGCCAGTCTGAGTCCCAAAGGGGAAGAACTTAGAGTCCAGTGTTTGAGGACAGGAAGCATCCAGCACAGGAGAAAGATGTAGGTCGAGAGACTATGTCTCTCTAGACTTTTCAGGTTCTTCTGCCTGCTTTTATTCTGGCCACACTGGCAGCTGATTAGATCATATCCACCCAGATTGAAGGTGAGTCTGCCTTTCCCAGTCCACTGATTCAAATGTTCATCTCTTTCGGCAACACCCTCACAAACACACCCAGGGACAATACTTTGCATCCTTCAATACAATCAAGTTGATACTCAATATCAACCACCACAGTTCCATTTGTCAATTTTTATTTTTATTGCAATTTCTTTTGAACATCTTTATCCTGAAGTCTTTGTCCAGTCCTATGTCCAGAATGGTATTTTCTAAGTTATCTTGCAGGATGTTTATGGGTTTTGGTTTTAGATTTCAGTCTTTAATCCATCTTGAGTTAATTTTTGTATATGGTG
This sequence comes from Papio anubis, assembly GCF_008728515.1. Classification (NCBI taxonomy): domain Eukaryota; kingdom Metazoa; phylum Chordata; class Mammalia; order Primates; family Cercopithecidae; genus Papio; species Papio anubis. The sequence goes on from NC_044994.1 coordinate 33,431,408, forward strand.
TAAGGTAGGGTCCAGTTTCAATCTTCTAGATATGACCAGCCAGTTATCCCAGCATCGTTTATTGAATAAAGAGTCCTTTCCCCATTGCTTGTCTTTGTCAGCTTTGTGAAGATCAGATGGTTGTAGGTGTGTGGCATTATTTCTGGGCTCTCTATTCTGCTCCATTGGTCTATGTGTCTGTTTTTGTACCAATACCATACTGTTTGGGTTACTGCAGTTTTGTAGCATATTTTGAAGTCAGATAATATGATTTCTTCAGCATTGTTCTTTTTGCTTAAGATTGCTTTGGCCATCTGGGATCTTTTTTGGTTCCAGATAAATTTTAAAATAGTTGTTTTTTTCTAATTCTGTGAAGAATGTCATTGGTAGTTTGATAGGAATAGCATTGACTCTGTAAATTGCTTTGGTTAGTATGACCATTTTAACAATGTTGATTCTTCCTCTCTCTGAGCATGGAATATTTACTATTTGTGTCATCTCCAATTTATTTGAGCAGTGTTTTGTGATTCTGACTGTAGATGCCTTTTACCTCCTTGACTAACTGTATTACTAGGTATGGTATTCTTTCTGTGGCTATTGAGAATGGGATTGCATTCCTGATGGGGATCTCAGGTTAGGTGGTATTGGTGTATGAGAATGCTACTGATTTTTGCACATTGATTTTGTATCCTGAAACTTTGCTGAAGTTGTATATCAGATCAAGGAGCTTTTGTACAGGGACTGAGGAGTTTTCTAAATATAGAATCATATCGTCTGCAAACAGGGATAGTTTGACTTCCTTTCTTCATATTTGGATGCCTTTATTTCATTCTCTTGCATTCTCATTTTAAAGAGTAGTTTTTTAAATGTGGTAAGAGCTTCCACCATTGTGTGTGATGTTGATTCTTGATTTAAAACAAATATCATTTTTAGGAAATATTTTATTTTCATTTCACTAAGCATTTCTTCATTAATATTAAGCTCAGGTTATTTTCATTTGTATTAACATTTAGACATGAATTTTAGTTATAGCTGTTTAAAAACATCTTTCATTTATCTAGTTTAAGGTTAATGTTATATTAACATAATGAATTAAAAGTTTTTATCTTCTAATATCACACAAAAGTTACTTTTTTTGTGAAAGTTAGAAATAACTTACTCATTGAGACATTTAAGTTAGCTAACATTTTAGAAAGTGATGATTTGAAAGATTTTTCCATTTCTTTTGTAATTTTCCACTACCAAAATTTTCTATTTGTACCTGGGTCTATTATAATTTTTTTGAAAATTATTAATTTTCTCCATATATTCAGATATAATGGTATATATTTTTTCCATTCTGTTATTATTTTCATTTCATTATCTGTCCATATGTTTATTTCTCTGGCTATATTTTAATATTTATGTTCTTATATTTTTATTACTTATGTTATTCAGAATTTTGCCTCTGTTTTCAAAGAAACTACACTAATATATTACCTTTAGCTTTTCTGCTTTCTTAGTTATTACTTTTTTATTTTTAGCTTCATCCCATTTTTATCAAAAATCTCAAAAGTGCATACTTTGATTAAATAATTGTTTAGAGAAATGTTTTATACTTTTTCATGTAGTTGCACTTTTTCTTTTTTAACTTTCACTATTTATTTTAAGCTGTGTTTTAATTGAATCTCTGCATAAGATTCAGATGATCTCTGGGTCTTTATATTCTACCCAAAATAGAAAGTTTTCAAGTATATATGACATCAATTTATAATTTTGTCTCCTTAATCTGTTAAAGACTGAAGGTTGTATTAAAATTTCCCACTATAACAGTTTTTACCATATATATTTTACTTATTTTATAGTAGAATGATAATCCCTTGGTAAACTGTACCCTGAATTTTAGAGATATTTTTTTAATGCGGGGTGATTCCCCCAGATGTCTACACAACTCATATTTGTATAGAGATCACTGCTTATTTTCCCTTCTTTCCTTCCTTCCTTTCTCCTTTCCTCCCTTCCTTTCTCCTTTCCTCCCTCTCTCCTTCCCTCCCTCCCTCCCTCCCTCCCTCCCTCCCTCCCTCCCTTCCTTCCTTCCTTCCTTCCTCCCTGCCTTCCTTCTTCTCACCTTTCTTTCTGTCTTTTATTCTCAAGGTATGCTTTCCTTTCTGCACCTTCTGAATCTCTTAGTTTAGGTATGTACTTTTCAAAGCTTTATTTTATTATATTAATCTGAAAGCTACGGTCTAAAAAATCAGTTGAAATTCTTATTAACTGTATTGTCTAAACGGGTATTTTCAGTTTACATCATATGTTTAACGCTTGTTATGCATTCTTGCAGTGTTCTTGATTTTCTATCTTTTGCTAAACGAACTGTATTTTACCTCCATATTCTGTTTCCTGCCCAGAATTTTGGAAGTACACATTTCACTTTAAATTCTACTTGTAGCTATTTTTAAGTTTTGAAAGATAAATATGTACTTTATCCTGTTTTTCTCTATTATCAATTTGTCTTACTGATATTGACTGTTAGCATTTATTTAAAATATAGAAGCATGAGATTTACCGAAAACTCTTAAAAGTTATGATGGTTTTCCCCATAAGATGTCAAACAATACTAAAAAGTTCATTGACTTGAAAAATAGGATTCTATTGTGGAATACATATCTAACTGGTGGGAAGCAGGAACAAATTAAGAAACAGCCTCAGGAGTTCAAAAGAATTAAGTAGATAAGGATGCTATCATTTCAAATAGGAGAAAAAAATGATGAATTATCCAATAAACGATATTGAGGGAGATAATTATTTTTTCCACACAACGTGTAGACGAGGGAGATAATTATATATTTGGGAAAAAATGTTAAGTCTAGGCACTATATCAGCAGCATATATTCTAATGAAATAAGACAAGTTGACAAATAAGATGATTCCAGTCATTTCTAAGAACACAAAAGAAACTAAAAGGATGAAGAGGGGGACCAAGTTAGGGATAGTGGGGAATTTCAATAGGACGGCTCCAAAAGATTTCTTAGCAAAAAATCAGGAAATCGAGATACTTAGGAGAAACCCATTATATACAATTTGGAAAGTATATGCTAGGCCTAGGATCCATAAGTGCAAAGACCCTGCAGTAGAAATGGGCACAGGAGGCTTGACTACTGAATGAAGGCCAGTTTTGCTGAAGCTGAGGGAAAAAAGTGAAGACCAGAAAATTAAAGTCGAATTAAAACAACAGTCATTTTAAAGCCATATTGGCAAAATTTATTTCATAGCTAGTACCCAGTTTGGCAGGCATGTGGGAAACCAATCACTGTTATGAATTCTTAGCTAGATTGTAGATTGGTAAAATCTACTTGGTGAACAATGGACTACATCCACCCAAATATGGAAATGTATATCTCTTCGCTTAAGTAGCCCTTCTTCTTAACCTTTATCTGACAGAAAAACTCACACAAATAAGCAAAAGTATATCTATTGCCACATTTGTAATACCAAAAAATGGAGACAGGTATGTTATGGTGCAAACAGTACAGTGGAAAGCAAGAAGACTGTTAGAATAATTAGAGAGATCTACCTATATGTATTAACCCAGAAATCTTCCCACCGTACATTTGTAGTTCTTGTTTTTCTTTATTTAAAATGGACTTTCGCCATGTACCTTTAAGTGGAAAAAGATTACAGGAACAGTAATACTATGCTCAATTGTCACTGAAAAATATTTATTTTATTATATATAAATATATATATGCAATATTGTATATTTACGTATGAATTTGACAGTGAAGCAAGTCTAGAAATCTAAAATCAATATGTGCTGTAACAAAGACACAAGTTTTCTCTTTCATATTTTGAGTGTTATTTCTGACTTTTTAAAATTATACTTTAAGTTCTAGGGTACATGTGCACAACATGCAGGTTTGTTACATAGGTATACATGCACCACGTTGGTGTGCTGCACCCATTAACTCGTCATTTACGTTAGGTATATCTCCTAATGCTATCCCTTCGCCCTCCCCCTCCCCACAATAGGACCTGGTGTGTGATGTTCCCCTTCCTGTGTCCAAGTGATCTCATTGTTCAATTCCCACCTGAGTGAGAACATGCGGTGTTTGTTTTTCTGTTCTTGCGATAGTTTGCTGAGAATGATGGTTTCCAGCTGCATCCATGTCCCTACAAAGGACACGAATTCATTCTTTTTTATGGCTGCATAGTATTCCGTGGTGTATATGTGCCACATTTTCTTAATCCAGTCTGTCAGTGATGGACATTTGGGTTGATTCCAAGTCTTTGCTATTGTGAATAGTGCCGCAATAAACATACATGTGCATGTGTCTTTATAGCAGCATTACTTATAATCCTTTGGGTATATACCCAGTAATGGGATGGCTGGGTCAAATGGTATTTCTAGTTCTAGATCCTTGAGGAATCACCACACTGTCTTCCACAATGATTGAACTAGTTTACAGTCCCACCAACAGTGTAAAAGTGTTCCTATTTCTCCACATCCTCTCCAACACCTGTTGTTTCCTGATTTTTTAATGATTACCATTCTAATTGGTGTGAGATGGTATCTCATTGTGGTTTTGATTTGCACTTCTCTGATGGTGAATGATGATGAGCATTTTTTCATGTGTCTGTTGGCTGTGTGAATGTCTTCTTTTGAGAAGTGTCTGTTCATATCCTTTGCCCACTTTTTGATGGGATTGTTTGTTTTTTTCTTGCAAATTTGTTTGAGTTCTTTGTAGGTTCTGGATATTAGCCATTTGTCAGATGAGTAGATTGCAAAAATTTTCTCCCATTCTGTCGGTTGCCTGTTCACTCTGATGGTAGTTTCTTTTGCTGTGCAGAAGCTCTTTAGTTTAATGAGATCCCATTTGTCAATTTTGGTTTTTGTTGCCATTGCTTTTAGTGTTTTAGACTGAAGTCCTTGCCCAGGCCTATGTCCTGAATGGTATTACCTAGGTTTTCTTCTAGGGTTTTTATGGTTTCAGGTCTAACATTTAAGTCTCTAATCCATCTTGAATTAATTTTCGTATAAGGAGTAAGGAAAGGATCCAGTTTCAGCTTTCTACTTATGGCTAGCCAATTTTCCGAGAACCATTTATTAAATAGGGAATCCTTTCCCCATTTCTTATTTTTGTCAGGGATGTCAAAGATCAGATGGCTGTAGATGTGTGGTATTATTTCTGAGGGCTCTGTTCTGTTCCATTGGTCTATATCTCTGTTTTGGTACCAGTACTGTGTTGTTTTGCTTACTGTAGCCTTGTAGTCTGACTTCTGTGTTACAAAGATTCCTCATTGTCCCAAAGTCCTTAATTGAGGCCTAGAGTTTGCCCACATTTGGAGGGAACAGTGCCATCTCACTCTGTGGGTGGGTACTGACTACTCTCAGAATTTGCCTCTCAGGTGCTAAGATGAGTGATTGATTGGCGTGCATTCCTACTGTCAGTTAAAAACCTGAGGTGTGTGGAAAGGAGGGCACATCTGTGTATAGGAAGGTCTTAATTGTGTTATTTCTTCTTCCAGAAACCAGCTTTATTTGGTAGCTGAGTTTCATTTAAAAAGTCATCAAACTATATTATTGTCAGATAATAAGCCTTTAGGGAGAAAGCAAGGTAGCCCCTATGGTATGGTTTCATCGTTAGCATGTTCCCCACCCCACCAAGGACTGAGCTTAATCATTCTTCTTTTTAGTGAATAAAATATCTTTCTTAGAAAAGCAAAGTTTCTCTAAATTTGTGTCTGAAAAGGTTGTTTTTTGTTTGTGTGAGGAGAAAAACTTTTTTTTTTCATATATCTTCAATTAGCTTTTGGATCTTAGAGTAAGATTTCGTTTAACATTTAATGGCAGTGCACAGTTAAAACATTCTTAAGTGATTATAAGAAAGTGTAACAAAGCATTATGTTCAGAACTTTCACTGTCAACTTCTCAGAATGGACAGCTCCCATCTCCATTACCCTTATTACCAAAAGAAAAAAAATAAGAGTCAAAAACAAAGTGTATTGCTATAAATACCACTTTCATTTCTTTTATCAGATAATCTTCACTTCCAGGTAAATGGCAATTGGTTTTATTCACTCAGTCAACAAGGAATAAAGCAGAAAGGGTCTGCAGTTTGGAATAACACTATTTTAGGCAAACTGGAGATGTATCACACCCCAAAGCTCACCAGCTCATACATCCTGTTTGCTGCTGTATCATTTTAAATAAGCAAGGACCTTCAAAAACTGACTTCTTGTATATGTTTTGCTCAGCTTCCTGGTGTATCTACTCTAAGTCTATTAAATTTGCCTGTTTTTTTTTTTTTTTTTTCTTGTTTTTGACACAGTCTCACTCTGTGACTCAGGCTGGAGTGCACTGGCGTCATTTCTACTCATTGCAACATCCACCTCCCAGGTTCAAGAAATTCTCGTGCCTCGACCTCCTGAGTAGCTGGACTCCAGGCATGTGCCATCACGCCTGGCTAATTTTTGTATTTTTAGTAGAGGCAAGGTTTTGCCATGTTGGCCAGGCTGGTCTGGAACTACTAACCTCAAGTGATCCACCTGCCTCAGCCTCCCAGTGTGCCGGGATTGCAGGCATGAGCCACCGTGCCTGGCCTTAAATTTATCTTCTAACAGTCCTGCAAACACTCCTTCACACCTTGCCATTTCTATGTCTTTATTCAGGCTTTACGTCACTGCCAGAATGCTCACCTTTTTATCTTCCACTTAAATGAATCCTTCCCATTTATCAAGGTCTTCTCAATATTCGTCTGCATATTGAAGCATGATTCACATCTTTATTCACCTTCCTTTCACTTTAATTTGTGCAGCACTTAGTTTATACTATATTATTCCAATGAGTAATCATATATTGTCATTTTATGTTGTTCAACTTTCCTTGCCATCACAGACTGTGAGTTCTACCAATGTACAGATAATACACCTTGGGAATTCTCTCCGGAAAAAAAGACACAAGGTATACATTTATTAATAAATAGCAGAGACCTTAATTGATTACCTAATTCATTCCAGAAAATGATGGCTCCTCAAGTATGGCTACTGCAGTGACTCTGCTGGTAGATGAGTGCACCAGTGTAGTAGTCACTGCAACAGCCGTGCTTGAGGACTATGGGGACTGCTCAAGTCAGGTCACCTGGGGACTTTTGAAATCATACGTAACCCCTGTGTCCTCTCATTCTTCCTCTATGTCTCCACTGTGTCAATCTGATGACTCTCCTTAGGAGGACATTCTTTGCGGGAATCATCAACACAGTGATGGAAATGTGTCATTGCCTTCTATGTGGTAGAGCATAAAGAAGGTTTAACCACCCAGCTAAAGCACAGAACACGTGAAGCAGAGTAATGGTATAAATATATGAAGGATATTTTGTTTCCTTAATAAGAAATTCTTACCTGTGGAGAATTTGGAAACATGATACGCCAAATTATAGAAGGCCCTGGATAACATGTGAGCATTCTGCTTACATTTTTACAAAATACATCTTGCTTTGGACCTTGGCTTTTTTCATGGAAGAAATATTAAAAATATATCTTTGAGATTTCCATATTAATGTTTAAAAATTATGTTATTTTACTACTTCACACTTATTAGGTGTTATTTTCAGGAAAGTGGGAAATAATTGTTGGCTAAACAGTGGAGAAGTCAGAAATTTTGTATACTGTTAGTAGAAATGTAAAATGGTGCAGTCACTGTGGAAAACTGGTGATTCCTTTAAAGGTTAAACATAGAATTACTGTATGATCGATAAATTGCACTTCTTGGTGTATACCCAAAAGAATTGAAAGCAGAGACTCTAGATATTTGTACACCCATGCTCATGGTCACATTACTCATAATAACCAAAAGATGGAAGAAACTCAAGTGTCTATGAGATAAATGGATAAGCACAGTGTGGTATAAACATATAATGGAATATTATTCAGCCTGAGAAAATGAATGAAATTCTAACTCATGAAACAAAATAAATGAACTTTCAAAACATGCTAAGTGAAATAAAATAGACTTAAAAGGGCAAATATTGTATGGCTCCATTGATCTGAGGTACCCAGAATAGACAAGCTCATACAGACAGACAGTCAAATGAAAGGTTACTTGGGGTTGGGGAAATGAGGGGTAGAGAATTATTGCATAGGGGCTATAGTGTTTCTGTTTGGGATAATAAAACATTTCTGGAAATGTATAGTAGCGATGATTGCACACATTGTGAATGACCTAAATGCCACTGAATTTGTACACTTTAAATAGTTTAAGTATGTTTTACTACAATAAAACAAATATCTATTTTTAAAAATGTCTTATGGATTCTATAGGACTAAGTTGGGTGTTCTTACTTGTTTATTTTTTGTTTTATTTTTGTTGTTATTTTTGTTCCAACTGTGCCTACCCCAGAATGATTTTATAGGTCATATTTATTTCTATTTGTGTCTTCTAAGTTCCCATGCATGAAAAACTTAGTCCTTTAGTCTGCCCATCTGCCTCCATTAAATGTGCTCACATGGCAATCTCTACCATACCATTGCCTCACTTTTCTACGGTGTGGCTACAATACTCCTTCACTCCTAACCACACTCCAGATGTTCAATTTAATGAAGTGGCTACCTCAGACACATGCAAACCGAAAAGAATTGCATTATAATTAGGAATCTGATTATATTGCAAATGAAATGAGACTCTGTACTGTTGCTTTCTCATAAAATATATGTTTCTACTTAATTCAATCAAGGTTTCATAGGTTTAACTATATTTCCTCATTTTAATCTTATCTCACTGTTGACAACCAAGCTGTATTGAGTCTGTGAGTTTATATTTTAAGGTAATTATTTTCATTCCAATAAGTCTTCTTCTCTGTAATTATCTAACTAATGAAGAGGTGGATCTTCAACTCAGACAAGTCTATTCAGATTACATTGTCTGACAATCTGACCAACAACTTTATGCTACCTATTTCTGTGTTTCTCAGGTAAATACTTATCATTCATTCTCAGGTAACATTAACCATTCTAATCAGTTCCAGTATTTTCTCTTGTAACTAGAAGCTAAAGTGATTATGCTTTTGGCCTAGTTACCCCAGAAACGTCTCTTCAATGACTGTCTAAAGGTTCTTTATACTTCGTAGAATTTTCCAGACTTCTATCCATTTTCTAGAAAAGAAATTGAGTCAATGTTCTCTTATCATAATCAATATATTTATTTTATTCACCATTGTTAAACACCATTTTAAATCTTATAGCAGAAGCAAACTGATTAGAAAGTCAAATTTATTGCATAACAACAAATTTGACTTTAGTTACGCAGCTATTTGCCCATAGTGTTAACTTCGAAATTTCATTAACTCAATGTGACTCCAAGGAGTAAATATTAAGCCAATACATGTTGATAGTAAAAGCTTTTAAGATCTCCTTGCAATAAATGAAAACTTTTATTGTGACAGGAGAGCACATTACCATCAGCCATAGACACATTATCTGAGGAGGGGGTATAATGAAGAAGGAAAGGGAAGAATTTCAATTAAATAAATCAGTCATCACAAATTAAACAACAATAACAGTAAAACATAAGTCTGCAATTTGTTTCATTAGGTATATGAAACATAAAGTCTATCCCAAAGGCTCTTAAAACATAGTGGGGGAGATAAAACAATGTGAACAAGCGGGTTGCCCTTTTTCATTGCTGTGGGGTTCACAGAAGAAAGCTCTGAGAGAGTCAAGGCCCAGAAATGGCTTTGCTAAATTGTTAGGTACTCCAGCATCATCAAGATGGATAGGATTGGATTAATGCAGAGGAGGGTGTAACACCCAAGAAAGGGAAAGATCCGCAGCATATGGGGGCTGTGGCAGATCTGATGTGACTGGAGGTGATTAAGACCATCAGGCTGATAGGAGGAATTGATACTAAATAGAGTTATCAGTGACTCAGATGTAGTGAAGTGACTTGTGCAGACAACTTGTGCAGAAAGCCTGTATATGGCTTTGAAGTCCAAAAGATCAAACTCTGTGTTTGAGCAGGGGAGGCACCATTTTTAGGGTACACTTTTGGAGAACAAATCTGCTGGCAGCAAGAAAATATTTTGAAGAGAGAGACTATGGAAGACAACAGAAAGAGGAAAGAGAAGAAGTAAGGATGCCTAGTGTGACCTCATCGCCATGACTTTCCTGGTGGGGTGGAGTAGATGGAGAAAAGTACATCAGGTTTGCAATTTTGTGTATGTGGTGGGTAAAGCATTTTGTCCTCCTGTTTATTTTTTTTCCATACTATCTACCTTGATATTTCATAAACTAGGATTTATGGCCAGATTCAGTGGCTCACGCCTATAATCCCAGCCCTTTGGGAAGCTGAGACGGGTGGACAACTTGAGCCCAGGACTTAAAGACCAGCCTGAGCAATAAAGTGAAACCTTGTTTCTGCAAGAACTAAAATAAAAAAATTAACCCGGCATGTGCCTATGGTTCCAGCTACATAGGAGGCTGACACGGGGATATCACTTGAGCCTAGGAGGTCAATGCTGCAGTGAGCCAAGATTGAGACATTGCTCTTCACTCTGGGTGACAGAGTGAGACTCTGTCTCAAAAAAAGAAAAACAGGATATGTATTAGTTTGCATTAGTTCATTTTCACACTGCTGATAAGGCATACCTGAGAGTGGGCAATTTACAATACAAAGAGGTTTATTGGACTTACAGTTTCATGTGGCTGGGGAGGCCTCAAGATCACGGCAGAAGGTGAAAGCAAGAAAGATCAAGCCATGTCTTACATGGATGGTGGCAGGCAAAAAGAGAGCTTGTGCAGGGAAACTCCCATTTTTAAAACCATCAGATCTTGTGAGACTCATTTACTATCACGAGAGCAGCACATAAAAGACGTGCCTTCATAATTCGGTCACCTTCCACTGGGTTCCTCCCATGACATTTAGGAATTATAAGAGTTATAATTCAAGATTAAGATTTGGTTGGAGACACAGCCAAACCGTATCAGGATTATTATATTTTCCAATGGGGAAGTTCTTGAAGGTTAAGATCTATGGCTAAATAATGCTTTGAACTTTTCTTGTTTATTTTTGTTAGTCCATTTTTCAATTTATTGTAAGTATAAATAAAAATTTTTTAAAGGTACAAATAATCCTTTACATTTTTAAGACATGTGTAAAATTAAGTCAAAGAAATATTTTAAAATAATAACAATAATATAATAGCTAACATCTATTGATGTTAACTATGTACCATCTAATATTCTAAGCATTTTCCTCATAAAATCTTATTTAATTAGTACAAAAATCTCTGTGAGATAAGTACTATTATTGTTCCTACTTTATAGGTGAAGAAACCAAGACACAGAAAGAATGAATATGTAAAAGATGTCAGAACTAGGAAGTGATGGAATCAGGAAGAGAGCCTGGACAGCCTGCCTTGTGACTCACAGGTCATCTGGCCACAAAAGCAATAGGAAACAAAATCCAAGATCAAACCGCAAAGCATAGGTACTCCATTAATCAATAACAATAAGAGGAATAATTGGGATGCTATACAGTCCTTTACAAACTCTTTTACCAACATATTGTTGCTTGAGATTTGCACCACTTAAGAGGAGAAACTGAAGCACCGAGGAGAACTGAGTAAGACTACTTGATAGAATCCTCTCAAAGCATTGAGTTTAAGCTTGAAGTTATTTCAGTGCTTCAATACTCTTCCACTTTACTTAGCATACACACAATTACCACCAAAATTTAGCAAGTAACATAAAAAATGTGAAATGTTCCCAAAGACAGAAAAGTCACCAGCAATCAAAACTGAAAGGAATGTCAAAACTAACAAATAGCACCTGCAGAAAATGAATACATTGGGTACTTATAATGCTTTATTATTTTAAATTATGGCACCACTAACTGAGCTAGGAAGGCTTTTTTTCTGATTATTGTATCTTTAAAAACATGAATTCCATCTTGACTGCCTCTTTAAATAAGATTAATTCATAGCTTTCCCAATTTAATTGCTTTATCTGTTTTGGTCCATTAGATTCTATTGGAGAATATAGTTTTTATGATAAATTAAATTCTAGGGTTTTATTTTGACATCGAAGTTAATTTTTAATTCTGGAAAAAGTTCTGCTCTCTGCAATTTAGTTCTTTCAGAAGTGCTGAAAAAAATGAGAGTTGCATCATTGTAAGTTTTCTATAAAACAGGTATTTCACAGCCAGCCTGGCTGGATTTTCTTCGTTTTTTCTTAGGCCTTAGCCACTCCAATGAAAGCCTTCTTTGAGGGATGCTTGCATATTAGCTTTTCCTACAATTTTCAAAGAACGATTTCATCACAGGAAATTGAGTGTTTGGTACATGCCTGCCTGTCAGGAAGGATTGAATCTCTGATATAGTTTGGATGTTTATCCCCTCCAAATTTCATGTTGTATTTGACCATCAGTGTTGGAGTTGGGGCTTGGTGGCAGGTGTTTGGAGCATGAGAATGGATCCTTCCTTAATGACAGTCCTCATGATAACGAGTGGAGTCTTACTCTTGGTTTCCATGAGACTTGATTGTTGAAACAGTCCGATACCTTCTCTACTCTCTTTCCTCCTCTCTTGCCATGTGATGCCTGCTGTCCTTTCCCTTCTTCTATGAGAGGAGCTTCCTGAAGCCTTCACCAAAAGCAGATGTTGGCAGCATGCCTCTTCTAGAGTCTGCAGAACCGTGAGCCAAATAAAACACTTTTCTTTATAAAGTATCCAACCTCAGGCATTCCTTTGTAGCAATGCAAATGGACTAAGACAATGTCCATGCTGCTTTCACTTGAGCAAATAAAAATGCATTTGAAATTTCCATATAGGCCATTGTCTATGAATTAGTCTGGGTTTGGCCATGGCCACGGAATCAGAGCCACTCTAACAATTAGAGGGATAAACAAACTTAATATAGGAATTAGGGCTAACACATATGTTAAAAAAACAAAGCAGGGAGGATGAAGGTCCAGAAGGCTGGAGAAACAGTCCTCCCACTAGCACTAGCCAATATACAATTTTGACATATAATAGAAGCTTAATAAATATTTGAGGGATAAATGAAGATTGGATTTCAATTAACATTTTTTTTTTCAAAAGAAAGGCAGAAATATATCTTTAGGCTGCGAGTAAACTCCTCGCTCCTTGTCATGGATAGTTCCCCAGTGCTAGGAAAGAGCATCACAGTTAGTGGTTAGATACCTGATCAAGAGTGCTTTACAGAGGTCTCAAACCAAAAACTTAACTTTGAAACATTAGGAACTAGGAAAAGAAGGACAAACTAGGCCAGGCGCGGTGGCTCAAGCCTGTAATCCCAGCACTTTGGGAGGCCGAGACGGGCGGATCACGAGGTCAGGAGATCGAGACCATCCTTGCTAACGCGGTGAAACCCTGTCTCTACTAAAAAATATAAAAAAACTAGCCGGGCGAGGTGGCGGGCGCCTGTAGTCCCAGCTGCTCGGGAGGCTGAGGCAGGAGAATGGCGTGAACCCGGAAGGCGGAGCTTGCAGTGAGCGAGATCCGGCCACTGCACTCCAGCCTGGGCGACAGAGCGAGACTCCGTCTCGTAAAAAAAAAAAAAAAAAAAAAAAAAAAAAAAAAAGAAGGACAAACTAAACCCAAGCAAGTGAAAAAAGGAAATAAAAAAATAATAGAGCAGGATAAACAAACTATAACATAGAAAAATTGATAGAGAAAATCATAAACTCAAAAGTTGATGTTTTTGAAAAGATCAACGTAATGGATAAACTTTTAGCTACATATGATTAAGAAAAAAAAGGCCTAGCACAGTGACTCTAACAGAGTTTCTCTTGCCTTCTTTTGGGCAGCACTGTTTTGTAGAGCCACTACTAAAATTCAGAGCAGGCCAGAAGAGCAAATGATAAACTTTCTCTAGTAAAAACAAAGGAGAAGGCCTGGCGCGGTGGCTGATGCCTGTAATCCCAACACTTTGGGAGGCTGAGGTGGGCAGATCACGAGGTCAGGAGGTCGAGTCCATCCTGGCTAACACTGTGAAACCTCGTTTACTAAAAATACAAAAAATTAGCTGGACACGATGGCACACACCTGTAGTCCCAGCTACTTGGGAGGCCGAGGTAGGAGAATTGCTTGAACCCGGGAGGTTGCAGTGAGCCAAGATCGTGCCGCTGCACTCCAGCCTTGACGACAGAGCAAGACTCCATCTAAAAAAAAATAAAATAAAAATAAAATAAAATAAAATAAAATAAAAAACTAAGGGAAAAATAAGACAAAAGACACAAATTACTAAAATCAGAAATGAAAATGGAAACATTACTACCAGTTCTAGAGAAATAAAAAGGGGTTATAAGATAGTAATGTGAACAATTACAGGCCAGCAGATTGGATAACTTGGATGAAATGAACAAATTCCTAACAAATTCTAAATCAGAAATAAATAAAAACTATGAATATATCTATAATGAGTGAAAAGAATGAATCAGTAATTACAAATCTCCTGACACAGAAAAGCCATGGACCTGTTAGGTTTACCAGTTAATTTTCCAAACATTTAAAGAACTAACACCAATCCTTCTCAACTGTTTCAAAAATATGATGAGGAGGAAACACTTTTTCATTTATTTGATGAGGCCAACATTAACCATGATACCAAAGAGGCTATAAGAGAAAGTCAACATGCCTTATTCATATTGATTTTTAAAATTCTCAACCACATTAATTCTCTAGCAAACTTAATTAAGCATTAAAGGGATTATACATTATGACCTAGCAGAATTTATTCTTGGAATGCAGGGATGAGTCAACATAGAAAAATCAATTAATGTAATATATCACATTAACAGAATGAAAGAAAGGAATCATATGATCATCTCTAATAATGCAGAAAAGGCATCTGAAAACATGTAACATCATTTTTTTTTCATTAAAACACTTAACAACAAAGGAGTAAAGGAAAACTACTTCAACATAACAAAAGCCATATATGAAAAGCCCCGAGCAAACCTCACACAAAATAGTTAAAGATTGAAAGCTTTTCCTGTAAAATCAAAAGCAAGACAAGAATAACCACTTTTACCACTGCTATGCAATATAGTACTAGAAGTTCTAGCCAGGGCATTTAGGCAAGAAATATCTCTCTGTCTCTGTCTCTTTCTCTCTCTCTCTCTCTCACACACACACACACACACACACACACACACACACACACACCTGTTAGAACTAATAAATTCAGCAAAGTATCAGAATACAAAATCAACATTCAAAGATCAATTGCATTTTATACACTAACAATGAGCAATCTGAGACAATGAAATTATAATAACAATTCCATTTACAGTAGCATCAAAAAGAAAAAAAGCTTAGAAATTAACAGTGGAGGTGAAGGACCACCATATATTGCTAAAAGAAATGTAAAAAGACATAAATAAATGAAAATACATCCCATGTTCATGAACTGGAAGACCTAATATTGTTAAGAAGCCAATAGCACCCAAAGTTATTTGCAGATTTAATGCAGTCCTTATCAAAACCGCCATGATTTTTTTTTTTTTTGCAGAAATATAAAACTTATCCAAAAATCAATATGGAATCTCAAGGGATCTCAAATAGCCAAAACAATCTTGAAGCAGAAGAACAAAACTGGAGGACTAAAACTTTCTAATTTTAAGACTTACTACAAACCTAAAGTAACTAAAACAGTGTGGTATTGACATAAAGACAGAAATATAGACCAATGGAATAAAATAAAAAGCCTGGAAATAAATGCTCACATATATGGTCAAATGATTTATGACAAGAATGTCAAGACCATTCTATGGAGAAAAGGAAATCTTTTTAGCAAATGGAGCTGGGAAAAACTGGATATTCACATACAAAAGATTGAAGTCAAACTCTTCCCTCACATTATATACAAAAACTAAATTAAAATGAATCAAAGACCTAAATGTATAATTATATAACCCCTAGAAAGAAAACACAGGAAAAAGGCTTCATAACATTAGATTTAATTATTTTTTGAATATGACATAGTGAATTTTTTTTGAATATGAGACCAAATAAATAGGCAATAAAGGAAAAAATAGATAAATTGGACTTACGAATTTTTAAATGTGCATAAAAATGCTATCAATATAGTAAACAGGCAACTTATAGAATGAGAGCAAATATTTGCACATTATGTATCTGATGAAGGATTATAATTGAGAATAGGTAGAGAACTCCTAAAATACAACAGCAAAGAAATAAATGACCAGATTCAAAAATGGGTAAAAGACTTGAGTAGACATTTCTCCAAGGAAATGTCTCAGCATCCCCAAGGAAGGATGCTCAACATTAGAGAAATGCAAATAAGAAACTGCAACAAGATACCACCACATACCCATCAGGATAGCTACTACTGGGTGAAAAAAAGTAAAAACAAAATAATAATAAGTTAAGGCAAAGTTATAGAGTATTTGAAACCTTTGGGCATTGTTAGTTGAAAGTAAAATGGTAGAACCACTGTAGAAAGCAGTATAGCAATTCTTCAAAAAGTTAAAAGTAGAATTACCACATGATCCAGAAATTGCTCTTCAGGGTTTATACCCAAAGTAATGTAAAGAATATGCAAAGAAATATTTGAATACAAATGATTACAGTAGTATTTATTTATAATAGCTAAAATGTAGAAGTACTCAAGTATCTATAGTATGAATGAAAATGTAAAATGTAGGCTGAGGTATGAGAGAATTGGGAGTTACTGTTTAATGGGTACAGAGTTTCAGTTTTACAAGATAAAAAAATTTGGCAATAGATGGTGGTGATGGTTACTCAACATTATGAATATTTAAAATCACCAAATTGTACACTAAAAATGGTTAACATGGCAAATTTTATGTTGTGTATATTTTTGCACAAATAAAAAAGTGGGAAAGAATCTTCTATGACATCTGAAAAATGTCACCAAGGAAGAAATTTCCTGTATTTTCAATATTGATGGAACTGGCAAATTTTGGAAAAGCATGCATGGTATAATATCATTATAAGAACCATATAACTAGTTCTAAATCTTGGAAGACTGACTCATATTCCTATTTGATAGAAACATTTCTGAGGACACTAGGCTTAAAACCTTTTTGTAGTCACCTTGAGCATTCAAACAGCCCTTCAAAAACTCATCTTTTTAACCCAATAGACATTTAATCCTATACTAAGTTATGGGTTATTTTAAATTGTTGTCTTGAGTTATTATTCCCTTGTACAATCAATTAACTTTGCATGGGGTGATATTTTTCCCTTTAAGAACTTAAGTAACTTGAAGTTAGGAATAAAGTGTAATAACATTTATTTGATATTGGGTTTTGTCCAGTCCAATTCAATACATAACAAGTAGTCAAGATATATCTTTAAGTCAATTCTTGATTATTTAACTTATCTCAATCAAGTAAATGGTTTAGTGGCTAGTGTGTGTTCAGCACTGTTCTATGTGCTGTTGGATGACAAATCTATGCCTGCTCCAGCATATTTGGAGAAAGAAGAGTGATGTCGCAAGGTTTCTCATCAAACACAAGGAGGTATTTAGAAATGTCTACAGTGCTTTTGGTTTTCACAGTGATGGGGCACATTGAAGCCATCAAATGCTAGAAATTTAGGGATGATCAATATCCTGCAATATGTGGGACAGTCCCACAAAAGCAAGAATTATGTTGTCCAAAATGGTGGTAGCACTCTTAGTTGAGAAACCCTGGCTGGGAATTAGTTAGAGTTATGTGAAACGATAACTCATGCTGAAAAAGTAGGTTGTTAATCCTTTAGACAATGGGAGCTATCAAGTGTCTTTAAGCATGGGAGAGACTTGATTAGCTTTTGATTTTAGAAAGGAAACTGAACATGTATAGGCAGAAATAAGACACAGGAAGACCACATAGTGGATAATGTCAGTAGTGCAGCTAAGGAGTTGTTTCTTGTTTCTCATCTTGGTATAGCTCTGCCCAGGGCATTGTAAGACATAAAATCATCAATTTTTTTTTTTTAAATAGGCAAGAAGAAGAGATTCTAGCAGAAGTGGCAAACCCATCTTTAAGCACATTTGCATGCCCAGGTGATGGGACATGCTAATTGGATTATTGTAATTGGACTAACCCTTAAAGCTAGGAATATGGTCAATCTTAAACCCACTAGCTGAGAACAGAGTGATCTTCTATGGGAATTCAGTGTTCTTTCAGATATACCGAAGAAAGAGGAATAGGAACACACAATAAGTATGTATATACAATGGGGAAATACATAAAATAGTTGTAAAATAGTATATAAAAGTATACATGGGAATGTGGAAACTTGTTCTTCCAAAAGCTATTGGAAATCTTGCAATACTTAGCGTAGAATCAAATATGTAGTGAATCTCCAGTAAAAACCTGCTCAGTTGTACTGTGGCAGGTGTAATACATCTTAATTTTATCTTCTGCAAAAGAAATACCTAAAATTGCTTATCAATTGATTGACTGCATACAATATTTTGAGATATCTATGTAACCAACAACGTACTAAACATTCTGCTCCCTGCAGAGAAATCATAATAGCAAAGGTATTTATATACTAGATAAAAAGATAAAAATGAAACATATGAAGAAAGAGAAAAATCTAGTAATTAATTGAAGACATTTAATGACAAGGATGAAAGCATTTCAGAGAAGAATGGTTGATATAAACTGGTGTAGTCAGTAAAGCCTTTGTGGAAGACAACAGCCTGGAAGAACAGAAAGAAGTTGGGTAAAAGGGTAAAGAATTGGGGCAAGCAAATGAGACTTAAACAAATTGGGTCAAAATGGTGATGTAGGCCTAGTATCAACTTTGGTATTTACTTCTCTGCGATTGATCCTTTTTGGTCTCTGATCTCTAGATTTCTGATCTATGAATGCAACTAAAGATGTTTATCTTACAGGACTGCTATGAAGATTAACTGAGATGGTATGTGTCACAGCTGCTGGAAATGTACTCAGAATGCGTGCTCAGATATTCTCAATCATTCGTTCATTCTTGGAATAAGAACTTATAACTTTCACTGTGACAAGTCAAAACTGTGAAATGTGATTTTTAAGGGACCTAAGGATCACCTCTGACCATTTCAACCTCCTCTAGCCGTACAGCTGAGCTGCCCACACTGCAGGACTGGATGCGGCTTTATTAGAAAACGTATTTCATTTCATACTGTTTCCACCTCTATTCACAAAACACTGGGAAAAAGAAACCTGTTCTCACTACTCCACAGACACTGCCATTGCCCAGGTTCCTACATGGAAACCTCTGGTTAGAAATAGGCCCCCTTTCATCACCAAGGAGAAGGAGGCCCCCATTCTTCTTCACCAAGTGTCTTTCATTAGGTTCTTGAGAAAACCACAGGAATCAATGTTATGATGCCAGAGATGACTAAAATAAAATTCAGGACTGAAACTTCCATTGTATATCCTGATTCTTTCACTTGACAAAAATTATTGACAAGTCATTGGAATGTCTGTTTGTAAGACTTGTTTCCTTCTTTCAGTTGAATAATGTATTTTCTATTTTCAAACATTTTTATAAGCTTTTTAAAGAATGATTTTATTATTTTTTCAAGCAGTATATTATATATAAGTTCCCAAATTCAGGTAAATGTCCTTATTTTCCTTCTGTCTGAATTCCCTTTATAGACTCAGTTTTCCTTTTCTCTTTCTTTGGTACTTCACTCTCTGCCTTCCAGTCCTCACTCCATATGCCCTATTTCTTTCCATTTGTTGGTTTAATTTTCTGTGGTAGTTTGATTCATCTCTGGTTGATCCCAGTCAACATAAGAAAGATGGCAGCAGAGTTAGGATTGGACCAAATTCTAGAGACCGGCACTGTTCTTCAGTCGGAGCAGGTGTACGGAAGCCAGAGGGATGCTCCGAGCTGGCAGAGCCAGCAGCTCTCTCAGCGTCAAGGTAGCTGCTGCTGCCTTACTCAGAGCTCGTTACGTTAAATGGAAGTCAGCTTTAAACATTCATTCAGATCGATTTATTCAAAGGTGTTTAAGGTTCAGCTGAGTTTATTACTACAGATGTGGTTGGGGCCCTTACAGTTTAGCATAATGTTTCATCAGTTGTAGTTCCAAATACACCCATGTGGTGTCCGTTGACAGGGGTATAGGGGTCTTTTATAGGAAAACAGAGATTGCCGGGGAAGGTTTGCTAGAGAACTTGTTTCCATAATACTCCGAGGGGGTTAACGTTTATGAAGAATTTAAATCTTTCCTCTTGGCTTGAATTATCTTTTTTTTTTCTTTTTACCCATCCCTGTCTCCAAAGAAAGCAATAAGCCTGTCAAAGGAGGAATTAATTAAGCAAATCAATCAGTCAGTTTTATTAAGGAATTACAAAACCCAAGTGGAGCATTAATTATTCAGATAATGGGATATCTCTGAGCCTTTCTTTTCAATTATTGATAAGCTGCTATCTATCATTCAAACTGCTTTAGTACTGATTTAGCTGTGAATGAAGCCAGGTCATTCAGCCAGAGCATATGCTAGTTATGAGCAGTGCTGGGAAGCTGAGGATATAGGAACTTGCTGGGGTACTGTGTCCACCCAGTGTGAATACAAACAATAACTATCACGAGGCACAGACTGGGCTACACTGCAGATATCTCAGTAAAAGTCTCACCTCACTGGCATGACCCACCTGATTAAAAATGCGCACTGAGGCGATGAAGTCAGGGACTTCTTTTCCTTTACCAAATTTACATTTTTTGTTGGCCTTGTAAGAATGGCTACCAAGCAAAGTAACACTTCTAATAAACCGAATGCTGTTGTTTTACAGCTAAGAACAATTTTTTAAATGGCCCTGTTTTTACATATGCAGAAACTTTAGATTTTTCCCCTCCAACATCGGGGGCAAAATATTTCCTTCAACCTCAGAAATATCTGAAACACTCCTTGTTTTAGTGTTTATACATACATCGATATGAATAGATATATACAGACGTAAGATTAAAGGTTCTGCTCAAATCTTTTCTAATTTGTATTAGGAGTTGGATCAATTATTCTCTCTCATCAAAGATTTATTTAGTACTTACTAGGTGCTGAATCCTGATCATGTAAAGACTGAGATTACAAGGCACTCATGGTGCTATGACAAAGGCATATACTAATACAAGATTTATTTTATTTTAACCATACAAGCCATCAGTCTCTCACAAGGAAATTTAAGATAAGCAGAACCAAAGATCTCAGTGTGGCACAGAAGATCACAGTAATGAGTAAAATAAACAGATAATTTGTTCCTCATAAATCATAGAAGAAAATGTATAAAACCCAAAAGGTCCACCAAAATGTTAAAGAAATGCTCACGGAATAAAATGATATATGGCTAGCACTAGGGCAAAGGGAAGAGTTTCTGGGCAGAGCTTGAGAGCTTAGTAACAATCCTGACTCTTTATATCACTAATGGCTTAGTTTTGGGCTCACTGGCCACAGATAGATACATTTCTTAAGCTCTGTGCTCAAGCCAAATTTTGAAACATTAACAATATATCTCAATACTTAGAAAATTCAGGAGTCAGCAGCAGCTTATTGGAAAACTGTTAAGCAACACTGTAAAACTACCTACTTCCAAGTTGTATCTCCCTCCCCTGAACTCTTATAGCACTTTACATTACTCATATCCCACTTAACATATCCTGTGGATGTTCAGTCAAAGGCTTTAAGCCTGATACCATATTAAAAGCTCCTTGAGGCAACACCAAAAACACGAGCCATCAACTAAAACCTTGATTAATTAAAATTCATAAAATTAAAAATGCTTGCTCTGTAAAAAACACAATTCACAGAATAAAAAGATCAAAGTCAAAGATAGGGATAAAATATTTGCAAATTGCATAACAATAAAAAGTTACATCTAAGATAGCTAAAGAATTATCAAAACTCAAAAGTAAAAAACAATTAATTAAAATGGCTAAAAGGTTTGAACATACACTTCACCAAAGAAGACATATAAATGACAAATATGCACATGAAAAGATGTTCACAATCATTAATCATTAGTAAATGGAAATTAGAACCATAATGAAATACTACATACCTACTAGAATGGACAACACTTTAAATCTGACAGTAACAAATAAATATGCAGAGCAACTGGAATTCTCATACGTTGCTAGTGGAAATATAAAATGGCAAAACTACTCGGGAAAATAGTTTGGCAGTTTCCTGTATAATCAAACTTACACTTTTCATATGATCCAGCAATTTCACTCATTACCCAAGAGTATTAAAGACATGTTCACACAGAAACTTGTAAATGAATGTTCATAGCAGTTTTATTTGTAATTGCTTAAAACTGGAAACAACTCCAATGTTTTTCAACAGATGAATAGATAAAGACAATCTGGCATGACCATTCAATGGAATACTACTTATCAATAGAGTGCATTGAGCTGTTTATACATGTAGTAATATAGAAAAATCTCAAAAGCATTACACTAAGTAAAAGAAAAACAGTCAAATCCCGCATATTGTATATTCTATAAGTATAAAATTCTGGAAAATGCAAAACTATAGGAATAGTTTTGTACATATTGTTGGCAGCCGAGGTTTGGGGGTGGAGATAAGGTTTGTCAACAAAGGAGCAGCATAAGGGAATATTAAGCAGGAGGATGAAATTCTTCTGTATATTGATTGTGATTGTGGTTACATGACTATTCATTTGTAAAAACTCAAAACTGTACACAAAAAAGAGTAAAGTTTACTATATGAAAACTGAAAAATATATTTTGAGAAAAGAGCTTCTTGAGTGTGGGAACTGTGCCATATTCACTCTTGTAGATGTCAGAGTATAAGTATTAAGATATAGAGATGGTAATAGATTAACTCACATTTATTGAGTAAAACATACTATAGTTCAAACTTGAAACTTCCACAATTGTTCATAAATAATAGATAAAAGTTGGAATAAATTGATTTAGAATATTATGTTTCTGCAAATAGTGATTTTTAAAAAAGATTTTATGTAAGTCCTGGTAACCGGATCTTTCTGCAAGAAATGCTCTTAATAGTGAACCAGACATCATGATAAAACAAGCTTGCCTTTATATTACTTTTAGTACAGTTCTTGACTCAGCACAACTCAGCGCTTGACTGACAAACAAGAAAAGGCAAATACTTGTTGAACATTTGGGTTATGCAAGGAATTTTAATAAAATTTGAACTATTTCCTAATTTGCTCTTTTAAGCAACAATTCAGGAAGGTATTATCTTTGTTTTGCAGATGAGAAAGCTTAAGTACCTTACCCAAGTTACACAACTGTTAATGGGGAGAAACATAACTCAGCTGAGATCTTACTGGTTCTAGTCCCTGTCCTGTCCATTAATCAAAGCACTTTATATCAGTTACCAGACATGGAAAGCAGCAGGAGGGAAAAAGAAAAGCAAGACATCGAGATGAATCAGGAATCAGGGCTGAATCTGGGATAAATCCTAGAAATTATAGTGAATTTTGAGCTGCTACTCTGAACCCAGAAAAGAGGTGAGGATTCATATGCCGGGGATTGATTATTATGCCAGGGCCAGAAGGAAGAAGGAGCATATATTAGGGAGTAAGGAGAGGGGAAAATCTTTTGCAGATGAGCTAGTATTTAAAGCATACCAATATTAGATGGCAGAGGAAGACAAAGTTCCAAATGTTTAATGGGTTCCTATTACATACCAGACCTTCTGGTGAGCAATAGGGCCAAAAGATAAATGAGACAGTGTCAGCCTTTAAGGAGCATAGAATCAAGTAGAGGGAGACCGCAGGGTTTGTGGCTCCTTTCTTTTTTAATTAAAGCATACCAAAATATGCTTCAATAGTTGTAGGCACCAGATACAGAGTGTTCTTAACAAAAGGAATGGCCACATCTATTTGAAGGATTTAGTGAAGCCTTCAGGGAGGGAAGGATGTTGTCATAGTCTCAAAAGACGAGCAGATTAGCCAGATGGCCAGAAAAAAATGGAGATGGTGCTAACATTCCAGGAAGAAGGGATAGAGGGATTAAAGTGTGAAGCTGATACTGGCATGGTATGTGTGAGGATATGAAAGACATTCAAGAGGATTAGGTCATGAGATTTGAGCCAAGAGTCTATGGAAATAAGATTAAAGTTATGGGCAGGTGCACATCATAGTGACCTTTGTTTTAGTCATGGCAAGAAAATTTGACTTTATTTAGTAACTACTTGAAATTTTTGGAGGCTTCTTCAAAGAAGCATAGTGTAATCAGACTTGCAATTTAGAAAGGTGTGGCAAATAGACTTAAGGATTGCAAAACTGGAGTATGAAATCTAGTTAGCACACTACTGCTATTCCTTCAGTCACCAGACAATGAAAGTCTTCTAGGTGAAGAAGATGGATTAATATTAATACTTATCTCCTTTGCTCTTCTCCTCTCCTAAACACCTCTCAAAAGTACAATGTTTTAAAGAAGCAATATAAAATGTAACTAACAACAAAAATATTATGAGTAGAATCATCAGTTCCAAAGAAATGTCGACCACCTGACCAACATGGTGAATCCCCATCTCTACTAAAAATACAAAAATTAGCTGGGCATAGTGGAGGGTGCCTATAATCCTAGCTACTCTGGAGGCAGAGGCAGGAGAATAGCTTGAACCTGGGGGGCGGAGATTGCAGTGAGCCAAGATTGTGCCACTTCACTCAAGCCTGGGTGAAGGGGTGAAACTCCATCTCAAAAAAAAAAAAAAGAGAGAGAGAGAAAGAAAAAGTAAAAGACAGAAATGAAATGTCTGTAAACTTTTAGAAGCTGGAAAATAGACAGAGGAGAAGTAACTGATACTAAAGAACAGAAAATACCATGGTTTGAGAGCACATAAAAAAATTAAGAGCAAGAAGAAAGCTCTTTGTTTCTGTAGTACCCCAAAATGTGCCAAATTCAAAGGAAGTTTGAATATAAAAGAGTTTGCCTCCTGCTCCCTCACCTGGTTTCTTCTGCAAGCACTAGGCTTGTATACATGTTTTTCCCCTCTTCCTGATTTTCCATCCCAACATTTTGACACACTTTGTAGTGACTATAGTGGTTCTTTGCTTGTGGTGACTCCTTTTAAATATTTATTCAATGAATCAGAGTCATAAACCATTCATCTCTCACTATACTCAGCCACCTTCAGAGCACCTAATTTGAATTATCAGATCATCTGACTGCTATGTTAAAATACCGCTATGTGGTAGACATCATGCTGGGTTGATTAAAATAATACAAATTTAATATGGAAAGGATTTTGGGAACACCACCTGTAATCCCATTCAGAGTTGAGTTGCCCAATTATCAGGTAGGTTATGTGATTTCCTCAGCCTGAGTACTATGTGACAGGGAGGCTATGGTGCTTTGATGGCTTCCTGGTAGAACACCTCCCACATCACACAGAACTCAAGTGTATGTGTTTTCTTTCCTAGCCTATTTTTCATTTCTCACCTCTGTCTCTAATGATAGACCAACAGCAATGCCTTTAATACGGAATTTGGGTTTCATAAATAAATTTGAAAAAGAACTTAAAAGTGTTAAAGAATTGGGTGGAAAGGTATCACATTGTGATTCTGACCTTTTGGTTAGAAAATGACTTCTGCATCTATTTCCCCCACTTCACCACTAAGACATTATAAGCCTAAGAGAACAGTATGCCAACCCCAGTAGCACTGTTAAACTCTCTTGTCTTCCCAGCTTTGACATGAAGTGGTCCTCTGACTTACTCATTTTGCCTCTTGCCTCTGACTTCTCCAGTTGACCTGATATTACTCTTCCTCCCCAACAGTATTGAATTCAACTCTGACTGCAGAAAGAGCTATTGTATTCAGGGGGAAAGGATAAAGTGGACAGACCACTTGGCCCTTGTTCTGAACTTAAATATTCTCGGCAGAGCAGTGGAGTCTTTTGAAAGCTCTGTCTGTTGGTGTTCTAGGTCTGGATTCCTCATTTCCTTCTCTGTTTGAGATGTGAGGATGCGGGGAATCTTGGCATTTGGATGCTTTCCAATGCCAATTTTTTTTTGTCAAAAGCTGGCTCCCCAAATATTACCAACACAACCTCTTAATAAGAAAAAACCCAAATTAATTGCTTATTATTGTAAGGGAGAACACCACTTTGCAAAGCTTTGTCAGTGTCTTGCAGAGAGAAGATAAGGTTAAAAACTATTGATTTTAGGCAAATATTTCAAAGTTGGAGTTTGACTGCATTTGGATAAGGAGTGTAATAAAACAGTCCAGGATTTGTGGAAATAGCCTGGTGAATATTTTGAATTAGGAATTAAAATAATTGGAGAGCACAAAGTGTTGATGTTTTCCATTGAAGAACTGAGTCTATCAGGAAGTTCCCGTAATGAACAATCAAAATATTTGCCCAGGCAAGAGACTTTAGAAAGAATAAGGCCATGCTAATGGAGACAGAGCAATAAGCAAGACAAGCTAACAGAGACAGAAAAATGGCACAGTCATGCTATTGTAGATGATAAAATGTGGTTTTGGTTCTCAGTGCCCAGGCAGAGTGTGGAGATCTGCGGCTTTGGCTCTCATTGTCACCACAGTGTCTGTCAGTGTTTTCTGATTATTTTGCCCATTTGTTTTTGAACTTTATTAATTATCTCACAATGAAATCATGCTCATTTATTCCACTCAGGGGGATTGAAGATATTGATATTTGATGGGCTTAAGTTTGAATTCAGGGTCTGCCATTTCCTAGCACTGTGACCTTGGTTGAGTTACTTCATCTCTCGGAGCCTCAGCTTTTTTATCTGTAAATTGGGTGTCTTAGTCT
This sequence comes from Papio anubis, assembly GCF_008728515.1. Taxonomy (NCBI): domain Eukaryota; kingdom Metazoa; phylum Chordata; class Mammalia; order Primates; family Cercopithecidae; genus Papio; species Papio anubis. Next base: position 33,458,119 of record NC_044994.1, read on the forward strand.
GTTCCTGCTGCTATAACAAAATACCTCAGACTGAATAATTTATATAACAGAATAGTGTTGTTTTCAGTTCTGGAGGTTGGAAAGTTCAAGATCAATTCTCCTACAGATTTGGTTTCTGGGCAAGCTTGCTCTCTTTTTGAAATATGATGCCTTATTACTGCTTCCTTCCATGATTAAAGAAGGCAAGAGCACTCACTTGAGACTCTTCTATAAGTACCCTAATCCCATTTATGACAGTGGAGCCCTCATGATCGAATTATATCCCAAAGGCCCCACCTTTTAACTGTATTAGGTATAGTTATAGGGTCCATCATATAAATTGGAGAGGATACTAGCTTTCAGACTTCAGTATTGGGATAATGTTACTTACCTCAAAGAACAGTAGCTCAGATCGAGAGTAAGATTTCACAGCGTTGTGATCTCTTTGATAATGCTATGTGTATGCATTTTAACTGGGTTTTCTGTCCTGACTTTGTTTATTGTCTAAGTCCTCATTTTTGGACAATCATTTCCCTGAAAAATTGGCTAAATTTTTATTTTTCCCTCTCAAGTTTTGCTGCATTTCCAAGGCACTGACAATTTTGCATGAACATTTGATGTATTATTTGGCCCAACCTTCTGAAATTTATGCAGCCTTAAGCATGGTGAGTTGGAAAGATCACTGGAATTGAAGTCAGAAGTTCTTGACTTAATCCTTAACTCAGCTACCAACTCTCCCTGTGACCTTGGGCTAGGATAGCCAGGCTGAAATTTGGCTCATTTAGACCCCTAGTTCTAAATCTGACCCTGCTGAGTGTTTGGACTTTGAAGTACTTCTCTGAAGAGCCATATACTCATCTGAACAGTTTGCCAACGATTTCGTGGAGTTTCCTGACATATCTCCATGGAACTCTCAGACTTTTCAGAGCATGGTTGGAAAACAACTGCAATGAAATCATAGCATCGAATTAACAAAACTCATTTTTTTAATCTACTCATTTATCCCACAAATATTTACTTTTGATAAGTGCCAAGCTTAATAAGAAGTCAATAGAAATGATCCTAGGGATAGAAGATAATAATTTCTTTGACTTAGAAGTCTTGTGATTCCAACATCCTTGAAAAGAAACCCTGTCTCCCATTCTACCCTACCCCCAACACACACACACACTCCACCACCACCAAAGCTGCCAAGCTTCATAAGTTCCTCCATCTCTGCACTGCTTGTTCATTAAGAGGGTGCCCCTTCAGCAGCACTGGGGCCAAGCTTCAGCTGCTCAGTCATTCTCAATTTGTCTCAGCCATATTATTTCGCCTACCAGCCATTTCAGAGCACGTCTATGCCTTCCTTCCATCGTTACTCCATCTCATTTATTTTTTAGTATTTTCTCAACAGTTCCTCCAGACGCTCTCATTAAGTGCTGGGCTAATTAACCTCCTGTTTCTGAGCAGTGGTGCTGTGGTGAGCTGCCTGGCCCTGCAGGAGGGCTCCCTGCTGCATGGGAGGAAGTCGGCCCAGCTCCAGTCTGCTCACACACCTGCAATGGCTCACAACCGGACCTGGCACCTACTTAGCAAGGTTGTTTTTGTTTTTTGATTTTTTTTTTTTCCAAAACTGATGTTCTTTATTCCAGACAAGCATACACCATGGCCCCAGCCACCCTCACTCACTGACAATATTAGTGATTGAAATCTCTCAGCCCCAGAAACCAGAGGTCTCTATTAATGTTGCAGACATGTTTTCCATGCTGCAGACTCAGTAGGCACTTAGCAGCTCCTCTCCAAGATGCTCTGGTTTATGGTTAAGAGCAGCTGATACAGCCAGTACCACAGAGAGCCTGCACAGAATCAAAAGCTAGGGATCACTGGATTCTCCTGGAACTCTGAAGTATGCAAAATGACATGTCACCACTGTGGCTTTTCCTCCCCATTTTTATATCCAAGCGAAAATACATTTGAATCTCTTCTCCTAGATTCCTAGCATAAGGGTCATGGTTGATGGAACAACTGTTCAATTCTGAACCCCACATTTATAGGAAGGAGAGCAGTAAAATAAACTATCTCCCTGGCCTATTCCATCTATAGCCAAGAGAGGAATTTAGTATTTTGTCCATCCTTGGCTGAGTCTTTCTAGGTTGGGATAATTGATGAACCACTTTTTATTCATACATCTTTGTGTATCCTGTGGACAAACTTTTTTTTTTCTTCTGTAATAGCACTGTAAGTTATTAGATGCTCTCTAGTTTTTCTTCCTTGCTCTAAATAACATTAGTGCACCACTTTATAGTTAGCAAAACACTTTTAAGCCTGTCATCTTATTTATTCCTCAGTTGGATGAAAGTATTAGCATCATCTGACATTCAGAAAGACTTGCCCAAAGCCACCCAAATGAAAACGAGAACACCAGAAAAGAAAGGAGAGAAACGTAACCGCTTAAATCTCTGGAGGCTCCCCAGGCCTGTTAGGTTTAGCCCTGATGTTACCTCCCTCCATGCCCAATCCTTTTCTTCTCTCCCTCTCACCTCCACATTCTGCAGACCTCTCCCTTCTACCTCTACCCTCTCATTGATTCCCTGACCCCCCCTTTCCCAGAGCATGGCACAAACATTTTCAAGGCATAAGTTTATTTACACATATGGCAATTTTCTTAGTGTCCTACGTCTGATACATGTCAAAGCTATTCTTCACCAGGTTTCTAATAAAAGCAGGGCAAAGCTTGATTAACACTATTGTTGAGGAACCACTTGAGAAATGATATGCATGACAGATTCATATCATTTCTACTTACATACTTTGCTCTTATTACAGCTAATAAAGCTAGTGTTGTTTTGATGTAGAAGTAGTATCCTCCCAATTCCTGCTCCGGTTGCTTCTCCAAGCTTTTCTAGCTGCACTTTTGACTAAGGGAGGTAGACTCAAATCTCATTGCTCGAAGCCCTCAGCTTCTCTCGGGACTCCTGAAAGTAGAACAAAGGAAATAAGGTTTTACAGCTAGAGAGCAATGGAGCAGGGAGCCAAGCCGTGTTTTCCGAGTCTCCAGGCCTCCTGTGTGACTCTGTGAAAGTCACTCAACCCAACCTGACCTCAGTTATCTCACAAGTCAATTGAGAAGATAAGCTAATATGATTTCAGAATTTGCTTCTAGCAATGACATTTTCCAATTTTATTTCATAAGGTAGAGAAAGGTTTTTTTCCTCCCATTGAGCCAAAGTTCGCTCCCTTTTTACCAATTGATACAAAAAGTCCGCTTTTCCCCTTCTTCACACAATAGTTGCCTTGAGTGATCAGGGCAACTTCCACTTTTTCTGAAGTTATCTTCTCCTAAGGCTAATTAATGTCCCAGCAATGGCTTGGTTCTGATGCCTTTTGTTAACATTTTGAATAGCTTTAACATGTCTAATTAAATAGAGTATGACTTTTTGGGTAGGATGTTCTTTATAGAAAGTGCAATTACAACCTATGGGCTGTTTTCTTTTCTTTTCTTTTCTTTCTTCTTTTCTTTTTTTTTTTTTTTTTTGAGATGGAGTCTTGCTCTGTTGCCCAGGCTGGAGTGCAGTGGCATGATGTCCACTCACTGCAAGCTCCACCTTCCAGGTTCACGCCATTCTCCTGCCTCAGCCTCCCGAGTAGCTGGGACTACAGGCACCCGCCACCATGCCCGGCTAATGGTTTTTTTTTTTTTTTTTTTGTATTATTAATAGAGATGGCGTTTCACCATGTTAGCCAGGATGATCTCGATCTCCTAACCTTGTGATCTGCCCACCTCGGCCTCCCAAAGTTCTGGGATTACAGGCATGAGCCACCATGCCAGGCCTTCTTTTCTTCCTTTGTAATGTTACTTTTCCTTCTAGAAGACTATTTTTTCCCCCTGATGACATTAGAAGCACAATATATGCACCATCAGTCAATCTATGCTATGGTGTCTCTGGCCTCCTGGGGTTCCAGGTGGAGGTGTCCCCAACCTCAGATGCTGACTGCAGACCCCTGGGCAATACTGCTGATGTGTCAGACACTGTTGAAATGCTTTTCCTTCTTAAGTGTTTAATAGAACAATGTGAAGTATCTCATATTTCCACCATAGGTGAAAACTGGAGGATGAGCTTGCCCAAGCCCCACAGATAATTTGACTCCAAATCTCAAGTTTTAACCATTAGACTATAAAAAGGGGTGAGGAGGTCATAAGGAAACACAAAATAGATTCCAATGTAGGATAACAATATCTCTGATTCCAACATAACTTAAATAATTGAAAATATCTCAATTCTTAGCTGAAATATTAAGGAAGGACTGAGCACATGGAGTAAAAAGATGAAGCAGAGGTGCTTTTGATTATGATGAGGATGAAGGGTTAAGAACATATAAACTGCTTTCAGCATGCTAACTTCTGCAAGCCTCAGAGTGGTTTCTAGTTGAGCAGGTAGAAACATGGATGTGGAGCGACTCTGTGGATCGATACCGTGGTTTTCCTCCCACCATGCTATCTACTAATCTCAAGCCTCTTGCCCATCACCCGACTTCGAAATGCCTGAGTACCCGGCATTCTGCACACAACCCTCAGCTCTTTTGTATCCACAGTCTCTTCCCAAATGTCCTTCAGCCAGGACTAAAATCAGCCCTCTTAGTCTTGGAACCTGGAGACCAGAATTTGGGAGTCCTATAGCCTAATTAGTCATGGATGCCTCATTTTCTTTTTTCTTGTTTGCTACTGAAACTCCAACTCTTAATTTGCTACCTTTTATTAAGATGCAACTATTTGTCAGAGAGTAACATTAACTAAGTTTTTAATTGTCAATATGTTGGTTTGAATGTATTTACCCAAGTCCTTTCTTGAAATAAGCCAGTACAGGGACAAAGCTCAGCCAACATATAACGCATCATCTCAAATGTGCAGGTCTTGATGGGATGCCTCAGAAAACCAGGAAGCAGCATGAGAGAGACATGAGAAGGAGAGGAGAAGCAGATTATGGGGCCAGGAAGAAAACTGAGGGTGTAAACTCATGTTAAATATCTCTGAGCAGCTACTATGTTGAGCACCCTCTGGAGCCTACCTCATTTGATCTTCACAAAAATTCTACCACATAAATATCGTTACTCATATGTCATATGTTATGGTAGAAACATTCTCAGAGAGTTTAGTTAATAGACCCCAAGTCAGCCAATCAAGGATGATGCAGAAATTTAAATCTGAATTTTCCTCCATAGCCCAAGATCTTTTTCACATACGAACTTTTCTTCCTAGTAAGGACAATGCCTAGTACTTGTAAGTAATATTTTAAATGGACGTGAAGGCTATTAGATGTTATCAGATTGTACTGTGTCAACCTGTAAACCACAGTTGCATCACTGTATTTGGCAGGCTGATCTTTGGTACATTGTGAAGTCAGAAGAGCTGTTGGCAAAGTTTCCCTTTTCTTTCCTCCTTGCCCTAGGTGTCCACTGCTCTCCTTTGCCTTACATAAATCCGTGTGCAGTTCCCTTTTTGGCAGTATGGTTTTCTATTCTCTCCCCACAGCTTCCCCCTAAAACCTGATATCCTCTGCACCCAGAAGTTGTGGGAAGCTGGACAACCACTGCCATATTGAACGACAGTTGCGAATGGAGAGTGGCATATTTTCAGGTGTGCTGGGTTTATAAAAATAAAATCTGAAAATCGCTTGTTTTAAATGAAAAAAATTTAAAGCAGAATTTTCATTTTAATAGGGATTGGAATGTAAAGTGAAAGGAATACAGCTTAGAAAGCAAGTTTTGAGTGAGGGATTCACCATGGCATTTCAAGATCCCTAAGACCATGCCATAGAAGCATGCAGTTAGCTCTTGGGTTAAATTTTGATTCTTAAATATGCTTCCTTGCATTATAGAAAATATAACTTATCTTTTATCCTTTTACACATTGTCATAATCTGAAAAATAGGTTTCCTAAAGAATAAAATATAGGTTTTTATTTTCCCCATATTCAGCGTTAGAACCTTGACCACCTCATCCATGCTCTGGTGCAGATGACTGTATTCAGAGGCAGCAAAAGTTTGACCCCACATCTTTATGCTACTTCGCTTTCTTCTCAGTTCATGCAAAGGACCCATATCCATGGCTGTGTGGACTATTATTTTTTCTTCAATCAGTATTTTCACAGCAAGCTTGATTCTGGCAGCCAGCCACAATAGAATCATCTGAGACTGGCTGCATACCAAGTCCCTTGGAACTTTGGTCTGCACCTAGGGAGAGGATCACTCTGGGGTTAATGCTCACTTGGCAAGTTGACCTTGAGTAAATTATTTAACCTTTCTGTGACACAATTTCTTCATCTATAAAATAGAGGCATTAATAGCATGAAGCTCATAAGGTTGAGGATTAAACACAATCATTCAATATAAAGAGCTTTTTATAGCACCTAGTACATATTCTATATTCAATTAATGTTAGTTATTAATACAATACACTCTTCTTCACTCATCTTTCTTCCTTGTCAAAACACTCCTTAACTCCCAGAAGGAAGGGAAGACACCTTCTTTCAGAGAACTATAAATATTTTCAGAAGTTTCTTGTCCCAATATCTGCTTATTATAAAATAAATGAATAAATAAAAACCAAAAAGTCATTATAAGCTATCTGCCTAATATTTGTTTTATAATTTACATGCTGTGGAACATCTCACTGGTTACTTAGCGCGACTTTAGCTAGCAGGATAGAATTCTCTTTCAAGTTATAGACCAAATTGATGGGGTCATAGAAGGCAACTATCTGGTCAACCTCAAAAGTAAGCTAAATGAAACAGTTTTAGGCTCTATATGGACACTTGTAGCAATGACAGTATCTCACTCTGAATGAGCAGCTCATTGTTTAAGGCTTGAGAGACACCATTGCCACTTAACTCAACTAAATTGTGATGACTACTTTTGGATATGAATTAAGCTACTGCAATAAACACTACTTTACGCATTTCCTATGTGTACCCTTTGGGAAAGAACTAGGCAGTGCAGTTTTAGTTTTACCTGACCACTGCAACTTTGCAAGATCCTAACCTGGAAAATTCCCTCCAATGTTATATATGTTATATGACACGTCTAACTCTTGGGATTGGAAGTGATCTAATAATCTCATTACACTAAAGTGTTAAGGGCATCATGTATTAGTGTTACTAGAAGGAATTACTGTTTAAATGAGGAGTCCGTACAGGTCAGTGGTTAATCAAAAGCAGCGAAGATTGATAAACTTTCAGATATCAGTCGGTGAGATATTTGAACAGAGGAAAATACTTGGCATCCACCAAATCGCACCACTTAAATGACTCCTTCTGTATATAAAGTTTTTTTGTAACTATTTATTTGTTCACACAAAAGTCTTTGATGAGAAGTTACTACTTGCAAGTTAGAGGTTCTGGTGCAATAACCAAGACAAGCAAGGAAGACATTTAACAATAAATTAAGGAATTACTGTAAGTTACAAAGTATAATGAGTATGTGACAGGACATGAAGGAGTTTGGAGAGTGAGGGAAGGCTTACTTGAAGGTTTTCTACTAAGTCTTGGTAGACATTATACATAAAAGCGAGTTTCACAAGGGAGAGGAAAAAGCACTTCAAGAAGATGGACTAACACTTGTGACGGTCCTAAAGTGAGACAAGAATCATTTCTACAAAGCATTGAGAGGTTGGTATAAATAAAACATACAGGGTGGGGGAAAAAGTTAATGAAATAGGAAACTAACAGAGCCCACAGGCTAAATTTGTTTATAAACTATGGTCAATGGTAGCCCCAAGAATATTTGAAACAATGGAGTAATCGGATTACATAGGTGCCTTTGGAAAGCACTCTCTGGCTTCATTGTAAGGAATGGGCAGAAAGAAGGGAATAAATGGGGGAGAGACCACACAGGAAGCTATAGCATCTTCCCGGGGAGTTTCAACCAGAGTGGAGGTTATAAATGGAGAGGAGCTGAAGGGTTTGAGAGATGGTCCCACGGTAAGAATTAATAAGATGTTGCATTTGATTTTATAAGAAAGCTGAGGGCAAAGGAGATGTCAGGAATAGCCCTCGATTCTTTGCTTGCTTAGCTGGATGAATGACGATGCCATCTGCAGAGGCAGAATTGTCTGGAAACTCCCGGTGTTTCTTCTTCAAGATGACTCTGAGTTTGTACTCTGATCACTTCTTCTGCTTTGCCACATTTTAATTATGGGCAAAATATAGAATGGGAAAACCACAAAAACGTAACTTGGAAAAAAATAAAGGAAATATTTCCACAATCCAGAAATAAAAATCGAAAATAAGGTCTAATTTGTTAAAAAAAAATAATTTAAAAGGAGGGGCTAAACCTGAAGGTCATCTTTTAAACCCCAGATTTAAAAACAGGTGGTGGTGGCCAAGGATTCTGCCTTTCTGGGCAAAGGAGACCAAAAACTGCATTTTGGAAAGTGACTGAATTCAGGCTCTTTGTTTGAAAGTACAGGACAACTTTACCACATTCATGAAAATAGGCTACATGAAACAACTTTGATTATTAAAATCTGATTTATATTAAGAGAAATGAAAACCAGTTGGCTTACCTATAGAGAATGTTTATAGCTGCTTTACAGGTAATTGCCGAAAAATTGAATCACACCAAATAACTCTCAATTGTGAAATAGATAAGCAAGCTGTAGTCCATTCATACAGTGAAATATTGCTTAACAATAAAAAGGACTAAACTATTGACACATGCCACTACATGCATAACATTCGAATACATGATGCCAAGTAAGGAATCCAGATTCAAAAGGCTGCATACTTTATGATTTCATGTATATGACATTCTGAAAAAGGCACAACTACAAGAATGGAGAATACATCAGCGGTTCCCAGGGGCTGAATGGTAGAAATGGGAAGGGGATGTGAAGGATGTCACTACAAAAGGTAGCACAGGGGAATTTTGTACATGATGCGTTGATGAGGAATGTTGATAGAGCTGTTTTGTTTCTTGGTTATAGCGGTGATTTCAGGATTCCATGCATTTGTCAGAATCTTGACTGTACACCAAAAACAAGAAATTTTGTTCTATGTTTACTTAAAAATGAATAAAAAGTAAACCTAGATTATGATTCTCAGAATGAGGTGCATAAAGGCACGGACATAAAGGCTATACCAGGAACTGAGTCAAGACACCCACTTGCTCTGTAGCTGGATCTGCAAAGGTTTTAACGCCATCACCAGGCAAGACACGGTGCTTGCACTTATGAGACCTGGATCTTGAAACTAGTGGAGGTAGTTGCAAAACCACTAGGAGTGAGACATGAGCACAGAATAGAAAGAGAACTAGAGAAAAATAATCTCCGCACAACATACACCTATAACCCCAAATTTCAAAGCAAATGAAAAAATCAAATACCAAGTAAGAAAGTCAAAAGAAAAAAAAAAACTCACTAGAAAAACGATTTCCTCATTTAAAACTAATGTTGTAGTGAGATGAAGGATTTAAGATAATTATGTTTTACATGATTAAGGACATAACTGATAAAATAACTATTTTAGAAGAAGAAATTATTTTTACAATGGGCTATAATAAAATATATGTGGATGTATAAAAGAAACAACTAGAAATTCTTGCATGATCAAATATTCCTATTGATATAAATATTTTATTGGTAATGGTAATTCAAGATGGGCTGCAATCATAATTGTGGTACAATAATAATACTTAGAGTTGGAAAGAATATTTTTAAAAATCCATTCCCAAAATGCAGCACAGAGAGGCAAACAGGTAAAACGAGGCTAAGATATTATAACAAGGAAAAAAATCCATTTCACTCACAAATTCAGATGCAAAACTTCTAGACAAAATATTATCCAACTGAATCCACTATCATGTAGCAAGCGTAATTGCCAATGTGGGTTTATTTTAGAAACGCATATTAATAGATTAAAAGGAAATATCCATATAATTGTTTCAATAATTTCATAAAACACTTAACAAAATTAAATATAAACTAATGTTAAAAATTTCCAGCAAACTAGAAGAGAGCAAAATTCGCTATCATTAAAAAATGTGCATTATTAGCATTATTTTAAACAGGAAATGTTAGAAGAATGAGGAATGAGATTATGTACCCACTTTTATCAATTCAACTCCTTGACTTTGTATGTGAGATCCTAGCTAGTGTGATTGAAACAAAACAAAAAGCTTAAAGTTCAGAAAAGAATAATCAAAATCTCATTAATGTAAATGATATGAGACTTTATATTAAAAATTTAAAGAAACTATGAATAAATTTTAGAATCATACCGGAGTTTAGCAAGATGGCTAGATAATAAGATAACCAAACAGAAGTCAGTTGCATTTTCATACTCCAGAAAATATAACTTAAAAGAAGACAATATCATAAAAGAGCACCAAGTAACCAAGAATGAATCTAACAAAAGATAAGCAAACCTGTACTTAGAAAATTATATTTTATTTATTTATAGTCATTAAAGAAAGCCTGAAGAAGTGAAGAGATATTGTGTTCAAAGAAGGAAAAGATTAGTATTGGAATACTGTCAATCATTTCTTTAATTTATAGATTCTATAAATTAAAGATTTAAAAATATGTATGAAATAATAAGTGCCAAAAATAACCAAGACTCTTTTGAAAAAGAGTAAGGAGAAGACTGGCACTATCCAACATCAAGTCTTATTGTAAACCTATAGAAATAAGTCCATAAAGCACTGGCATAGGCAGAAACAAATTGACAAAAGAAGTGAGGTTACAGCCCCATAATTGACTCATGCATTAACGAAAAAAGTGGCCTGGCATACAAATGGACAGCCATGGCCCTACAGCATTTATTAAACGGAGTTTTTCAAAATTGTCTACACACTAAAAAAACTGTTTTTGGATTTCCCACCTAATATCATACGCAAAATAATAATCTGTAGATGTGTGAGTATGTATTTAAAGGTGACCTCCAAAACAGCTCATGTGTCAAAGAGGAAATTGTAGCAACGTAAATTATAAAATATTTAGAATTGAATGATAATAAAAGCATGATGTAATCCAATCTGGGAGTTACAACTAACACAGGACTAGTAGGAAGTTTAGCTTTCTAGACAGTAATTTAGAAAGAAAAAGAAATTAAAGATTGGAAGTAAATGATTTATGTTGAACTTAGATGCTGTAGAAAAAAACAATTAAAAAAACATAAAGGAAACAAAACAACGAAGAGCAGCAAATTAAAGAAAGTAAGATAAAAATTAGTGAAAGTAAAGGCAATTTTTAGGACTATCTCAGCAAGTCTGATTTTAAAAATACAGAAAAATGGAGAAGGGAGATAAAGAAAGAGGAAATATGTCTATAAATTAGGATTAGAAAAGAGAATAAAAATACAAACATAGTAAGGATTTTGAAAATCAAAAGAGTGACACATAATTCAGATACAATAAGTAGTTTTCTAAGACAATATATAAATTACCAAAGTATCTCAATAAAAATTTAATAACCATTAAAACATGAACATTGTAATAAAATTTCCTCTCTTTCAAAAGGAAACCAGTTTTGGATTAATATACAGTCAAGTTTTGCCAAATTCTTAAATAAGCAAATAATGTTATTTTCTGAATGTTTCAGTCTAGGACTCGTGATTAAGTTTACCAACTCATTTTCCAAAGTTAGTTTCACTTTAATTCTAAAATTATCAAGGGCAAGTATAAGAAACAACAATTGCAGGCCAACTGTATTGATGAAAATATTGACCAATTTATAAAAAACAGCAAACCAATTTTAGCATCAGTTTCATGCATTGTTTATCCTAGGAATGCAATGATTGTTTAAAGCAGAAAACTTATTAAAGTAATCCTAATGTAATTCAGCTTATTAATAATTAAAAGAAAAAAGAAAAAAACAAGATCTTCTCATAATACTTATTTCCTGGTAAAATCAGAAAAACATTTGATTTAATTTTACATATGTCTATGATAAAACACTCAGCTAACAGAAGCTTCAGGTTTCTAAAGTTCACAAAGAGTACTGTATTCGATTTTTTTAAGAGCTGCTGTAACAAATTGTGACAAAGATATTGGCTTAAAACCATACACCTTTATTATCTTACAGTTTTTTGTGTTAAAAGTTTGGTACAGGTCTCACTGGGCTGAAATCAGGTTGTTGACATGGGTGTGTTTCTTCTAGAAGCTTTAGGGGAATATCTGCATTGCATTTTTTACTTGCTAGAGGCTGCCCCTTTTCCTTTAGCATATGGCTCCTTCTTCCATCTTCAATGTCAGTAATGGCTAGTTAAGTTCTCACACTCCATCACTCTTATCTTCTCTTCTAACTCCCTTTTCCACTTTCAAAGACTCTTGTGATAACATTAGTCCCCTCTGGATAATCCAGGATAATGTATCTATTTTAAATTCATTTTAAGGTTAGCAATCTTAATTCTGCTAGTAACTTTAATTCTCTTTTTCCATGTATTTTAGTATATGCACAGCTTCTGAAGATTAGAATGTGAATATCTCTGGGAGGCCATTATTCTGCCTACCACAAGTACATGTGAGTTAGGTTTGTTTTCTGCAAAGAACAATCAAAATCCTAACAGAAAGGGCTTACATAAGAAAATCCTCACTTGTTCCATGCTGTGAGAAGCAGCAGTTCAGGATCGTATGGCAACACAAGCATGACATCAGAGTCTCCAGCCTCTTCTACTTTTCTGTTGCATAATCTTTGATGCAAAAGATGGCTGCTCCTCCTAGAGGCATCATATTTGCATTCTAGGAAAGAAGAATGTGGAAGAGGGGAGGGCCAGTGACTATGTCAGGAATGCAAAAAGCTTTCCCAGAAACCTTAAATTTGCATGTCATTATCTAGCACTGGTCTTTTAGCTACAATGGAGTTTGAAAAAGTCAGATTTTTAAAAAATCTGGGCATAGTGCTGCCCTTTTCAAAATCAATTACCTATTAGTAAGATGGAGGGGGGGTAATGAATACTGCATAGGAAACTAGCAGTGTCAGCTACTGAATAACTATCATCATATTTAATGGTGATATTTTAGAAGCATTTCAATTCGAGTCACAGATAAGGTGGAGATGTCCACTATCACTTCTTCTTTTCATTCTTTTGGAGTTTCCAATCAACGTAATACCAAGAAAAATTAATAGAAAGTATAAGAAAAGAAAACAGAAAATCATTGAAGATGGGCATATTGTCAGTAGGATACCATAAATTATTTAGCAAGGATTTTTAGATACCTAGATAATATCCAAATAATGTTATAGTTGAATGTATGGGTACATGAATAGAGATGTAAATTTGAATCGTAAGGGAACAATGGCTCACACCTGTAATCCCAGAGCTTTGGGAAGCCGAGGCGGTGGATCACCTGAGGTCAGGAGTTCGAGACTAGCCTGATCAACATGGTGAAACCCCCTCTCTACTAAAAATACAAAAATTAGCCAGGCGTGGTGGCACATGCCTGTAATCCCAGCTACTTGGGAGGCCGAGGCAGGAGGATCTCTTGAACCCGGGAGACAGAGGTTGCAGTGAGCCGAGATTGCGCCATTGCACTCCAACCTGGGAAACAAGAGCAAAACTCCATCTCAGAAGAAAAAAAAAAAAGAAAGAAAGAAAAAAAGAAAAGAAAAGAAAAATCTCTGTAATCAAGTACAATTGCCTGGTGATAGAGAATAAGGTTAAATAGAGGGGAGGAGTTAAGACTGAACATTAAAGAATTACAATATTTAAAGACAAAACTAAGAAATGTCCAGAGAAGTAGAAGTAAATACAGAAAATACAGAGAAGTATGGTGTTGATGTCAATGACAAGAAGAAAGTTTCCAGGGGAAGAAGCTAAAAATGTTTCATTTTGCTGAGAAGAACAAAGAAGAAAAAAGAAGAAAGAAGGTAAAGTTGACTTGACGATATGGTAGGCTTTGATGACCAAGGCATATAGAGGAATGGTGGCAATTTTTATGTGAGCCTGATGAAAATGAGCTCAAGAGTTCATGGGGTCACAATAGTCAAGAAATGGAAGCAACCTAAATGTCCTTGGACAGATGATGGGCTGAAGGGTAAAGAAGATAGGATACATACATACAGTGAAATAAATAGGCACTATTCAGATGTACAAAAGAAGGACATTCTGGAATATATGGCAACATGGGTAAGCCTTGAAGACAATATGCTAAGTGAAATAAGCAAGTCATACACACATACACACACACACACAAAACCAAATACTGCAAGATGCCACTTATATGAGGTATCTAATAAAACACATTAATGGAATCAAGTATTGGAATAGTAGTTTCCAGGTGCTGCAGAGAGGAAAATGGGCAGTTACTAATCAATGGACATAAAGTTTCAGTCAAGCAAGATGAATAAGTCCTACAAATTGCTTATACAACATTGTACTTAAAGTCAACAATAATGTTTGGCACTTAAAAATTTGAGTATAGATCACATGTTAAGTCTTCTGACCATAGTAAAATAAAATACAGTTCAAGGGAAATAGAGACATTGAAACAGCATACAAAATCTTTTGAAAATTTTAATTTTCATGTAAGCAGAAATATAGGGCAATATTGGAGAGTGGCAATGGGGGTGGAGTTGACAGTGTAATTTTATTTATGAGAGACTAGAGTTTGTTAACTGCTAATTGGGATGATCCTATAAAAGACTCTTGTAGAAGTTCCAACGAAGGGATTGGTGAGCAGAAATATATCGTTCCTAACTATCTAGAAAGGAATTGGTATTAAAATAAGATGGATAACTCACCTTTTTAAACAAGTTATAGAGATAAAAGAATGGGTGTAGATAGAAAGATGAAAAGACACAAGAGTTTCCATATGACGGCTTCAATTTTCCCTGTGAAGAATAAGATCATCTGCTGAGAATTGACAGGGGCAGATGGGGAGAGCCAGAAGATTAATGAAAATGGAATAGGTTTGAAATAGCCATTGTAAATATTGGAAAGAAATTGACCAGATCAACATACTAGAATTATTGGATAGTCCTGTTATTGGAACTCAGCTGAGGTTGGCAATCATAAATTCACAATGGAATCACACTGCTATGTGCTATTTTTCCAGGAAAACATGATATTTCCTGGCAATAGTTTCATCCAAGGTTTAGATTTGTCCCAGATAAAAGCAATATAGAACAGAGGGTCAGAAGGATTTAGCATTTATGTAAGGTTTAATTGTAATATTGGGTCAAGCAATCTAAGCTGCATAGGAAGGAGAGTGACAGCAGATTTAAATCCCATGGATAGCAAAACAAATAGGGGTGAAAGCTGCAGGTCTGAACATTCATGGTAGAATTGTTTGAACAAACAAGCTGGAAAGATGGAAAATTCAGGCCAGAGAGTAGTAACTTTGAACTAGTCATTTTAAAAGTAAAATCATTTCAATATTAAGGCAAAGAGCTGGAAATAATATTTAGAAGATAATTTGAGACTAAGAAGAAATACGCTGCTCATAGAGTAAACATCCCAAAGAGGAAAATAATAATTTAGGGTTGGAGTCAAGGAAAGCAATACAGAACATTTGGGCAAGATGGTGCAGTTTATAACGTGGAATGAAAACAAGGTGAACTCATCCCTCAGATATTGACCAGTAAGCATTGAGCATTGGGCAATGCCATGAAATGTGGATCTCTACTAGCCACAGTCATGAACTGAATCATGGTATGGGATCCTTTTCTATATTCACAGAATGTTCCACAAATCTTCAAATAGTACTCCCTCTGGAATGACTTGGTTCATCTCAATGATAAGTGACATCTTCTGTTATTCATCAATTTCCTAAGCAACCTAGACATACAAAACTGGGGAGCACAAATTATGCTGAGTGATAGCATGATAAAATGATTCGAGGTTGTAAGTTTGGCTCCAGAGCCAGCCTTTGACACACGAGAATTTTGGGTGCAGTTTTCTTCCACCAACTCCTCCTCCCACTTATCCATCCCACCTCCATGCACGCATAATTGACTTGTTTATCCTGACTCTTGGTTTTTCAGACCTTACCCTGTTGCCTCTCAGAAGCCCGAAAGCAGACCACAATGCTCTAGGCTCTATCCTCTTTGGTGTTCAAACCCACCAAATGGTGACAATCTGTTTAGATTCTCATTCCTTTTGGTTCTTGTTGGTGACTGATTGGCTAGTCGGTCAAAACAATTTATGCAGATGCAGAAATGGCTGAAGGTAGCATGGTGCATTGTAATGTCCTTCTAACCAATTCTTCACTCAGGTTATCAGAGCTTTAGTCTCAAAGAGTGATTAATGGTATGAGTTTCAAGCACTGTGTAAAAGACAGTTGGAGTCTCTTTTCCAGAAAGAAAATACTTATAAGTATTTCTCAAGTTCATTATTTAATTCATGCAACAGCTGAGAGTCTATTATATCTGTTACATCCCAGACATTGCTTAAGGTTCTGGCCATAAGAAATGCCTAGGTCACTGACCCACACCTTAAATAATTTATAGTCTGGGAAGAGACAGATGCATAACAAAAATTTTAGGGTAATAGCTGCTACAACAGAAATCTGTAAGTGTGCAAAAGAGACATAAAAGAGAAAGGGCAAATCCTCATTGTCTTATTTCCTCTGGGAACATGTTTCAATAATGATCCTTTCTCTTCTGTTTACTTTTTGTTTCTTCTCTACTGATCCTTTCTAGTCATCCTGTAACTCAAGTCCATTTCATCTAAAAACAAAATAAAATAAAACAAGAACCTATTATTAACTCTGGATATCCTTCCATTTTTATGTTTCTCCTTTATAGCCTTCTTAGCAAAAATGTTCGTAAATTAGGTTGCATATTGTAACTACCTGGGGAAGGGGACTCATGCCTGGACCTCACTCCACAGAAATTCTGTTTATTTGATCTGGGAAGTGGGCATCAGAATTTTTAATGTCTCCCAGGTATATTTAATATGAATGAGCCAAGAATGAAAGCTGCCATTCTAAAGGACGGTAAGACTGATCACTCCAACATATGTACAGTGCAGGACATATTAAGCACTCAATAAATGACTATTACCATTGCATTAATCAATAAATATGAGTGTGCTTTGAGTGCATGGGTGTCACATTCTAGTTAACAGAAAACTGGTAGACAGATTTGCCTGACTGAGGTGGAAATGACTTAGTATTTACCAGCTATTCCAAATTTGTTTCATCTTCAAACTGTTGACAGCCAAAAGGCAAGACTCTTGGCACTTAGTTTCTCCATCTATAAAATGGGAAAAATCACTTATTCTGAATCACGGGGTTGGTTAGAGGATTAATTAACTCATCTTTGTAAAATGCTCTGCAGAGGGGCAAAAAAAAAAATCTATAAGAGCTAAGGATTATAGTCTCTCTGAAGCATCTATAATTTGTAGAGACTTTTATAGCCTGTCTGGTCAGTGAAGCCTGTAGTTTGGAGCCTTACTTTTCCTTCAATTCTTTAGAGCACAGACTCTGATTAAACTCATTGGGCTTTACTTAGCCCTCAGGAAAATGATTATAAACTTGTTGCTGTCGAAAATGTCCACGATATTTACTCTTTACACTCTGAGCGAATGTTCAATTCTATGTGTTCCCCAAATGCCATCTTTTATGCCTTTTCTTGAGAAAGAGGGTGGTGGAAGTGAAGAAGAAGGGCAAATGGGACCCCCCTCCCTTAAACCTATCCATCAGTTGGATGATGTGTTTGACAACTAAACGGGATCTTTACCTATTTTCTTGAAGGATTTTCTAGTAGCTGCTTTCATACCCCATTTCAGTAATATTTAATGTTGCCTCGTCTTTCCATTGTGCTCAAAGGTCTTCGTAAGGACACTGAAATAAAAACGATGATTCCTGGCATCTGCACAGAGTGAAGCAAGAGAATGTTACAAATGAGAAAATAGAGCTGGGGTCTGCTTTCTTTCTTTTGGCAAAAAACCTGCTATAGAAACTAATGTAGATGAGGGGGCACTGAGCCATATATAAGTGAGTAATTATCTACTGTTACAGGCCTTATTATCTCTCCAAATGTTTGCTAAAATTCTGTTGGGCAGCCATCTGGACCCAGAGATTTACCCATGGATAGAGAGTAGATTGTTGTTTTAACTTGAGATAGGAAAATCTCTTTCTTTAATTCTTTTCTGTCATCTTCTGTTAAATAATTTAAGTGAATGTCTCTTACACAGCTCTCTGTGAGTCCTCAGAGTAAGTGGATTCAGTGTGATAAACTCATATAAAATATTTTTTGAAAGTTTTTTTTTTTCCCTTTTTCCCCACCAGAGAATCCAAGGACAGTTTGCCATCTGTTGTAAGAATTTCATTAATGCACCTATTTTCTCTTCATTTTTGCAAGAGTGGTCAGTCCAAATAATTTGTAGCCCTCTCCTGTTATGGGAAGCATTCGCTGCCCAGAAGCATCACCCCATCACAGCTAAGTCCCTGCTCTCTCATTATGGCTTTCTCTCAGGTGGCTTTGTTAGCTCAGAACAACAAAGCCTATGTCCCAAAGCCTGGTTGGGTATCAATAATTTAACAACATGTCATAGACAACAGTGAACCATGCTGCTAGGGTTGAAATATTCCTAGGGCTCACTATCTATTATGCTGGGTTTTCTCACTGTGCAGTGAATGGAGTACAGGTGGGCCCAGCATTTTCCCAATTCAGAAACTTACAAGATAAGATAATGGCACAGGGGAGGATTTATTTGCATTACAAAAGATTCCCTGATTTACCAAAGGGTTCACACTGGATCTTCTTTAAATTAAGAGCTCCTTTTCAGCAATGAAATATTTATGGGCTTAATTTTGTTTGGCGCTTTCATGATAACACTCCCAAAAAACTGCCTTATTCAGACAAGATGACCCTCCTTCAGACTTGACTGGTCAAAAGTCTGTGCAAAAAATTATTTGAAACATAATATTCAAAACACAGAACTTTTACTTCATATTTTCTTTTGGTCTGGATTTCACCGCAGTCTGGTACATATAAGTGTAGCTTAGAGTCTGCTGCACCTGATTTGAACACTGACTCCAAATTCTCTCTGTCTCACTTAGACAAATGACCCAGTTACTCCCCATAGTGCCAGATAAAATGCCCAGGTACCAAAAGCCTCAGGCATCAATGCAGAACGTTCTGTTCTAGTAGTTACAT
Source organism: Papio anubis (assembly GCF_008728515.1). Lineage (NCBI taxonomy): Eukaryota > Metazoa > Chordata > Mammalia > Primates > Cercopithecidae > Papio > Papio anubis. The sequence continues at coordinate 33,477,175 of NC_044994.1, forward strand.
TTAGGAGACAGAGGAAGGTTTACAGTGCAGTCCCATAGCACAAAACCGGATAGATACCCAGACATAGTTATATAATTCCTAAAGTCCCTATCCAAGCATCACAGGTCCTCTCCTGCCTGTCCTCCTCAGCAAGTGCCTAAGCTTAGGACCTGTTCTTCATCCTCCTGGAGTTTGTCGCCTCTGTCGCCACCTAAATTATGCAGAGAATTCTGCCCTGCTCAGTCCAGCTTCTGCTTCCGTACTGTCAGCCATCACTGTGTTTAGCTAAGAACCATCTCCCCAGTTACTAGAAACTCTCAGTATGTGCCTTCTGCTCTTTTTCTTTTATACAATGGTTTTGTTTGTTTGTTTGTTTTAGCTAAATTATCCACCTTCACTAGAAAAGTTTACTCTCTTTGAGACTGGCCTGCTGCCAGATATCAAAGAGGTCAAGCCCAAGTTTGGAGCATGACACGGGGCCATTCACCATAAATCATCAGAACGGTTTGAACACGGGGCAATTATAAATGCCCAGGAAAGCCAGAGAATCATCACACAACTGTTTCTTACACTGTCTGAGTAGTTCACTCCAGATCGAGTCAGAGTGATTGAGAACCTCCTCTCCCTTCCTCAGGATGGACTAGATTGGCCCCCTGATCATAGGGGTTTCCATCAATCATGGGTTGTGGTTCTGCACAGGAATTTTGCTAAGAAGGGCTTGAGAACTAAGTGAGGAATGTGAGGGATCAAGGGTCAGATTTAGGAAGCAGAGGGTGCTCCTTTCCTCCTGCTTTTCTTACTAGGATTTATCTGGAGCTCTCTTCTCCTATAACTATCTTTGTGTTGTGGGTCTCCATTGCTATCCATAAGAGCATCTTTGCTGCTTTCCCCGGCATTCACCCTCTAAGTCCCTTGGATGTCATGGCCACAGAAATCTCACTAAAGCACCACTTCCATCCCAGCATTTCACCTGCTCAAAAACCTGCGCTGCTACTTATGTTCCTGCATCAGTTATAAAAGGCATGCCCGTATAATTTATTGCCCAAACCAGGACATATTTGAGAGTAAAAAAGGTGCACTTAATATTTATGTCAAGACCATAGGTGTAAATGGAAAATGCCTCATGTAACAGGGATATATGATCACCTTAAACATAATCTCCCTACCTTGTGTTTGAGACTATGTTTCCATACTACTTATCAATCTAATCTTATTCCAAAGGTCAGAGCACTACTACAATACTAAAAATAATAGCAGCAATGGCAACCATAATACTAGCAACCAGTCATGAGTTCTCTTCTGTATAGCAAGCACTGTGTCTCAGTGACATATACTTTTTCACTTTCCACATTCTTACGCGATCAGGTGCCATTTTTGCCATTTTACAAATGGGTAAACTGAAATAAAGAGGTTTAAATACTTGACTAAGGTCACGCAGCTGGTAAATGGCGCCCCTGAAATTTAAGTCCAGGATAGTTTGACCCTACGCTTACCACTGTTTGCCAAACCATCTCCTTACTTTTTGTTGTTGTTGTTGAGATGGAGTTTCACTCTTGTTGCCCAGGCTGGAGTGCAGTGCTGCAATCTCGGCTCACTGCAACCTCTGCCTCCCAGGTTCAAGCGATTCTCCTGCCTCAGCCTCCCAAGTAGATGGGACTACAGGCACCTGCCACCACGCCTGGCTAATTTGTGTATTTTTAGTAGAGACAAGGTTTCACCATGTTGGCCAGGCTGGTCTCGAACTCCTGACCTCAGGTGATCTGCTTGCCTCGGCCTTCCAAAGTGCTGGGATTACAGGTGTGAGCCGCTGTGCCCGGCCCACCTCCTTACATTTTTAAAGTACTTTGTAAAGCACATAAAGAATATTTAGGATTACAACGGATGGAATGTTCTCCTAGTCTGGATGTGGTCTCCCCCATAATGCTGAATGGCTGAATTAACATTACCTAGCTCCTTCCCACCCTTTCATCTTTGCTTATGCTGTTATCTCTAAATTTATTGCCCTTCTATGTTTTTCGTGTCGATCCATGGTCAGTCCATCTGGCAAAGCCCAGTTTAATTTCACACCTTCTGTGAAACCATAGCTGGCTACTCAATTGACATTAATCCCTCCCACCTGTATCCTCTTAGCCTAATTATCCTTCGTATAGTACACAAATTTGCAATAAATTAAAAAATTTCCTTTTCAGTTCTCTAATGATTTTTTGTTTGTTATTCTTCTCTCCCTAACCTGTATGCAAATCCATCAAAGACAGGGAACTTCCTAGAACAAAATTTAACTTGAAATTTGGCCAGATAAATATAGTTTAGACATTTTTTTTAAACAAATTCAGTTAAGAGATTAAATAACTCATCCAAAATTCATATAAAAAAATGCCCTAAAAAGATTGTTTAATATTTTTTCTACCAAAAAATGAGATATTCCTAGTAGCATTATTAAGACACTTTGAAATAAGATTTTTGTTTAAGTGACTGGACACATACTAAAACAATTATCTTAAAATAAAATACTCTTGCTTTTTAAATAAATATATCCAACTGGTTTGAATGGTCTCACCTTGTGATGAGGAAAAGTAAACTTCAACATTTTCCTCACACCTGTAATGGGAAAAGCACAATATCCTGCTGCCTGGATCAGAAAAACCAGGAAGAATCCCAGGGATGTTCTGTAGTCTCAAATTCACTAGAAACTTATTTGGGGGGAACAAAAAGGAAACTGGTCTCAAAATAGCTGTGTTGACTACATTGCCCCAACAATAATGCATTGAAATTCCCGATGAGACTGAACAATACCTAAACCATCAGTTTCACTCTGGCTTCATTCCTTTTGCTAATGAATTGGTTTGAATTTCCCTGGCCATGCTGAGGTCATCTGCCAGCCTGTGACTGATGATTCTAGGTGGGGAAATAACTCAGTAAGTACTACTCAGATAGCCAGCAATCTGCTCCCATTGTCCCCAGGCCCAAGGCAGTGTGCAAGCCCTGGCTTCTTGGAGTGATGGCTTTGGGCCTGGTGAAATAGGCACTGGGCACATCACTTTCCAAAAATTATCAGAGAGCTCTGATGGAGAAAGAAGGCACTAAAGGACCAGGAGTCATTCTTGAATACAGACAGTACAGGATATTACGGTCACTAATGTGCAAAAGATTATACCAGTAGGAAATCTTATGGGCTATTTGCAAAACACTTCCCTGAGTTACTCTGCAGGATCAGCCAGTGAAAAATTTCAAAATTAGCCAAGGTGCTTTTTTAAATTTTTCTTTTGTTCCAGCATTCTTGGTACATTTCTGATGCCTAAAGTCCTTATGCTCCTCACTGTTCTTCCTCTAACACTCTATTGTTTCTCAAAATAATAATAATAGCAAACATCTAGACATTGCTTATTATGTTCCAGGAGCTACACTTTTCATAGAACACCTCTTTAATCCTTACAAATTCACCTTGAAATTGGCTACAGTTTTTATCTTGACTTGAAGTCGCTGACACATTTTCCCAGAGATACAGAACTAGTTAAATGGCAGAACTGGGTTGTAAAGCCAGGCAGGGCCACCCGAGTCCTGAATTTCGGCAGCCACATAAAGCATATGCCCAATTCACTCATGCAGCTATTTTTCCACCAAGAAGGAATGTGGTTTAAGAAACTAGTTTACTCTGAGATTACAGACTTAACCAATGCCCTTCCCAAGGTTGCTTATACTTAAAAAAATCTCAGAATAGAAACATTTCATGTGTGTCTAGTAAAATGTCATCCCAATGGTAGGTAAGATTTTTCTGAATATAAGACTAGTCTTTTTTTTTTTTAACTTTAAGTTCTGGGATACATGTGCTGAATGTGCAGGTTTGTTATATAGGTAAACATCTGCCATGGTGGTTTGCTGCATCTATCAACTCATCATCTATGTTTTAAGCCCCACATGCATTAGGTATTTGTCCCAATGCTCTCCCTCCCCTTGCCCCCCACCCCTGACAGGCCCCAGTGTGTGATGTTTCCCTCCCTGTGCCCATGTGTTTGCATTGTTCAACTCCCACTTATGAGTGAGAACATGCTGTGTTTGGTTTTCTGTCCCTGTGTTTGTTTGCTGAGAATGATGGTTTCCAGCTTCATCCATGTCCCTGCAAAGGACATGAACTCATTTTTTATAGCTGTATAGTATTCCATGGTGTATGTGCCACATTTTCTTTATTCAGTCTATCATAGACGGGCATTTGGGTTGGTTCCAAGTCTTTGCTATTGTAAACAGTGCTGCTGTAAACATACGTGTGCATGTGTCTTTATAGCAGAATGATTTATAATCTTTTGGGTATATAACCACTAATGAGATTGCTGGGTCAAATGAAGACCCATCTTCTTAATCAGTCTGTGAATTATACTAGAACAAATTTAACCACTATGGATCACAGGACTAGAGTGGTTGGTGTTCTTCTGAGTTGCCCAGAAGCTTCAAAGGCTGAAATAGATTATTTCTTTATCCTTGGATTCAAATCTTCATTATTTGAGTTCTTGTACATGTATTCCTCCCCTCCACATGGCCAGGAACCACCTTTTTAATTTATAAAAAAAAAATTCCTCTAGCTCAAGACTCATGATTTTCTTAACCTAAGTCCTGATCAATTAAAACCCAAATATATATTTCTTCTTTGAATTTGCCATACATACATGACTTACAGCCTATAGATGATCCTTATACTTGAGTAATTCTATCACGCTCTTCTCTGGTAAATGTGTTTATGTTTTACTTTCTGACAAAACTCAAATGTGTTTATGTCTTGCTTTCTGATAAAAGTTTCTCAGTGAATGGAAAAGCAGAGAGTTATCAGTATTTGTGATTATTTCTAGCACAAACTAAATATGAAGAAGCTTCTTAAATGAGATAATGTATAGGAACCACTTATGAGTGGCTGGCATATAGAATATGTTTACACACACACACACACATACACACACATTACATTACATTATGCACCTCTCCCTTCTTTTACCTTAAAAAACACTTTTGGCTAAACAAACAAAAACCTAGTCTTTCTATAGTTAAATTCAAACATGTATTTAGTGAAATTAAGAATTGTGTGTGCCTAAAAATCCTATGTATAACCAGGAACCGAACAGATGTTGAAAGACCTGGTCTCAGGCACATATTCCTTCCCTTCAAATAAGATGCCTCTTGATTTAAGGAGAGCAACTCCTGGGAGTCTAATTCCATCAGTAGGCTAGTCTCATCATGCAATCTCGACACATTTGAGGAATGCAGACCAAGATAATCAACTGTCCTCACTTGGGCCACCATCATCTTTGAGATCAGCGGAGCCTGTCTCATTGCAATTCGCCAGAGTAAGTCTGCTCAGAAAGCACCTGGCAGGACAGCCTAATTAAGTATTTACCCTGGCAGCCAAACTAGCTCTTCCAGATTCATTACTGTTTCTCAAACAACTAAAATTAATTTCTTTAAGTGAATAGAGAAAAGATATTTTAAAACAACCTTATATGGGTAGAATATTTGAATTATCACAATTGTTAGCTATTTTTAAATTCTATTAATTAATATTATTTTATCTCCAACATATGTTCTTGTTTTTATGGAACTGTTCTCGTGACTGGTCTGGGATGAAATGTCATCAGTAGCCTCTGGCAAGTAGAGATTTCACATCTGGGTAACTTCACCTGTCCTTACTTTATAATGCATGAGCACCGGTCTGACACTCTGGAGTTCTTCCATTGCCATGCCAGCAGGTAAAGTGGGCGAGGGAGAATCTATGTTGAAGTCTTATGACACAACGGCCCAGATTTTTAAATGGGCATAAAGAAGGGGGAGGGGTCCTTGGGTTTATGTGAAAATCCTCTCTCAAGCAAGACCTTTTTAATAACATAACTAAATATGTCAACATATTAAAATATTTTTAAAGAAATAACTAGATATACAAGTTAATATCTTTCTTGCTCACTCCTGAAGTATGTCCTGTCACTGTTGATTTGTTACATTTTTCTTTGAAATTCGGGGCTTTGGTGCATCTACCTAACTAGCACATAATTATTTTTATTTATGATTTCTCATTGGCAATAGAACTTCAAAAAAGAGTGCTACTAGAAATGAGGGTGTATTCACTTACAGCAATATGTGGCAAACCAGATGCTTTCCAATACTTGAAAAGGACATTAGACTAGCAAGTCACAGTAGAAAACAAAGCAATTATTTAAAATATATTTCATCTAGTTCATATATTTTTTGACATCAGGTACTTTTGTATGCTGGTTTTGCTAAGAGATTAGAAATAAAAATAACCATTCTTTTTATTGCAGTGTTATTACTCAGGTGTTAAGGTCAAATTTAACTGTCTCCATTAAAATCTTTTTTTCTTCTTCTTCAAATAAGTACTTTGGCTTAATCAATGGAGTCCCATGTTTACTCTCACCTACGTTTGCAAATTATAACCATTCTAAAACTACACATAAACTGTTTATATGAGTTTCTCACTTCAATAAAGCCTCCCACTCTCATATCACACCCTAAACTTTGACTCAACAGTAATGTCATTTCCTCCAAAATTTCACCAGTATTCCTATTTAATGAATCCCTCACACATTTATACCGCTATCTCCAGCCAACAATCCATCAACATTGGTCCCTAATTCATAGCCCATCAGTCTTTCATTATCAAAGACCCATTTTTTTGTCTTCTCTCCTTCCCCAGCTTAGACTCCAGAGTCAATTTCTTACTCATTCCCTTGCCCTCCGGTCTCTCCTTGGTGAAACTCCTTTTCTCAACTATCCCACGTGTCCTCTAAAGCTACGGAACATGGATTGGGAAAAATATGATAATGCTGATTGCTTTCACTTTAAGTTTATAACAGTCCATCTCCTGTGGGCTCTTAAAATGTTTCTGCAGTCTTTCTATATATCCCTAGTTCCTCCACTCTCCAAATCTCCTCTAGAATACCTTCACAACTTTTCCTTTTTTCTCAAACTTTTAACATATCTTCACCCTCCTTACTCTGTTGATGACTTCGACTTGCATTTCTGTGAGAACACAAAGAAATCAGAAGAGAGTAACATCCTCATCGCCAATTACCAAACCCACCAATATATCTCCATTCTCATTTTACAATGCTTTTCTTTTGTTATAGTGGCTAAATTTTTCTTACCTTCACTGAGAGCCAAATATTCCTCTCCCACACTGGATCCCATCGTCTCTAAAATACTCAAAGGGTTTTATTCCTGTAACTTTACTTGTCCCTCTTTAACTGCATCATCAATCACTCCACTGTTCTCATCAGTGTAAGTACTAGTTGTAACACCTCTCATTTTAACAATTTCTGTGAACCTTCATTTCACTCACACACGTTTCTGCTCTCATTGTAGGAAAAAACTGCTGGAGATAGTTGCTTATACCCATTCTTTTCATTTCTTAAACTCCAATTTTATCTTTGAAGCCATACCAGTCAAGTTTTCATCCAGTCACTCCAATGACACTGTTCTTGTGAAGTAACCAAAAACCTCCATGTGGTTGAATCCATTAGCGAATTCTCAGTTCTACCCTTCCTCTACTCTGTAGCAGCATTTGGCAAAGTTAATCATTCCCTCATCCTTGAAACAATGTATTCACTTGGCTTTTGAGATAGCTTCCCCTCTGGTTATACATCCTAACTCTACATCCTAACTCTACAACACCTAGGCTGATTTGTCTTCATCTTCCGAACTGGTGTTAGACTTCTATTGTCTCGCCTTGTCTTTTCTTGTCGGGTCTTGTCTTCTTTTCTGAATTATCACTTTGTGCATTGGAGTGCCACCAAGTTCATGGTTTTAAGAATAATCTGGGCTGGGTGCAGTGGCTCACGCCTATAATCCCAGCACTTTTGGAGGCCGAGGCAGGCGCATCACGGAGTCAGGAGATTGAGACCATCCTGGCTAACATGGTGAAACCCCATTACCCCATCTCTACTAAAAATACAAAAATTTAGCCAGGCATGGTGACTGGAGTCTGTAGTCCCAGCTACTTGGGAGGCTGAGGCAGGAGAATGGTGTGAACCGAGATGGCGCCACTGCACTCCAGCCTGGGTGACAGAGGGAGATTCCGTCTCAAAAAAAAAAGCGAAAAAAAAAAAAAAAAAGGAGAATATTTTTTTTACCAACCAATTCTCATTTTCACACTGATATTTCTTTTTTTTTTTTTTTTTTTTATTATACTTTAAGTTCTAGGGTACACGTGCACAACATGCAGGTTTGTTACATATGTATACATGTGCCATGTTGGTGTACTATACCCATCAACTCGTCAGCACCCATCAACTCGTCATTTACATCAGTTATAACTCCCAATGCCATCCCTCCCCCCTCCCCCCTCCCCATACTAGGCCCCGGTGTGTGATGTTCCCCTTCCCATGTCCAAGTGATCTCATTGTTTAATTCCCACCTATGAGTGAGAACATGTGGTGTTTGGTTTTCTGTTCTTGTGAAAGTTTGCCGAGAATGATGATTTCCAGCTGCACCCGTGTCCCTACAAAGGACACAAACTCATCCTTTTTTATGGCTACATAGTATTCCATGGTGTATATATGCCACATTTTCTTAATCCAGTCTGTCACTGATGGACATTTGGGTTGATTCCAAGTCTTTGCTATTGTGAATAGTGCCGCAATAAGCATACGTGTACATGTGTCTTTATAGCTGCATGATTTATAATCCTTTGGGTATACACCCAGTAATGCAATGGCTGGGTCATATGGTATTTCTAGTTCTAGATCCTTGAGGAATTGCCATACTGTTTTCCACAGTGGTTGAACTAGTTTACAATCCCACCAACAGTGTAAAAGTGTTCCTATTTCTCCAGACCCTTTCTAGCACCTGTTGTTTCCTAACTTTTTAATGATTGCCATTCTAACTGGTGTGAGATGGTATCTCATTGTGGTTTTGATTTGCATTTCTCTGATGGCCAGTGATGATGAGCATTTTTTCATGTGTCTGTTGGCTGTATGCATGTCTTCTTTTGAGAAATGTCTGTTCATATCCTTTGCCTACTTTTTGATGGGGTTGTTTGTTTTTTTCTTGTAAATTTGTTTGAGTTCTTTGTGGGTTCTGGATATTAGCCCTTTGTCTGATGAGTAGATTGCAAAAATTTTCTCCCATTCTGTAGGGTGCCTGTTCACTCTGATGGTAGTTTCTTTTGCTATGCAGAAGCTCTTTAGTTTAATTAGATCCCATTTGTCAATTTTGGCTTTTGTTGCCATTGCTTTTGGTGTTTTGGACATGAAGTCCTTGCCCATGCCTATGTCCTGAATGGTATTACCTAGGTTTTCTTCTAGGGTTTTTATGGTATTAGGTCAAACATTTAAGTCTCTAATCCATCTTGAATTAATTTTCATATAAGGAGTAAGGAAAGGATCCAGTTTCAGCTTTCTGCTTATGGCTAGCCAATTTTCCCAGTACCATTTATTAAATAGGGAATCCTTTCCCCATTTCTTGTTTTTGTCAGGTTTGTCAAAGATTAGATGGCTGTAGATGTGTGGTATTATTTCTGAGGGCTCTGTTCTGTTCCATTGGTCTATATCTGTGTTTTCGTACCAGTACCATGCTGTTTTGGTTACTGTAACCTTGTAGTATAGTTTGAAGTCAGGTAGCGTGATGTCTCCAGCTTTGTTCTTTTGACTTAGGATTCTCTTGGCAATGCAGGGTCTTTTTTGGTTCCACATTAACTTTAAAGCAGTTTTTCCAATTCTGTGAAGAAAGTCATTGGTAGCTTGATGGGGATGGCATTGAATCTATAAATTACCTTGGGCAGTATGGCCATTTTCACGATATTGATTCTTCCTATCCATGAGCATGGTATGTTCTTCCATTTGTTTGTGTCCTCTTTTATTTCACTGAGCAGTGGTTTGTAGTTCTCCTTGAAGAGGTCCTTTACATCCCTTGTAAGCTGGATTCCTAGGTATTTTATTCTTTTTGAAGCAATTGTGAATGGAAGTTCCTTCAAGATTTGGCTCTCTGTCTGTTACTGGTGTATAAGAATGCTTGTGATTTTTGCACATTAATTTTGTATCCTGAGATTTTGCTGAAGTTTCTTATCAGCTTAAGGAGATTTTGGGCTGAGACCATGGGGTTTTCTAAATATACAATCATGTCATCTGCAAACAGGAACAATTTGACTTCTTCTTTTCCTAACTGAATACCCTTGATTTCTTTCTCTTGCCTGATTGCCCTAGCCAGAACTTCCAACACTATGTTGAATAGGAGTGGTGAGAGAGGGCATCTCTCTCTTGTGCCAGTTTTCAAAGGGAATGCTTCCAGTTTTTGCCCATTCAGTATGATATTGGCTGTGGGTTTGTCATAAATAGCTCTTATTATTTTGAGATACGTTCCATCAATACCAAATTTATTGAGAGTTTTTAGCATGAAGGGCTGTTGAATTTTGTCAAAGGCCTTTTCTGCATCTATTGAGATAATCATGTGGTTTTTGTCTTTGGTTCTGTTTATATGCTGGATTACGTTTATTGATTTGCATATGTTGAACCAGCCTTGCATCCCAGGGATGAAGCCCACTTGATCATGGTGGATAAGCTTTTTGATAAAAAAGCTTTTTGGTGGATAAGCTTTTTGATGGTGGATAAGCTGGATTTGGTTTGCCAGTATTTTATTGAGGATTTTTGCATCGATGTTCATCAGAGGTATTGGTCTAAAATTCTCTTTTTTTGTTGTGTCTCTGCCAGGTTTTGGTATCAGGATGATGTTGGCCTTATAAAATGAGTTAGGGAGGATTCCCTCTTTTTCTATTGATTGGAATAGTTTCAGAAGGAATGGTACCAGCTCCTCCTGGTACCTATTAATTATTGCCTCAATTTCAGAGCCTGCTATTGGTCTATTCAGGGATTCAACTTCTTCCTGGTTTATTCTTGGGAGAGTATAAGTGTCCAGAAAAGTATCCATTTCTTCTAGGTTTTCTAGTTTATTTGTGTAGAGGTGTTTATAGTATTCTCTGATGGTAGTTTGTATTTCTGTGGGGTCGGTGGTGATATCCCCTTCATCATTTTTTATTACATCTATTTGATTCTTCTCTCTTTTCTTCTTTATTAGTCTTGCTAGCAGTCTATCAATTTTGTTGATCCTTTAAAAAACCAGCTCCTGGATTCATTGATTTTTTGAAGGGTTTTTTGTGTCTCTATCTCCTTTAGTTCTGCTCTGATCTTAGTTATTTCTTGCCTTCTGCTAGCTTTTGAATGTGTTTGCTCTTGCTTCTCTAGTTCTTTTCATTGTGATGTTAAGGTGTCAATTTTAGATCTTTCCAGCTTTCTCTTGTGGGCATTTAGTGCTATAAATTTCCCTCTATACACTGCTTTAAATGTGTCCCAGAGATTCCAATATGCTGTATCTTTGTTCTCATTGGTTTCAAAGAACATCTTTATTTCTGCCTTCATTTCGTTATGTACCCAGTAGTCATTCAGGAGCAGGTTGTTCAGTTTCCATGTAGTTTAGCTGTTTTGATTGAGTTTCTTAGTCCTGAGTTCTAGTTTGATTGCACTGTGGCCTCAGAGACAGTTTGTTATAATTTCTTTTATTTTACATTTGCTGAGGAGTGCTTTACTTCCAACTATGTAGTCTATTTTGGAATAAGTGTGATGTGGCACTGAGAAGAAAGTATAATCTGTTAATTTGGGGTGGAGAGTTCTGTAGATGTCTATTAGGTCTGCTTGGCACAGAGTTGAGTTCAATTCCTGGATATCCTTGTTAACTTTCTGTCTTGCTGATCTGTCTAATGTTGACAGTGGGGTGTTGAAGTCTCCCATTATTATTGTATGGGAGTCTAAGTCTCTTTGTAAGTCTCTAAGGACTTGCTTTATGAATCTGGGTGCTCCTGTATTGGGTGCATATATATTTAGGATAGTTAGCTCTTCCTGTTGAATTGATCCCTTTACCATTATGTAATGGCCTTCTTTGTCTCTTTTGATCTTTAATGGTTTAAAGTCTGTTTTATCAGAGACTAGGATTGCAACCCCTGCTTTTTTTTTGTTCTCCATTTGCTTGGTAGATCTTCCTCCATCCCTTTATTTTGAGCCTTCATGTATCTCTGCACTTGAGCAGGCAGTCTGTCTATTCTCCGATCTCAACATCTGTGCTGGGAGAACCACTGCTCTCTTCAAAGCTGCCAGACAGGGACTTTTACATCTGCAGACGTTTCTGCTGCTTTTTGTTTAGCTGTGCCCTGTCCCCAGAGATGGAGTCTACAGAGACAGGCAGGCCCCCTTGAGCTGCAGTGCGCTCCACACAGTTTGAGCTTAAGTAGCTTTGTTTACCTACTTAAGCCTCAGCAATGGCAGGTGCCCCTCCCTCAGTCTCGCTGCTGCCTTGCAGTTAGATCACAGACTGCTGTGCTAGCAACCAGGGAGACTCCATGGGCGTGGGACCCTCCTGTCCAGGTGTGGGCTATAATCTCCTGGTGTGCCATTTGCTAAGACCCTTGGTAAAGCTCAGTATTAGGGTGGGAGTTACCCGATTTTCGACGTGTTGTGTGTCTCAGTTTCCCTTGGCTAGGAAAAGGGATTCCCTTCACCCTTGCACTTCCCAGGTGAGGCGATGCCTCGCCCTGCTTCAGCTCTCACTGGTCGGGCTGCACCAGCTGACCAGCACTGATTGTCCGGCACTCCCCAGTGAGATGAACCTGGTACCTCAGTTGAAAATGTAGAAATCACCCATCCTCTGTGTCGCTCGCGCTGGGAGCTGGAGGCTGGAGCTGCTTCTATTCGGCCATCTTGCTCTGGGATGATGCACACTGATATTTCTAACCTTAGCTTTTCTAGAGTTGAATGAAAAATAGACATCAAGCTAAACTAATAGTTAAATACAGAAGTCTTGAGGCCTCTTTTTACCACCTCACACTCCAATCTAAATGTGGTTCTTTCCCATTTTCACAAATGGTTCCAGAATTCAGTTAGTTCTAAAGTTAAGTGTCATTCATGACTTCCCTCTTTACCTCACATCATCATCCCAAACAATATTACACAATCATTTGTTTATTTTCTTCTTTGTAGTCTATAAACCCCATCAGGTCAGGAGATTTTTCTTAGCTCATTCACCATTGCATGGCAGTGCATAGAACAGTCTCTGTCACCTGGTAGTAAATACTGTTTGTTTGTTTGTTTGTTTGTTTGTTTTCAGTAAATGAGTGAATGAATGGTTTCTTCTCATCTCTGAAAAGCTTTGTTTTGCAAGTTGTAGTTGAACATCATTCCGTTATAGAGTAGTTCAAGATGTATTAATTTTCACTGTATGTGTTTTTATTTAGCATATATCCACATAATCTGGCAGTTGATCATGCAGCATTGAGTGTTATTATACAGGTGCTTTACATATATGGAGTTTTATCCCATCTAAAATATAAAGTTCCTTGTGGGAAGAAACCACACCTACATTCCTGTCTCTCTTAGTTTCTTAAGTTGTGTTTAGCACCTAAGAACTAAAGAAGCACAGTTCTTCTAAGGCATTAAAAACTACTTATGATTATTTCTGATCCTGAGTTATATTCTCTAGGATCTCTAGGGAATATTTCTCTAATCTTATTTGAAATATTACCAATATTTTACTTTTGTATTTTACTTTGCCCCAAAACAAAGTAAAGGAATAACTTTCCTTTGCTTGTTTCTGGGACAAAGTTTATGCACACAGAGGCCATAAAAGACACCAGCCACAAACAACAGCAATGATTCAAAAGTTATTCTGATAAAAAATGATTGAGTGACGTGCAACATTAAATAAGAGTATTTTCATATCTCATTAGTACTTCTAGGATGTTGAATTCTGATTATAAGTGAAATATATGAATTTAACATTTGAGATTATAGAAAACAACAACTGGAAGTCATTCTGAGAGAAAAATATCTGCTCTGGATAGCTAATGTGTGAGGGTCTTCTTGATATACTGAGTGCACCTTTTCATCCAATCTTCAGGCCAACTGGGTGAGTAGAAGGGGAAGTTAGATCATATTGTGTGAGAGATCAAAAAAGGGAGGACCAAGGCAGAGGGAAGTCCAGTCATATGGAGAGAAGAATCACGATTGTCTATACCAGTGGATTTGCGTCAAGTAGCAAACTCCTGTAGATACCACCAAGGAAGACATAACTGAGAAAAAACTAATTAACCAGTCCCCAGTTTACATTAATCATATTAGAAGAAGAAACCAAATCATGTGTATACTCTGCTTCCATGAATGTTCAAACCTGTACCACCGTATATTTCTAGAGAACAGTCTGAAAACTTTTCTCTTCATAACCTCTCCCCTTCTCCTTTTTTTTTTTTTTTAAACTTGTTAGGGTTTGTCTGACAGCATTCCACATAGAAGTCTCCTAGTGAAGCATGAATAATACCAAAGCTTCCCTTTTAGCAAAAGAGGCAGTCATTGGAGAAGTATAACCATCTCTGCTTGCGGCTTTCATAATTGTTGGGAGGTGGAGCACTGAAGTACGATATTCATGCACTTCCATCATCACATCCAATCCTCGAAACTTTTTACTTTTTTGCTTTGGTGAAGAGTGTATTTGTGTGTCACCCCTCATACATTTCCAATTCATATAGCGGTTTCTTATGTCTTTTAAATGTCTTTCCATTTTTTTGTCCTTAACTTCATTTCTCCTGTTAAGAACGTTTTCTAAACTAATTCAATTGATTCCTAATCTGTTATTATTCTAATTTTCACACAGTCACTAAAGTGCTCTTTCTGAAATGCATCTGACCCAGCTAATCTCTGTTTACAGGCTTTTGTGAATCTCCATCACTCACAGAGAAAATTCTGTGGCCTCTAGCATGACACTGTAGGTCCTCAAATGGCATGGCTCCAGTCTATCTTCCCAGTTCCATCTAATGAACTAATGAACTACTACTCATCTGTAAATGACTTATGATCTAATTATACTAACCCACTTGTAGTTTCTTGGCCTTAGCATGCTCTCTCTCCTCTGCCCCGTGTATTTCATTACCTCTGCAATACCTCCTGTGTGAAGTCTTCTCTGGAAGCTCCAGGCAGTCATATTTTCATACCAGATCCTATACAAAACACCTACCACATTGATGAGTGTGTTTTGCTTTTGAATTACCTGACTCTTTAACTAAACTGTCAACTCTTTTTTTTTTTTTTTGAGACAGAGTCTCGTTCTGTCGCCCAGGCTGGAGTGCAGTGGCGCGATCTCGGCTCACTTAAACTGTCAACTCTTAAGGCCAATAAAATATCTGGCTTATCTCTGGTCCCCTAACACTCAGAACATGAAGATAGGAAAGAGTTAAATGAGGAAAGAAGATAAAACATGATTTTCTGTGTACATTGTATTCAATGTACATGATGTATGTTGTATTCTTTATATAGTATCTTATTTAATGTTTACCATAGATGATATAGTCATTATTGTCCCCAGTTTATAAAATGGGGAAACTATATCTTGAAAAAAGGGTAAATAAGTTGTCAAATAAACCATTAACAAAGCAAATTCTCAAACTTACGTAAGTTTGTCTTACATTCGTTTTATGGTCCCACTGTTCCTCCCAATAAGCATACAAAGCATTCATTAAATAAATGAACTAATGATTTTTCAAGCTAAAATTAAGTTGTTATTGTAGTTGTTTCTCTCTCTTTATCTCTCTCCAGTCATAGATGGGGAACTTTGCTCTTTGGCAAAAACTGACTCTTAAAGCAAAAATCTGTATGTTGCTTGCTCTCTGAAATTTATGTGGCAAGAATTTCTGATTTTTGCTGTGGAAATTCCTTCTTCTTTTGATCAATTTATCTTTCTTCAAAACATAAGGCAAGGCACATAGCTAATTTTCAAAGTGAACCAGTGTGATGACTACATCTACATGAAATAAAACAGACAATTTTTAGTAAACTCTTACTTTCCTTAATGTATACCTTAGAGTGTCTGTAGTAACTTTCTGGATTTGAGATATCTAGAAAGTATTTCCCAATGGAATAAGACTGCTTCTTCAAAAAGCATATTCTGCACTAATTTATTGGAATTATGGAAGTATGTTTGTTTACTAGAGCTAAAATTCAGTTGTTGCTACAACCATGTGGACAGGTCACCAGATATCTGAGCTTAAACTGAATTGTTTTGAAACAGTAAAAAATAAGTTGGACATAATGATGTTTAATATTGATAAAAGATGAAAAGTCTATGCAAAATATGTAAGAATAGCATATACAATTGATATTTTATGTCAATATTTTGCTATATCATATAAATATTTTTGATCAAAAGGTTTTATCATGTATGTTTAGTTGAAATGTATCAACTCTCTCTATATTTATTGTTAATCTTCATCTGTTTATTCACTTATCCTTAATTGTTTGAGTTTCTCACTTATCCAACCTAGCTCTAGTTTTTTCCCTACATAATAATTATGTAAATGTTATAAAAGTCATTGATTATCACCCTAACAAATTTAAACTTTTTTCTATAGACTGTTGTTGCAAGCAGGAAATTAATGTTGGTAGGTGGGAACAAAAGTATATCATGATCCTCTCTTCTGCAAGTTATAAATCAAATTGAAAAAAAAGACAGGAGTCAAATATTATAGATGAACCTGTATCCATTTTACATTTGACACATTAGATGAGAGAATGTGGCTCACATGGGTGGCCATAAGCAGGCTTCCTACTACTTTCCCTTCTTGTCCAGAGCTCAAGTCAGCCCACCCCAGGAGGAATATTTGTCTTCAGGGTTTGATACACTTATCTAAAATTACTGTCCTTTACACTGGTGTGATTACCAATTTATTTATCCAACAAATATTGAGAACCTACTATGTGCCAGGTTCCAGATGCCGTAGATACTGTGTGAATCAAACAAACTAATTCCACTTAATGTTTCTAAATGCAGGAGAACAGAAACTGGTTAAGTCTATGCAAGCCTGCAGCTGGCCAGATCTTAAAATGGGAAAAAGAAAGGTCTGAGATATAGGCTCTCTTCTTTTCTTTTCTCCTTTCTTTTTTTCTTTTCCTTTTCTGTTTCTTTCTTCTGTATTTTTGGACAAAGTCTTACTCTGTCGCTCAGGCTGGAGTGCAGTGGCGTGATCTCAGCTTACCACAACCTCCACCTCCTGGGTTCAAGTGATTCTCCTGCCTCAGCCTCCCAAGTAGCTGGGATTACAGATGTGTGCCACCATGCCAAGCTAAGTTTTTTTTTTTTTTTTTTTTAAGTAGAGACAAGGTTTTACCATGTTGGTCAGTCTGGTTTCGAACTCCTGACCTCAGGTGATTCACCACCCCCCGCCTTGGCCTCCCAAAGTGCCAGCATTACAGGTGTGAGCCACCACACCTGGCCAGCTCTTACTTTCACCAGTCATTGAACCATTCCATATCCACCTTCAGGGAGGAGTGAGTGAGAGGATGTGAGGAAAAAGGCTGACATGTTTTTTATATGACATTCTCTCCTGGCGACCATAAGTTCCTTCCACAACATGGAAGAAGGAATATGATCAGCTTTGTGATTTAGAAAGATAATCCTATTGGAAGTATAAAAGATAAAGAGAAGAGGGACATGCTAGTCTCAATGCCTTTTGCAAAAATCTTCTTAAATTTTTTTGGGCAAGTTGCCTTAATGATGAATGCACGATAACTATAACATGAAGAAACGCCTGTCTAGAACACAGTGCTGAAATCAAGATTAATAAATACAGCATTATCTCCAATTCCCTTTGCATAATCACCTCTCTGGTAGACTAGACATTGTTTCTAGAATTGCTTGAGAATGTGAATATATTATTATATTAAGAGGCCATATCTTTACACTGCAATCACTAGAATATATGATAGAATAATGAACAGAATTTGCAGTGAGATTTTTTATCAATGCTGAATTTTCCCCTGCTTTATGATTTTCTATTGAAAATTAGAATAACTGCCAGAGACCTTGCAATTTTACTTAGTCACAATAAATGCAGTTGCTCTTTCTGTGGTATGGTTCTCGTACATCTTAAATTGTGAGACTGTTTTGTAAATACCTTTCTAAATCACTGGCACAGTTTGTTCTCATGTCTGCAAAAACTGTAAGAAAAATATTTTTCTTATACAAAACCACCATTCTCTTTAATTTGCATGGACTTCAAACAAATATTTGGGCCTGGTGCTGTGCACCCCTAGTTGCAGTTACTCAGGAGGTTGAGGCAGGAGGATTACTGAGCCCAGGAATTTAAGGGAGGAGTGTGCTGTGATAGCTCCTGTGAATAGCCACTGCACTCCAGCCTGGGCAACATATAGACACCCTGCCTCTAAATAAATAAACAAATAATAGGCTTTTTTTGTTTTAGATTTATGGAAAAATTGAGCAGAATGTACAGTTGCCTTATAGTCTTTAATCCCTTCTCCTGCTTCTTCTGTTCTTCTAATATTAATATCACATGTTGTTGTGGTACATATGTTATAATTGATAAATTGATATTGGTACACTATTATTAATTCTAGTCTATCATTTAATTAATTCACTTTTTGCATTTTACATTCTACAGATTTTGGCAAACATATAATATAATGACATGTATCCAACTTTGTAGTATCATATAGGATACTTTCATTGCCCTAAATACCTCCTTCAATCTGCTTATCTCTCCCTCCCTCTCCCCAGACCTCTGGCAACCACTGATCTTTTTTTTTTTTTTTGATATTGAGTCTCACTCTGCCACCCAGGCTACAGTGCAGTGGGGCAACCTTGGCTCATTGCAACCTCTGCCTCCTGGATTCAAGCAATCCTCCTGCCTCAGCCTCCCGAGTAGCTAGGACGACAGGCACGCGCCACTACGCCCAGCTAATTTTTTTGTATTTTTAGTAGAGATGGGGTTTCACCGTGTTGCCCAGGCTGGTCTTGACCTCCTGACCTCAGATAATCCACCTGCCTTGGCCTCCCAAAGTGCTGGCATTACAGGCATGAACCTCTGCACCTGGCTGATCTTTTGGCTGTCTCTGTAGCCTTGCCTCTTCCTGAATGTCTTATATTTGGAACCATATAGAATGTAGCCTTTTCACATTGACTTCTTTCACTTAGCCACCTGCATTTAAGTTTCTTCCATGTCTTTTGATGGGTTGATAGCTCATTTATTTCTGTTGCTGAATAATATTCCATAGTATATATGTACCACAGTTGGTTTATGCACTAACCCATGGAAGTAAATCTTGGCTACTTCCAAGTTTTGGAAATTATGTGCACTGTTGATATAAATATTTGCATGCATGTTTTAAATTCATTTGGATAAAAGTGTATACTTTTAAAGCTCAAGAAAGAAGAACTTAATTTTTGAAATAGTGTATCTCCATTATTTCAACTGATTGAATATCATTTGTATGCATGAAATATTTTGGAGATGGCATTATAGTTCTATATGTTTTTGACCGTAAGAGCTTTTATCTGCTGATTATCTCCTCCATTTACCCATACCTCACTATGCTTCCTAAGGTCTCAGCCCTGGTGCTTGCCTATCCATGTATTTCTTACACCATCTTCACTTTATCCTTTCTACTAGTTCCTGGCTAAGCTTTGTTTTTATATTAAAAAAAATTGCAGGAGATCAGAAACATAAATTTACTGAGTTGGGGACTGTGGCATAATTAGCTCCCTCTTGGTTCATCCGTAAGTCAGCTTTCCTTTTATCTAATCCCAGTTAAACAATTGTTAATACGTGAGTTGGGGCAGGTGAATGAGCAACATTCCCTTAACCAGTTAAGAAAAAACAAGCTGATTGGGATACACCCCTGGAACATGGTTGAGCTGTGGTGAATGGAGGGAGGGAGTTGAGTTTTGAAGCATTAAAAATGATAGCAGTGACAGCATTCTTGAAAAGCAGTTCTACCAGCACAGATAGTTTTGCCTAATTTGACCCACAAACTGGCCTTTCTTTCCATGAAAACCATTTGTTCTTGAGTAGTCAATGAATGATTCCGGACAAAGATTCCGGACAAAGTAGAGCTTCATCAAAACATTGCAATACACTCTGCATCTGTGGAGTGCCATATTTTGCCTTTTCTTTTCTATTTGTTTTGCAATCTCTTTTTTTTTCCACAACAAACTTCTAAGAAAGGGAATGAGGGCACGATTCCCATGTTATGGGTGAGGAAACTGAAACATACAAAGGTTCAATGCCACCATGCCTAATGCCACATGGGTAATTATGGAAAAACAAGAAGACAAAACCTGGTGTTCTGGACTCTTAGCCCTATGTACTCTCTTCTATAACATGCTGCCTTCGCAACTGTGGTCATTAGTCTGTGGCTGAGATTGTGATGGTGTCATGTCAGTGGAGCCAGAGCAACAAATTTAATGACACAGCTGGGAAAACTTAAAAGCCTGCCCTTGGCTGGGTCATAAGTGGAGGTTAATACAATGGTGTCATTACAGACTTTTGCCCGCCTCCCAAAACCACAGCACAGTTCAAGAGAATCAAAAAGGTTCCATTGGGGGTTGGCTCAGGTCTGAATGAGCAGCCAAGGTCAGAATGGAAATGTGGAATAGACAGGGAACTGTTGAGTCCAATGCAAAGTTCAAAACTGCTCAGTGAATCCCACATGACCCAAAGTCTACCTTCGCCTGCCAATTAAAAGATCATCCTCAGTTAGAGTTTAAATTAAGGCAGCATACTGCTTCTTGCGCTAAAGATCTGGTGATTTAATGCAACTCATTTCTAAATCAATCCTTTTCAAAGTAATATGCTTGAAACAAGGCTCTATTACCTGTCCAAACTATTTTTAAAAATATTCCCACTGCAACTGAATACAACACTCCAAGGTCCCGTTGCACACTTCACACCCCCTACCGTGTACTATACCTTTAATTTCATAATATATGCAGTCTTAAATTCAACATTTATTTTTAACACCTATATTTTAATGAAACATGAAATATAAAATGAAACTCCAGACTGCCTTGTATGAGCACGAAGAAAAATCCTAATTACCTGTTTCAAAAGTGTGAAGCACTTTCTAATTTTCCACCAGCCAGTTTCCTTAGACAGCACCTAGTATTATAACTATTTATGCCAATTGTGCTATTTCATGCATAAAATTACCGCGTTATTGTTGGAATAGATGCCAGAGAGATATCTAAGCAGGGTGCAATCACTTCAGTTTCTATCAAATTGGGCTCCTGAAAGGTATCATAAATTTTATTAGAAGGCAAGGGGCTAATGGCAGCCAATCAGTGTTAATGCTGATAAAATTGCTGTATTTTACATTATAAAAACCAGATGATATTTTTGTCAGAGGGCCACCTTTTGTTTTATTAAGAATGCATCGTGAAAACTATATTGTAATCACAGAAGATACTTAGGAAAGCTGCCTCCCTTCCTCAGGATGTGGGGGTGACATTCCTCTTGGGGTGCTCTGGCTAGCGGTTGGTGAGGCAGCCTTTGCTCTTGGCTGTCTGATGAATGGTAGCATAAAATGAAGCAATGCAAAATGCATCCCTCACACTATGGGTACCGTAATTCAATTGCATGCAGCTTTATTCTCTTAGGGTCCACTCTTTGGGGAAACAAATATTAATGTTCCACTGTTCCCAGGTCCTTTATTGTGCTATAAAAAAATTGTTTTCGATTAACCTGCCAATTGAATCTGGAGAGCTAGGTGGTTTTTAAGACTCCCTCGCTTCTTCCTGAGGCACCACAGTAAAGAGTGGCAGATTATGATGATATTGAAACAGAAAAGAAGAAAGTTTGGTGCAGAGTTCAGGCCCTTTGATACAGTCCTGAGTTGCATTTTATCAATAGTAACAATAATTTCCATAAGTTGAAGGCTCAAATGTGCGACCTTGGGCAAATCAATTCCTCTCTCCAAGTCTTCTGTGTCCTTATTTCTGAAATGATGGTATAAAACGCTGTAGTCTCTAAGGCACCTTACACACACGCACACACACGCGCACACACACACACACCCCTGGGGAAATAACTTGTTATCTTACCTTTGCTTCTATTGGCAACTCCGTACTTGAACTGTTATCTGGGAGAACTGCTAATGTTATCAGACTTGAGGAAGCACAGGTTGAATGATCTGGACTTTTGTTGCTGCTCCATTTCAGAGAGAAAAAGCCAGACACTGTAACTCTCCATGGTCAGCAACTAGCAACAATAAAAATAGATTAAATAATCATTCAAATGCTCTTTCAGACACCCAAAAACTTAGCACACAAACTTTCTCTCCCTAGTTTCTAACAACTACATCAAGCATAAAGTGCAATCTAACTCTCAATTACAGTAGGACTTGTGTTATCTTGTGTTCAATCAGATATAAATGCTTCAAGGAAAAAGACCTATTTTGTACTTCGTTTGAATACCCTTATTGCTCAACACTAAGCAGTCACTCATAAGTGACTTCAGAACTCAGTGGTTAGTGGTAAGTGGTTGACAGAACATGAAGAAACCATCAGTTGGCTTATACGATTGAGCACACTGGATTAAGCTAACTGTTTGTTAGAGGATAGTAGGCAGACGTGTTTAAAACTATGTCTTCAATTTCTATTCCCATTAGACCGTCACCATAAATCCACTTTTTTAAAAGTAAATTTCATGTTTGTTTGCTTCTCTTTAGGTTGATTCTGATGCTTCCCCAAAGAACCATTGATGGCTGCCTCTTCCACGGTATCACAACCTACCTACTGGAGCTAATAATTATAACTCTGTTACAAGTATTTCTAGAAGCTTGGGGGCATGCCTTACCAAAATAAACACATATTAATGTGACTAAACAATATATTAGTGTTTATGTAAATCAAGTTACACACGTTATATGCCATAATAAATTACCAAGGTTCTGTGGCTAATGACTATAATTTTGTACTAACCAGACAGGGGTGCCATATATGATTGGGCAGTTTGTGTGCCACACCAGAGTAAAGCCAGGACAGTGAGTGGTGAGTCACCAAGCTGTGCATCTGGTGTGAGTGAGTAATTATCAGAAAGACACTGCACCTTTTTATTCTCAAGAAAGCATTTCCCACTCTCCCAGCCATGTACCCACAGGGAGAAACCATGTTTTTCAGTTCACACAAAGGGGTTATAAACATACCAGTAACTACTAAACCAAATGATTTTAGAATTCCACTAAGAACCTCGTACGTGCTGAATCCCAACTAATCTTTAATTCAGTCCGTTTCTACAAAGCAACAGAAGCTATAATCTGAGAAATTTTAGATTTCCTGAAAACAGTTCCCAGACCCCAGATCCCACTGATACCAAATGAAATCAAGCCAAGCAAGACAATTTTTACTTGGATTACCTGAGGAGGGGATAAAGATTGGAACAGATCCACAAATAAATGCTCAGAAACAAACGAAACAATGAGTTAAGAGACCAGGAGAAAGCCAGGCCTGCACCTACCAACCTGCATGTGCGACGGAGAAGCACAATGTTCTCATTATGTACATCATATGGTTGCCCCATTTTCAGATGTCTTAATGGCCTTGGAAGATTATTCCATTAGGGTTTCCTTAATTATTTTCACAGTTACTGTCACCTTTGCACCCGGCCTCTGAGTAGTTTGAAAATAGTGTATGAATGATGCTGAGATGCATTAACTATAGCTGAGCAATTACACCATTCAACCAGAATATAAAGGTAATTCAAAGTAATGAATCCTTAGCTATGTATATGACAGAAGAATTGCTTCTTCTCTATAGTCTTTCAGTCAGCCAGTTAATACTCATGTAATATAGGTTATTAGAACTAGTTATTTTCAAGGGGAGTTAAAAAAGCCAGGACATGTTCCAAAGCTAGACATTGTTATTGATATCACTTTTTTTGTATTTCATTTAAAATAGCCAAATAATAAAAGTTAAGTATGTTTAATTACCTAATTAACCTTGTGTGTGGCATGTACTTATGACCCTTGCCTCATGTCTAAATCACACCCTGTTCCTAAGCCCCCCCACCATCTCTCATACTATTCTTGAACCCCACACCATCTCTGAAAGTGATCACTTTTTATCCCAATCCTAGTCCACTTTCTATCTCAAACTGCCTCCCTAAGATTTAATGTTTGCTTTTAAACCAAATTAAAATGTACCTGAAATCAAAACAGAGGCTTCAAAATGCCATGTGATCAACATAACCTGGTCCCTCAAGTTGTTTAAAATACTGTTGGGAGATTAAGCCCATTAAAAATCTAACAACGAAATCTTAACAAATATTGCCCTCACAGAGTTGTCAGAAGCTGATAACTATGGCTAATATTAAATAAATGGATCTGTTAAGTGATCCAGGAGGTTTTCCCAGGAGGGACCCAGGTGGTGTGCGTGTGCTTTCTCAAGTTTTATTTCTAATTGAAAATGCCTTCTGAAATTTGCTGACACTAAGATGAGAAACCCTAAAGAAAGAAATCTTAGCATGGACTGTGATCAGTGTGATGTGAGAAAGTTTCTTATGTCAAGAAGGTTAGGTGCCCAGGTTTCCCGACAACAAATATTCTCAATAATCTATCTCACTCTTTCAGAATCTGTTAGTTCATTTTGCATTGTTATGAAGAAATACCTGAGGCTGGGTAATTTATAAAGAAAAAAGCTGTATGTGACCCACAATTTTGCAGACTGTACTAGAAGCATGACACCAGCATCTGCTTCTGGTTAGGCCTTAGAACGTTTACAATCATACCAAAAGTAGAGGGAGAGCCAAGGGTGTCGTACGGCCAGAGGAAAAAAGAGAGAGAGTGAAGGGGTGCCACGCTCTTTTTAACAACCAGATTTTCTTGTAACTCATTACCATGGGGAAGGCATGAATCCATTCATGAGGGATCCACTCCCATAACCCAAACATCTCACAGTAGACTCTACTTCCAACACCGGGGATCACATTTTAACATGAGATTTGGAGGGGCCAAAATATCCAAACTGTGTCAGAATCCAAACATGGGCTGTTTGATTACATGGAAAATTGACCAGGTTGCCTTATTGCTCATGAAACTCTTTCATATCCATCCTACAGAGAGATGACTCATGAGTCAAATGAAATTCAGGTCCAAGCTCTGGAGAGTGCGTGGGGACGTGTGAAAAGACTTGGTAAGTTGAACACACGGGTAAATGTAACAGCATAAAGGGACTTTGTTTCTATTGTTTGGTAGTGATTGTTTTGGACACTGGTTTAAATTTTTCAGTTTGGAAATTGAGTAGTAATAAAGTCTCCTTGGGGTAGAAAGTTAAGAAAGAGAAGGATAAAGTGGGAACACGTAGGTCAGAGGACAGAAGCCTGCGAGTTTTACTTTTCTTGATAAACAAAGGGAATTCAAGGAAAATTTTAGTAAGAGAGTCGTGTGATTAAAGTGGGTTTATGGAAACAAAACTGGATACTTGGACGGTTTATGTGGATGTGGATGATGACACACAGCATATTTATGTAGCCTGCAGCTAGTACTTCTATAAAATTATTTTGTGATCTCATAAAATCTCAGTGGTAACAATAACATATTATTTGAATCCTCAATGGGCCAAAAGTTTCATGATTCCATCCACATGCTGATTACATGAAACCTTGGTAATATACCCATGGTCAATATATCCTAAAGTCCGGATTGATTTATAACCTTGCAGTCTATTTGTACCCATTTAATATCTTTTATATAAAATCAGACACCCTGTGTTGTCTCTGATGCTGTATCTAAAGAGTTGAAAGAAGAGGAGTTAGGCCACAGGAGTCTTTTTGGAGAGAGAATATAATGCAAGAGATCAGTAAAGCAATAAAAGGGTCTGACTGTCCGTCTCCTAGTATATGAAATTCAGTTAAAAATATAACACCAAGATTTTTTAATAAAGGGATAGAAGCTTGTGGCTCCTGTCATTGAAAGTTCTAGTGCCAGATGAATCTTTACAATTCAGATCTTGGGGAGGAGGAGGAGGGATATGGGGGAAAAAATGAATAAATCTCTACAATTTGACAAGTGACTGATCTTTGCCTGGTTAACTGGCTATGCAAAGATTTTAGTAAATTCTTCTGTCATTCCCAATTTCTCTTATTCATGAGAATTTTATGATATTTAAATGACACAATGAAAGGTAATCCTATATTTGCTTTGCAGAACATTTTAAGACGTGCAGTCAGAGTGTATAATGTAGTCCTGTTTCCACCACTGTGCAAAGACGAAGTTGTATAATCAACTCCAAATCGGGGGAGAAAAATATATGGTATTATTTTCATTGTTTCAGAATATAGTAACACGGATAACACAATAGTCCTTATACTTAGAGCTGTTTTCAGCCAAAATACCTAAAATGCATGAATTGCTGCAACCTCTTGGCCCCCTTTCTCTCTTCATGTCTGCAACCCTATCTCTATCTGCCTTTTTTCCTTTGTCTCTGTGCCTGCTATTTTTGTCTCCCTCTCCCTTCTCTGTGTCTTTCTTCATGTTGGTTTCCCTCTTTTCCAGTTCATCCCCCTCTCCACATTCCGACTTCAATAGACACTTCCCCCTTTGCTGCCCTAAGTCTTCACAGTTTTCATAACATGAAAAAGGAAAATAAGTGCCTTTGCTTAGATGCTTAGTTTGCATTTCCTTCCAATGTACTTTCAGAAAACTCCAAACAAAATCAAGAATTTCAATCCAAACTCAAGGGAAAAATTGCAATACAGTGGTACAAATTAGAGCAGGGATGAGAAAAAGAAATATTGTCAAGTTCCTGGAATATTTTAAAACATGATTACTGTAGGGAATGGATGAAGACACTAGTTTTAAGCAACTGATGCAATTTTGATCAATAATTGAAGTTGAATAATTTTAAAAAAGGACTATTAGCTCACAGATTGAAGTGCCCACTATGGGATCAGAGAGGCCTCAAAGTATGGGATCAGACGGACTTCACTTCAACCCTCCCCTGTTATTTCTGGCTATATGTCCTGAAGCTACTTATTTATCATCTCTAAGCCTTAGTTTACTTATGAAAACGAAACAGAAAATAATACTATGGTAGCTGAACTAAGAAAATGTAAGTAAAGTGCTTAGCACCACTCTGAAACATAATACATGTTCAAACATGTTAGTCATTATCATCAGCATTATGGTTTTCTTTATTTTTATTGGCTACAAGAATAACAATTTCCACATTAAATATTTACTCTCATAAAGACAATTATCCATTTAGAGCTCCATGTTCTCTTCTTTTATGAAAGTTTAGTAAGTTCTTACTTTGATTTAATTTTTATTTGTATAAAACATATATGTACAAAGTTAAATAATCCGAGTACATATGTACAAAGTTTAATAAGCAATGTTTCTCAAAAATTGTGAAAAAATAACAGTATTTAGGCTTATCCATTTGCACTCTAAATTCTCATTTCCAGAAGTAATTCTCTTTATTTTCCAATGTTACATTTTTTCTGAATATTCTTCTCTCCCTATGCCTAACTAATGTGTTTATTCTATTTTTTTTTTTTCAGGTTTTATTATCTGTTTAGTTCCTACTGTGGAAGATGAGAATCTCGCTCTCTTTGTAATTTCCCCACAGAAACACACACATTTCTACTTTTCTCATCCCCTCAATAGTCTATGACAATTTTTGTTAAATGAATAGTCTGCATTTGTATAATTATTACTGGATAAATACTACTTACAGTGGAACCCATTTCGTATATGATTAGATATTCTTTCTTGTAGAACTTTATGTCTATCCGGGAGTTAATACTTCTCTGATTATTTTCAGTTTCTTAATGTCCTATATACCTGTTACTAATTTATGCTGAACTCTCCAACAGAAACTGAAATCTCCTCTTTCTATGTTTAAACACATCAGGTATTCTACAAGTTTCTTTTCTTATTTATGTATAATCCTCCTAGTGCTTTCCATCTTCCTACGCTAGTCTAAACTGGTTGTTCTCTAGGCTGGTGGCAGTGTTATCATCCTGATATTCCCATTCACCATCAGCCTGGGAATTCTGTTGGTTTTTCTCCTGTATGGGCTCCTCTATTTCCCGATATTTCAAGTTAAAAACTTGGTGTCAACCCTAATTTTCATGAGTATATTTATGCAATAGCTTTTCAGAAAAAAATACAAAAAAGCAAAAATTTTTTCCTGTGATTTTTCTTACTTGAAAATACATTTATTTCATGGGCCAGCCAACTATGGGCTGTAGGCTAAAATCCTCCCATTTGAGTGAATAATGTTTTATTAGAATACAACCACACCCATTTGTTTACTTATTACATATTATGCCACAATAGAAGATTTGAGAAATTGCAATAAAGAACATTTAGATGATAAAGTCTACAATATTTATTATCTGGGCCTTTACAGAGCAAATATTTGCTAATACTTGCTTTATTCTATATTCACACAAAATTGTTAATTTTGCTAGATATAGAATTTTAAAGGGCTTTTTAAAAATCTTCTAGCTTCCTCAGTGAATGTTTAATAGTGCTACAACATTCTGATTCCTAATCCTTTATATAAAGACTGTTATTTTGTTTATTTTTGGAAGCTTCTGAAACCTTCTCCTTGTTCTTGGTATGAACACTTGTTCTTCTAATGCAATAAACACAGGATGAACCCATTCAATATAAAATCAAAAGTGTATGTGATAATTTTTTATCTTCCTCTTTTTTTTCTCTTTTTCTGAACCAAATAGTCAAAGTATAGGTCTCCTAGACTAAATTAAAATCTTTTTCAGTCACATGAAAGCTGAAATAATTTATCACCAACAGAACTTCATTATAAGTAATGTTAAGAAAACTTATCCAGGAGGAGGGAAAATGATGTCAAACAGAAATACTAATCTCTATACAGGAATGAATAGCATCAGAAATCTAACTACATAAATCAATATGCAAATGTTTTTCTTAATATTTAAACCATTTTATAAGATATAACGAAGTTTCTTGTATAAACAAAAATGACAATAATGTAAAATAAAGCATAATGCATAGCCCTAGTATGAAAACTGAGAGGTTTATAACAATATAAAATCCATGACCATAACACAGAAACTGAGATGTGAGAAAGATAGGTATGTTACTGTAACATTCTAGTACTATTTGTGAATTACACAATACCTTTTGAAGAGCATCTGTGATAGATTAAAATATATTCTCTGAAAACTA
The DNA here is from genome assembly GCF_008728515.1 of Papio anubis. NCBI lineage: Eukaryota > Metazoa > Chordata > Mammalia > Primates > Cercopithecidae > Papio > Papio anubis. The sequence goes on from NC_044994.1 coordinate 33,506,178, forward strand.
ACACAACCACCAAAATAACAGAACAAAGAATAATAAATAACAAGCCAACAATGACAGTAAAGTAAATCATCATTAAATAATGGAAAAGAGGTCAGAGAAAGAGGAAAAGGAAAGAAAGAACACATGGGACAAATAGAACACAAAAAGCAAAATTGGAGATCAATAATCACGTTACATGTAAATGTTCTAAACACCCAAATTGGAAGTGAGAGTTTGTGAAATTAGATTTAAAAGAAAGAAGGAAAGACTCAACTATATGCTGCTTATAAGAAGTGTATTCTAAATTAAAGGAGGAAATAGGTTAAAAGTAAAAGAATGGGATAAGATATATCAAACTAACACTATTAAAAAATACTCTGGAGTAGTTGTATTTACATAAAATAAATTAGATTTCGGGGAAAAGAGTATTACTAGGGTTTAATATCATATTTATAATGACAAAGAGTTAAGTCATCAAAAAACAACAATTGTAAATATTTATATATCTAAAAACAGAGCTCAGAAAATTCATGAAACAAAACTAATACAATCACAAGGAGAAATAAAAAATCCATATAATTAGAAATTTTAATACATCTCTGTCCTGATTGGTAAAACAAGTGGACAGAAAACCAGTAAATATATAGAAAACCAGTAAGTGTATAGAACAACACAGTCAAGACACCTGACCAAATAATATTTATAGGACACTCTACTGAACAAGAGAATAATAGGCATTATTTTCCAGTGCACATGGAGCATTTACCAAAATGTATATTATTCTAATCTTAATACATTTAAAAGGATTTAAGTCACATACAAAAATGTTCTTAGATTACAATGAAATTAAATTAGAATTAAATAACAGAATGATATCTGGAAAATCTTTTCAAATATTTGAAAACTAATTAATACACATCTAAATAGCCTATGTATCAGAGAAGAAAGTCAAAGGGGAAATGAGGAAGTATTTTCAATTGAATGCAAATAGAAAGACGTGAAAATTTGTATAATGCCAGTAAAGCAGTACTTAGGGGAAAATTTGTAGCACTAAATGCCTACATAAGAAAAGAGAAAAACATCAGATCAATGATCTCATCTCTCACCTTAAAAAAACAGAAAAAGAAGTAAAAATAAATGCAGATTAAAAAGAATAAAGGAAATAATAAAGATCAGAGCAGAAAGCAGTGAAAGAGGAAGATTAGAGAAACAAATGAAACTAAAAACTGTTGTGTTTGTGTATTTTGAGATACATAAAAGTTTATAAATTCTTCCAGATGCAACAGGAAAAAGTAGAGACAAATTACTACAAATACCAAGAATGATATAAGTGATTTCACAAGAGTTTCTATAGATACCAAAATCTGACAAAAAGATTGCATGAAAGAATACTATACACACACACACACACAAACACACAAATAGGATCATACTGTTATTGCTAAACACAATTTTAGCAAATAAAATTCTTCTCTCTCTTTGTCTCTCTCACACACACGTTTGTTTAGTGTTAAAACAAATTTGGAATTCCTGAAATAACCCTCATTTGGATATGATAATATTGTATATTTGTGTGTATATGGTGTGTATACACATACCATATTTATATATATAATATAGATACACACACCATATATATACACACACACACACATATATATGTAGCACTATACTATATATACTATTCTGTATGTTATATACACACACCATACACACACACACAGATGTACACACACACACACACAATATTATCATGACCAAGTGGGGTTTATTTCAGAAATTCCACATTTGTTTTAGCACCAAAGAATCAATTAATGAAATCCACCATAATAAGAAAATAAGAAAAATAGCACGATCATATCAGTAGCCACTGAAAAAAGCATGTGGCAAAATCTATTTCTGATTAAAACTGTCGGCAAACTAGGAATAGAATGGAATTTCCTCAAGCTAATGAAAAGCATCTACTGTAAGCCTACAGTGAACACGATAGTTAGTGGTTAAAGACTAAATACTTCTCCCTAAGATTAGGAATGTGATAAGGAAGTTCCCTCTCACCACCTTTATTCAACATTATACTGAAGGTTCTAGCTAGTTCAATACAGCAAGAATAAGGTATGAAAGGCATCCAGATTGACACAGAAGACATAAAACTGTCTTAACTTGCACACAACATTGTCATTTACATAGAAACTTCAATGATATCTCAAAAGAACAACTAGAATAAGTGAGTTTAGCAATGTTAAATGATACATCATCAATATGTAAAAATCAATTGTGTTTTCATTTACTAGTTACAAACTATCAACATTGAAATATAAAATAAAAACATATATTATAACATAAAATATGAATACTTAGAAATAATGCTGACAAGACATGTATGCTGAAAATTTTAAAAAAAGCTAAGATAAGTTAACCTAAATAAGTGGAAATATATACCATGTTTATGGGTCAGATGAACGAATAATGTTAGGATATAAATTTTCCTAAAATTGTTCTATAGATTCAATGCAATCCTAATCAAAATCCCAGCAGGGATTTTTAGAAAATAGAAAGCTGATCTAAAATTCATATGGAAATGCAAAAGACCTAGAATGCCCAAAAGAAGTTTTAAAAGAAGACTGAACTTAAAGGACTAACATTTCTTGATTTTAAAACATGTTATAAAGCCACAATAATCAAGACAGTGGGGTTTTGGCATCAAGAGAGCTAAATAGTCCAGTGGAACACAGCCTACAATTCAAACTGCACATATCTATAAAAGGAAGTTTTTGACAAAGGTGCAAAGATCGTACAGTAGAAAGAGATCATCTTTTCAACGAATCAGGGTAGAACAAATGGATATTTACATGCAAAAATAAAATGATGTACAAATGTGCAACTTAAAGTTTTAAAACTTCCTGAAGTAAACACAAGAAAAAGCCTTTGTGATCCTGGCTTAGGGGACGGTTTCTTAAATATGACAGCAAAAGTGCAATCCAGAAAAGTTAATAAATTCAACTTCATCAAAGTTAAAAACTTTTGCTGTTTTAAAAACTGGGAGAAAATATTTTTAAATCTTATCCCTGATAAAGGTTCATATCAAAAATTATACAGAACTCTGAAAAAATTGTAAGAAGGAAACAAAAAAAGTTATTTTTAAAAATAAGCAAAATATTTAAGGAGGTATTTCAAAAAAGATATATGGATGATAAACATGTGAAAAATGCTCTGCATCATTAGTTACTAAGGAAATAAATTTTTAATGTATTTCTACATGCTTATTAGAAATGCTAATATTAAAAGGACTCATCATTTCCAGTGTTGTATGGATATGGAACAAGTAGAACTCTCATACACCATTGGTAGAAGTCTAAAATGGTACCACTGCCTTAAAAAATAACTTAGTATTTCCCGAAGAGTTAAACATACATCTACGATTTAATCTAGCCATTCTGCCTCTTGGTATTTATGCAAGAAAAAATAAAAACATATATCCATACAAAACTTTGTACATCAGTCTTCACAAAAGTTGTATTTTTAAGAGCCCAAAATGTGTAACAACCCAAGTATCCATCAACAGGTGACTGGATAAACAAATTGTGTTATAGCTATATTATAAAATACCACTCCACAATAAAAATGAGTAAACAATTGATAAATACAACATCTCCTTAAATAGCACAATAATTATACTGACTGAAGGAAGTTAGACAAGGAAGAGTTCATACTGTATAATTCTATTTAGATAAAACTCTAAAAATAAAAAATCAATTAATAGTGAAAAAAAAAACAACAACAGACCAGCAATTGTGTGGGAATGATATGAGTGTAGAGGAGAAGAAGTATAAAAGGGCATGAGGAAACTTCTAAGGGTGATAGATATGTTTCTTATTGTGTTTGAGGTGATAGTTTAATGGATTCATACAAATGCCAAACTGCATACTTGAAATATGTGCAAGTTTTTTTATTTCAATTGTATAAAGTTGTCAATCTAAACAAAATACAAAAAAACTATATAGTGAAATGTTAACCTCCCATCTTTTTTCCTTAGCAACAGTTTCTTTCTCTTGAAGTAACCATTATTGCCAGTTTCTCAATGTTTCGTTGTATCTGTTTCTTCTCTGTTTTGGTCTCCTTTATCTTAAGATCTTCAAATGTCAAGTGATTCCTGATCATTTGTTCATACTGAAAGTCCAGCAGACATAGACACAGTTTGAGAAATGGTGAAATTTTGTTTAGGCTAGTTGGTCAGAGATACTATTTTTATTAATTTGTTTTTGTTTTCTTAGTAAATCTCAACTTTTTCTTACGAGAAATCCTGTTGTCTTTGGCTGGTGAGCATATCTAGAAGTCAACACTCAAATCTTACATCTGTATTGTGCAGGGATAGCTGTCAATGGCTTTGTAGAAACATGTAGATGTTATTGTTCATGGCAGGGTAATATGTTCCAGAGTGTTCTGCAAATAAGACAATAGGACACAGGAAATGTGTAGCTTATAAAGTCTTTTAGGCAATTTGACAATGTTTAACATCCCATATCAAGAAAATTACTATGACTTAAAAATATGAAAAATTATATATTAAATTGTTCATATCAATGCTTTCAAACTAACTACCTGAGAAACACAGACTCTTAATCCAAAGGTAAGATATTAGAAAAATTTCTGAAGCTCCTTTTGGACTTTCATTTGGACCCAAAAATGCTTAGGAATATTCTCAATGCCCTAAATATGAATCATTTTGAGAAACGGGAAAAGGAGAATTAGATGAACATGAATATGATCAAGCTGAGGCTACAATTGTGACCTCAAAACAGGTGTCCTTTGAAAGTAGTGATACTTAAACACTGGTCCTGAAGAAAATTTTAAAAGAGAAGTTTCAAATGCCTGTTGAATGTTGACAACCTCATAAGAATAAGTATATCTGCTCCCAGGATGACTACTTTGAAAGACAGCTCTCACTCAGATGTATAAATTTACTTGTGTCAGCATGGGTGGGAGTAATTAGGAGGTTCAATTTATTCCTTTACAGATATACTTTGGATAAGTGTAACAGGTGAGGTCAAGAAAGTTGCCCCTTTACTCACCTGCAAAAGCCTGTTAAGCTGGACTGCCTCCTGAGGATGTGTGGCTGATGACAGCAGAAGACAAGAAGGTTACTGCTTTGATAAATACCCCAAGGGTCTGCAAAATGGCAGTGCTGGGAGGCATGTGCCAAATCATGTTTGGCTTTGGCCCTATAACTTGTGAGTCTGTCAAGGACTCATCACGTCAATTGGTGGAAAATGGATTACTGTCATTCTTCAAGGCACGGCACATCATTCCCCATTGATTGGCATGCCAAATCCTTCACAAAGTAATGAGTCAGGGACGATTCAAATCATCATCCAACTGTCAGCTTGATTGCATAGCCCTCTATCAATGGGATTAAACTGGTGTGGCATCCAAAATGTAATGAAATGCATTACTTTACTTGAAAAGTTGACAAGTAGACAGGGATGCTGGACCCAGGAGGCCTAGGCATACAGAAAAAAATAATAATCATAAAAGTGGGGGAGTGAATTGATAGATAACATAAATACATTTTTTTTTTCAGCCTCACAGGAGATGCTGTGACTAAAGGGAATTACTTTTCTCTTCAAAGAGAGTTTAAACTGAAAGGACATTGTAGAAAGGACATTGTAGAAATCATCTAGTTGGTGCCTGTTCTTTAACAACAAAAAACAAACTCAAGTAAAGTGAGTCACTAATGTTAGTTAACGTGGAGAGAATGGGGATACAATAGAAATCATGTTCTTTGAAGGAAAAAAAAAATAACATGGTTCTCTATCCTGATTCTTCAACCTACTAATTGTGTCATCGTAGGAAAGCTCCTTAGCCTTTGTCTCCTCGCCTTCAAAATGGGGATAATTATACTACATATATCACATACATCAATATTCATTGATACATGCAGATCACATACATCATATTACATGTATACAATGTATTTCATATATATCACAGTTAAGGAAGGATTAGGGGAGCAAAAGTATATATAAAATAACTCTTACATAGTAGCTATGTTTCTTACTAAAATTGAGACAATTAGGATACCGTATCAGTGTTTGCCAAGAAAAAAATGCTGCTGTGTGCTTAGTTCGTATGTAGCATACACACACAAAACAAAATCTATTGTAGAGACTCAAGCTGAATTTCTTATTTTTCTTCTGCCTTAGTGATCCCCATCACTTTATCTCAGGAAAGGACCATCCCCTGGACAAACGTAACTCATGAACATTACTTTAGTTAATGCAGTTTAGGGAAATCATAAACCTTGCTAAGGTCATATACCCAGTAAGGGGTAGGGTTTTATTGATATGGCTCCAAAGTCATGAGCTCTTTTGCTCCTTATGGTGATAATGTTCCTGGTTCTTCAGCAGCAGAGAACATTCTTCCAGTGTTTTTTAGCTCTTTCACTGGGAGCATGCTGGATCAAATATATAGTGTTGTATTCTTACAGTGGGTTGTGTTGCAAGAGGGTTGCCTTGCAAGTAAATAGTTACTTAGGTGATTAAGTGAAACTTGTTCACATGTTGCTCCAACAACATTTGTTAAGGTACATTAAACTGATTAAAATTACATTATTTTAGATTTTAGAAAAAAAAATGTTTTGGGGTAGGATTATTATATCTCTATCTTTATTAGCTAAGACAATTATTTGACAACCTAAAAAACTAAGTATTTGAGAAATTGTTGGGATATTGGGTCCTGAATGGGAAGGTATCATTTTAGGAATAAAATCTCTTTCCAGCGTGGAAGCATCAAGACCAGGGTTGAAAATGTGATTCTAAGTGAAATATATTTAGATGTCTATTTCATTGTTAGAAGTTTCACTATATTTTCTGCCAGGTTCTTTACATATGGATTCTGTGCAAAGTTATGGAAACCATATATTTAGAGTGGCATTGACAATTCATGGTGCATACGAAGAAGGGAAAGTGGCCTTTGATCAAACGAGTTGAAAAAATATTGCTCACTATGTCCCTTATAGCTCCAATACTTCCTAACATATTCAAGGATCTAAGAAGTCTTGTTGTGAAGAAACCTGTTTAACTTTATTCTCTCCAGCATTTCGACAGCGTCTTTGACAAGAGAAGTTCTTCATGTGTAGTATCCACCATAGCACCCAGAACAGAGCCTGACTAGGAGGGACTCAAGAAATACCTGGGGTAAGAATGTTGAGGAATTTCACAGTATATTCATGTCTAATAGTTGTTATACAGAAAAAGTCGGTTTGATGGTTATGTATTGTACTGTGGCAGGCACTGGGGAAAGAGTATAAAACAATAAATATATGATATGCATTAGCCTTAAAGGAGTTTAGAGTTTAGTGGATGAGATAGAAATGTTCATAAATTACAAAATAGAGGCAGCACCACATAAATATTTAGAGCAATGGTTTTGGTCTCGGACAGAGCTGGGTTCAAGTTTCGATACTGCCACTTGTTGGCTGGATGATCAAAAGTGAGTTATTTAGTCACTCGAAGGCTTCAGTCTTCCAACCAGGAAAATGAAGATAACAGTGTCACATATCTCACATGAATATTATTTGATGTAATGTATGCAAAGGAAAAGAATGGTATCTTGTTTCACTATTCCCAGAACCATCTAATGTTGAAACATAGTCATTGCTCAAATATTTGTTTAGTGAATTAATGATGACTTAATTAATTATATATTTATAATTTCTATCTAGTACAGTGCCTTATATGGAGTAGGTACCTAAGGAAGTATTACTGAATAAATAAAACAACGAATCAGAGGGATTTTCGAAGCTCAGCTTGCACTTTCTCCTGTGTACATAACTTTCCTGCCCTGCCATTGCATTTGAAGTCATATAAGGGTACATTTATAAATATCCACCATTTTCTATGCTCTCTGTGGCGGCTTTGTAATGTGCCAACTTGGATAGGCTGAACTTCATTTGCCATAAATAGTTTTCTAGTATGTCTCTGGCTAAAGTGAGCCAAAAAGAAATGTTCTTTCTTTTTCTTCTTCAACTTTTTTTTTTTTTTTTTTTTTTTTTTGAGTGGAGGGGGCAATATTGCAGGATGAAAGTAAAGGAGTAGCTACTTTGTACCTTATCCATGTTGTCATTTACTTTCTGGCTCTCCTCTGGATATAAGGTAGCAGACAGGCCTGCAGCTGCTTCATCTTCCCCTGGATTCTCCTTCCATTTCTCTGACTCCTGTCCAGATATTCATTTAGCTTCACGATGGACACCAACTTGACAGTCCCTATCAAGGTTAAAAGCAGCAAACATTGACATGAGTTTCAGTCTACTCTTGTGGGTTCCAGCTCAAATTGCATTCTAAACAGCCCATGTTTTCCCTTTAGTTAGGCAAACGTAGGGAAAAGTCTTTGTATCACATGCTTGTCATTAGGGTCCTTAGGGCTCTTTTTCTGCATGTCACTTCCCAACTGGAGGGGCAACAGGGCAGTGTAAAGCTCAACCCCAGACATGGGATATGGGATCTATTCCCAGCTCTCAATGTATCAACCCTTGGGGCATGAGTAAATCATGAATTTTGTGAGTTTCAGATTCTACTTTGTTCAATGGATGGTGTCCATTCTTCTCCTGCTTATACAACTACTGTAGAGATGAGCTATTACATGTAAAACCAATACACCTTGAAAAAATATATAAATCTCTAGTGTTTACAAATATTCAGTATTATTTTGGCACTATTGCTATTATTCTTTTAAATCTATCATGTAGTGAGAACTTACTTTATACTATGCACCATACTGAGAGCACATTCCATTTTTCCATTTATTCCCTGTGGAATAGGCCTTACTGTCCACATTACACATGTAAGAAAATGTTAGAAATCTTACTACCAATCTGGAGTTTATAGCCTACCCTATCTGTACAGCCAGAGTGCCTAGGCATTTCTTTATAACATGCAAAACACATAGAAAAACCGTGCAAATTTTGTTATTATGTGAACTATATGCATTAGTTGTACAATAGTTGTGCTGTATGAAGTTGCTTACAAACCCTTTTATTAAATTGTATAATGATGCAATGCTGAATTTGAAAATTATTGCATATCACAAGATAGACCATTCAACTTCAGACAATGAAAATTGCCAAATCACTTGACTTACATCAGAAATTTTTCAGATTTAGGAAAGGTTACTGCGAACTGACAAAGTACTTCAAAGAATTCTCCCTGAGGCATTAACTATCTATCAGTCAAAAACTTTCAGTTGATATTTAAGAGTAGCTATTTAACTTCAAGTAGTATTATTTTAATTAGAGAAAATTGGAAGTGAACATCTGAATATGGTAAATAGTAAATGTGCATTAAATCATTTGATATGTCTTTAGAAATGATAATAAGATTAATATTTTAAGTTTGGGTTTTGGAAATTAGCTTGTCATATTGATAGTATATCTGCAATTGACCAGAAGTGCTTCAGAAAAATATCAAGAATCAGAATGTGAAAAAGGCTTACATTTTGATTGAGATAATGAGGAAAAAGCTATTTGTGTAAAAAATACATACTCTTCTGGGTGAATATGGCTATGTGTAATGCGTGTATATTCTGAAGATATGCCGTGTGTGTGTGTGTGTGTTTATATATTTTACAGAAAAGCTATTATCAAATCAATATGTGTTTTATTATCAATGGTAACAGAGTTGAGGGAATTTGGTACATGTGTTTAAGCTGTTGTTAATTTTAAATCTTGCAAGTTGGAGCCAAGACTACAGATAGGTAAAAAAATTCTAGGTAGGCAGTTCAAAGAAATGAACAATGTGGATTATTGAAAGCAGCTCAATCTGGTAAAAGATCTACTTCATTTTTCACATGAGGTCTAAGATTTCAGAAAATTTAAGTTAACTAAATTGTCAATAAGTTATCTCCATAAATGGTGAATCTAAAGGTAGAACAATGATCTTTGATATTGAAGGGGAGATAAAGATAGGAGCTAAAGGCAGTAGGCTGAAATCATTAATTTTTAAAGATATTTAAGTAAGTGAGTTTTAGTAATAAAATGAAATTACAACTGTAGAAAAATTAGCAAATAAAAATATTGGGAAGTAATTGTAGCCATTGGAAGAGTGAGTTATAGCCTAGGAAGATAAGTAAATATGTGAATTGGAAGCGTACGTAGAAAGAGAAACCAAAATTGAAAATTAGTATACAAAAGCACAAAGTAAAATATTAAGTATAATTTAACACAAAAACACAGCAAATTATATACAGCACACGATGGTTGTTTAGACAATTCCTTTGTTAAAGTTCATGACTTTACAGCAAAAATAGGGGAAATAATGTATATACACATAAAATAAGACACATTTTAGGAAAAGCAATCTAGAGTAAGATGAAATAAATAGATTCGTAATCAAAAATAGAAAATTTCATATATATATATATCTCTCTCTCTAATAAGTAAATAAGTTCTAGCAAAATTGTGCTGTGACTAAGCAGTTATTGGTCTTTAGGGCAAGTATGTATATGTTCTGCATTACACAACACTGGTATATACAGTTATGGTAATACAGAATGTACACGAGTAAAATTATGATAATGTAAATGTTGAAGTAGCCAACAGGAAGAAGTCAAGTGAATGGAAAGCTCAGTCCTAATCTGTGATTAAATTCTAAGGACTATAAAATGTGTTTGGAAGTATGCTGCCTGCATTGCCCAAGTTTCATACCTTATTATTGTTCTCCATTGCATATGGTAGAACTTCCTCTGATTGTTTACAAACATTATCTTTCCAAACAAAGATTAGAAACTTTCTGGTGACTGAGAGCTTGGTGCCAGGACCAGAGAAAGTTCCATCCAGAATCAAATTTTTTGCCCACGGGAATTTGGGTTCCAATTCAAAGTAAGATGAGTTTAGAAACATGAAACACCACTTGCCCTTAGTGCCAGTATAAGGCCTGATGAGAAAAATGAAATATCTACTCCCATTTTATCTTTTCGACCTACGTTTTAAAAATCTTTTTCCTTTCTAATTTCTAAGTCTCTTCCCTCCAACGCTTCTTAGCAAAGTTTCTTATATTGGAAAAATATACATAATTATTACCTTAAATTATGATAATAAAGCTCTCAAGTGGGATTTTTAACATTTTTCTAATTACAAAATTAAACTTTCCTTGTGAAAAGATCTCATCCATCACCAGCAAAAACTTGAGGTTTTACCGGAGAGAATAAGGGCTTTACATTGCCTGTGAAATCTCCACATTTGAACCACACTGAAGAACTCTCAGATTCTCCAACCACTCCTTGATCCACTAGACATTGTTCTACAATGCAAATGGCTACATGGCTAAAAGTTCCATGCCACGGTGGCACAAGAGCCATGTGCAATGAGCATCCTCGAAACTCAGGCTTAAATGTTGCTAGTTTGGTGTGCCTGATAAATTTTTGAATTTAATCAAATACTACCCGTAGACCAGTCAAAATGTGAAATACATAGAAGGTCTTCCAATTAACGTTATTTCCTTTACACCCTGATCTCCCCGAGTCTGCAGAGGCCTTTCCATTGCACAGAAGCATGGTCCAAACAGCCTGGTAGTCTGGCTGCCTTTTTTTTTTTTTAACCAGTATTTTAAACCTATTATTTGACCCATCTCCTCAAGGTTCTTCAAACTGTGACAGAAAATGTATGAGTAACTATTTTCAGGTCAGGCATTACGCGTAATAATGGCTTAATAAACCTTACCCTGATAATAATTTCCAGCCCAATAATAGAATAAAAGGGAGAAATAATACATTAGCTGTATGTAATTTGAGAATTTATTTTACGGCAGAGGTTCATGCAAATCATACCATATAGTCAGATATTTACATTGCTTATGTTTAAAGTTGGGTTAGGTTACATGTGCATACATAATCAAAGTGTACTCTTCAAAGTCACTTTGTATGTCCACAGCTGAAAAAAAATCCCTCTTTCCTTTGCCTGATGGATAAGAAACAGTGTGCTTCATTTTTCTTAACTAAGGGTCTCACACATTGGCAATTTTGTCAACCTAGATGTAAACACCACTGCCACGTCCGAATCATAATAAATTTTGTTTACTGTAGTTAGACATTCGGTTTGCTTACATTTTAGTTAAAACAGCCAAAGATTTATCCTTCTGTCAGAGCCACTGCAAAATTGAGAGTCTTGTGCAAGTTGTAAGCTTTCTGCTTAATCTTCTGGAAACTTTTCCAATTTTCCTTTAATAACACCAGGAGGCCAGTGGTGTGCCACTTATGGATGGAGGGGGAGGAGTTCTCCATCCCGAGTTTCCCTCCTTTGCTCAGTTGACAGGCGCCACAGAAATGAAATGCAGTAATATACATTAGCACTAACTTATACACCAAGCTGTCACCATCAGGTAAAATTGATCACAAATTACTGATTACTGAATCAAGAAAGTCATCAGTTATATTGTACTTGATTACTTTCTCATAAGAGGAATATATTACTGAATATGCTGAGATTACTCATGCATAAGAATTTGGAACTGACACTCAAACAGCCCACACTCAAGAGGGAAGAAGAATTGTGCTGAGAAATTAGACTCTAAGTTCTATATAAAAATTATTTTAAACTGGTTCTCAAATTATGGCCAATGCCATAATGTCTACTTGAATAATCTTCAACTGTTTTACGGGGTGAAAGCTTCTTCATCACACATTCTTCTAGGAAGTACCATGGTCATGCTCATCAGCTACCCTCCGTGGTAGGAAGTGCTCTAATATCGGTCAAGTTTACAGAATTAGGCTAATAGAGTTTATGGAAATTTTTCTAGGACAAGGTAAGAAATAAAACATCATTTTCTTTGTGATTTATTTTCTCCTTGAAGGCCTGTTTCACACTTGATCTTAGCCAAAGGCCAAAAAGCAATTGAAGACCTGTTTTGATTTGTCTTACTCTTCTCTCTCCTCTCCTTTGCTATGATCACTTTGAGACTTACTGAAAACTGCCTCTCATCGAAAAGAGACCCTTCCGCCCTTGGAAAATCATAGGGGCCAGACAAGAGTTCTAAGACAGATCTTAAGCAAAATATGTGAAAGAGATATTAGCATTCATACATTGTCTAATTAACTCACCTGGAACATGAAGCTGAAGTTTTCTTTTTTGATAAAGAGCACACATTTGCCCGTATAGAGATAATTTTATCATTGCCAACTGATAGCAGCTGATTGAAATTCAGGCTCTGTGAAAGGAGGCAGAACATACAGAAGAAATGTAAAGTTAGGTTGACATCTTACACTTTACACCAAAATAAAATTTAGATGGGTAAGGAATGGGTTTTCCAAACAAACTCTGGCAAGGTTTTTTCCAAACTGGGATATGCAGAGAGTCTCAAGGAGAAGCAGCAGTGTGGACAGAAGCATGAGAAATAAAAGAAAAAGCTGAAAAGGTCTTCCTAGATTGTTTATATTTTGCTAATTTGATATACTCACAGTCTGAAAACATTTAGGCCAATGTCTTATTTTTCTTTAAGTTCAGGCAGCATTATGCTTTTACCTTCAGGGAGTGATTTGCAATATCGTGTATGTGTGTGGGGCGGGGGGGGGGGGGGGGCGGTGTTTTGTGCCTATCAGCCCCATCCTCTTCACCACATCATCAGCACAGTTGGTGCTGTGTGAATACAGCTTGCTCTGCTGGATTAACAGGACTCACTCCACTCCTGGTCGTGGTTTGCCAGTGATACTTAGTTCCTAGTGGTAGTCAGCTGGAGTCAACAAGGACTGGAAGCTACACAGGAGGGAGAAGATTAGGAAGCCTGTCTTCATCTCCTGGTATAAGTCTGGATGTACCCACAGCTATTGACCATATTTTTCATTGTCTATGCCCAAATTTTGTCAGTTTCCCCCAGTCAGTGTTACCTTATCCCCAGCATTCTAACTGCATTGCAAGGTCATGCTATCAAAAGGATGGACACTCAAAGCCAAAGTTCCTTGCTGAATAGGCTTACTTCCTATAGATTCCTGATCCAATTCCATCCATATGTTTGGATTTCTCTGAATAAAGACACCAGCCATAAACGAACCCAAGTCAATACATGGCTTCAGAATATGGGTATTTGGGGTGGAATGCGGTGGCTCACGCCTGTAGTCCCAGCACATTGGGAGGCCGAGGCAGACAGAACACTTAAGGCCAGAAGTTCGAGACCAACCTGGCCAAGATGATGAAACCCTGCCTCTACTAAAAATAACATAAATTAGCTGGACATAGTGGTGCACACCTGTAATCCCAGCTACTCAGGAGGCTGAGGTATGAGAATCACTTGAACGCGGGAGGCTGAGGTTGCAGTGAGCCAAGATCACGCCATTATACTCAAGTCTGAGTGACAGAGTGAGATCCCATCTCAAGGGAAAAAAAACCAATAATAATGATAAATAGGAAATGGGTATTTGGCTAACAGATTCTCCCTATTGGCTTCAGGTTTAGCACCATCTCCTTACGAATCATTACGGCATACTCTGTTCTGACTGAGAAACAAGTGTCCAGTACAACTGAGAATTTTACAATTTTGATATTTGTGAGACCTAAAGAACACATCTTTTCAGAGAGAACAGAGTCCCTTTTCAGATCACATGCCATGTGATGTTACAAAGAGAAAAATTAATAATTGTAACTTGATTGTTTATCTAATTCTTTAATGGTAGAGTTTGAAAGAAGACTCATTGTAGTTTGGAATGTTGGACTGTCTTCATGTAATTCATTATAAATATGTTCCAGACAGTGCTTTATGAAAAGAAATAATAACCCCAACCATTTAATCATCCAAGTTGGTTGTTTATAACAATAGGATATTTAATGCTATAGGACAGAAAACAAATGTCATGCAATGCAATTTTTTTTGCGTGAGTTTTAGCCTTCAGTAAGATCTGACAAATATTGGCATTATATGTCACTAAAAAGTAAAAGATCATGCTCTGACCTTCAAGAATCCCCACAATATGTACATTATGTTGATGTGCCCTTTGTTTTTTCTATTTTGGTTTGCTTTGGCGGCCTCTGCAATTTCAGGATGAGGGAAGATTGTCTTACCGAGTTTCAGATGTCATCATTTTAGCCAAGGAATTAACTAAAAGGAAAGTCTACTTCTTCCACTATTTATTTATTTTCCTCTGACACAGCTGGGAGTCAAGACATGTTGAAAAAGGCATAAGCCACAATATGGTCAGATGCTCATTTAGGGTGAGCCCAAAGTGACTTCACAAAAGCAAGTGTAAACTTTTCCAAAACAGTTTGGTTTTAAATTGAAGTCTCTTAAGAAGGAACCCATCTGAGAAGGTCAGAATTTGTGCTTCTTCCTTTTGAAAGACCTTCCACTCAGATGTCAAAAATGTACACCATCATTAAGGGGTCAGTCACATTCCTCCTAATCCACAGAGACTTGCTCCCATCTCCCTTGCTGTATTCACTCACCTCTGCTTTCTTTAAACTCGTAACGTTCTTGTAATCTCCACTGTACATTTCATTATTTAATTATATATTTCTTGTTATTGCATCATTGGTTTTGCCTCTAGCTAGAGGTCAAGAAAATTAAGATGAATGACCACATCTCTTTCTTATTACATGACATGGAACATGGTATATATACTCTTCATCCAATTCTTTTAATCAGCTTATGACCTAACTGCAGATTGGGTTTCAAAACAGACAGATAAGAAAATAAAATATAAATATTGTTAGGTCCCCACTTTCTCTTACAAAGTCAGATAATTTTCTTTCTAATGTTAATCATGTATTTTTGCTTTTCAAAGCAAATTTATATTTACTACTATGATTGATCCTCATAAAAACTCTCAAAGATAAACAGAACTGGTGTCCATGTAGATATGAGCATGTGTTCATACTAAGAGTAAGTGGCAGAGTCTAGAACTCAAGACTCATAATTCCCAACTGATGTGCTTGACTCTAAATAACATTGGCATAGAGCTGGGTGCAATGGCTCATTCCTGTGATCTCAGCTACTTGGGAATCTGAGGCGGAAAGGTAGCTTGAGCCCAGGAGTTCAAGGCTGCAGTGAGCACTGTGATTATGCCATTGTAGTTCAACCTGGATGACACAGCATGACCCTGTCTCTTTAAAAACAAATTAGTCCTAAAAAACCGTGGCATGACTTACTGCCCATTTACAAAAAATTGTGCCTTAGTTTCTGCCAGATAATGACATCGTTAAGACAATGTTAGTAAAATGCAATGGAAAAAAGAGTTTCCATTAAGTTTGGCAGACCACAGAAAATGTTCCCCTCACATTTATAAGTGAAAAAGTAAATGGTTACACACAGCGTTAAAGTAGAATTACTGACAGAAAATTCAGTTGGGAGGCAGAAGTAAGAGAATTAGCCTCAATTCTATACATCTCCACTCTGGGCCTCCATAATCTCAAAGAAAATAAGGAGTAAATTTCAAGCATCCCTTCTAGCCTAGTACTTATGATTGACCTCTCTGTAACACTGATAATTAGGAGTAGTTTCTTTATTATTCAACTCTGTGATCCGTGTCTACTCTATTATTTGGTCATTGGCATGATACAATATTTGAGTAGAATTTGAATTGAGGCAGTATTTATTTTGAGTTCCCGGTATTGTTTACCTGGCTTACAGTTTAATTGTTTGGTTCATCTATTTATGCATATTTAAAGAGCTAACTGGTGATTATACTGTTTGTTTAAGAAGTCATGTTTCCTGGAGACATATGGCAAGTTCAATCTAGTGCTACTGAGAAAAAGAAATCCCCATTCCTCGTTAAAGTTTGACAGTGTCTTGATAAGTTGATATGTATTAAGCCCATATTCAATGCTCTATAACACTATCTGAGGCATGCTGAGAAATACAAATATAAGGAAAGGATCCTGCTCTCAAATGCTCAACAATCTTGCTAGGAAGTAAAACATGTAGACATGAATAATTTGCTGGCAACTCAAAGAAGTAAATAATAAATAACAAATTATTGGTATGTTTACTGTCAAATCATGTGCTGATAAATGTTTAACAACTGACTCTTTGGCAGGGGCTGAGGTAGGGACTGAATAACCAGATTAGGAGCATTTACCAATTTCCATGGTGTAAATATTCCTACACTGGTCAATTTCAAGTCACAAACCTGAGGTCGCTGGACAGAGTTGGGGACAGGTGCACACAACAGGCTTTGGCAAGCCAGTTCTAGCTGACTCCAACATACCAGCACTCTTGTAGAAGTTTTGATCAAGCAAAGATCTCAAGGGCCAAAGTGGTTAAGCCTCTTCTATGGAGGAATGTCTCTCATATCCGTATCTCTGAAGGACAATGGGATAAATAGGGGAGAGTTGATGTGAAAGAATTGCTGAAAGAGATGATGTAAGCAATGGTCTAAGTGTCCAATGACCAAGATAGGCTTCAAGAATAGAAATATGTCCATCAGAGCATTTATGGAGAATGATTTTAGACAGTAGGTAAAAAAAAAAAAAAAAAAGGAAAGAACTCTTCAGTGATTTAGATTGTATCTTGTAAGTTTGCCTTTCCAAAGATGTGAACGATATTTGTGTCAAGGAAGAAAAATGAATAGTGAAAAATATCAAACCTATTTTCATTCAAAAATCAATTTGATGATTGTAAAAATTGTTATTTAAAAATATTTTGAAGTGAAAAATTCAAAATTTGTTTATAGAGAGCTCTGCAAATCACATGAAATCCCTGCATCACAAAATTACTCTGTGAAAAGAAAGTTTAAACCTCTCTTTAGCCAAAACACATTAAATTCTTGTAGTAGTTATATTCAGTACCACATTGGAGCCTTTAAAATTCTTTTTTTCCCAAAAAATAAATCCATGTTTTGCCCTAGAAGACTTTTAACTTCAGTCCTTCTTCACAGCAGAATCCACTGTTATAGCACTATTCCAAAATATTTCCATTCTTGTCAGTATCCCTGAAGATAAGGCTTTATTTTGATAATTCATGTGGTTGGATATCAAACAGCTGCCAGGATATCTACCGACATCTGCTGTTTAGTTTTTATCAGTTTGTCCCATCTGGCCTGCATTCAACAGGACCCAAATCAAGGCTGAACAAAATCACAGGACCTTCAAAAGCAATTTTACATTATTTTTGGAAGCATCAAGTATTCTTTCTCAGTTGTTAGAGCCACAGACTGTGTTGTCTATTGTCCTAGAGACAACTCTGAAACTTTTCAGATTAAACTTTTTAACACTATACTCTCCATAAAACTTTAAAATTTCTAAACTACATGCTTAGTATTCATCTAAACTGGCTTTTATGTGGCTTAGAAACATCAAATATGTTAAAGAATAGTAAATTATTAGTATGCATAATTATTAAAGTATATGTTAATCATTAATTTAATCTATACAGATAGAGTCAAGAAAATTTCTTATCTTGGGAATTTCCAATTTCTTTCTAAGATTCCCTTGCATCTACCTCTGCTTCTCATTTGCATGTAGCAGGGGTCTACTAATATCCTCCTTCATGCCTCACATTCTAACTTGTTGTATATCTTCTCCCTCTGCCCACACTTATCAAGACATGAAAAAGGACTAGGATTGTAAATATGGCATGTACCCTGTAACATACAATTCCACTGTGCTTTTGACTCCACTATCTCTCAACTTCTCCTGACCTGATTCCTCTTCTGTGAGTCTTTCTAGCACATCTCCAGTTCCAGGGTCTCCCTTATGTTTAACACTGACCTGGCATTCTACCTACTAATGTGAAAATAAGATGCACGTTCTCATTTTAAAATGAAAATCGGTCACAAAGAAGGTAAATGATCTTCTCAAGGCCAAGTAGCGAATCAATGGCAGAACAAGGATGAAAACAGGAATATTTATCTCAAAAAATCCCATTCTTCCAAGAACTTCCCAGATGCAGGCAGCAGCACAATATGTCTTTGCTAAAGAAGACTAGAAACATGTTATTTTTAAAAATAATTGCAATGTTTCCTTTAATTTCTAGGGGCACATGTGCACGTTAGTTATGTGGGCTTATTTTGTGATGCTGAAATTTGGAGTAAGAATGATTCCACCACCCAAGTAGTAAGCATAGTATCCAATAGGTAATTTTTTAGCCCTTCCTCCCTCCTCCTCCTTCTCTGTTCCCTTTTGTAATTCCCAGTTTCTATTGTTTTTATCTTTATGTCCATGTGTACCCAATGCTCAGATCCCACTTGTAAGTGAGAACATGTGGTATTTGGTTTTCTGTTCCTGTTTTAGTTCATTTAGGATAATGGCCTCTAGCTGCATCCATGTTGCCACAAGGACATGATTTCATCCTTTTTTATGGCTGCATAGTATCCCATGATGTATATATACCACATTTTCTTTATTCAGTCCATCATTGACGGGCACCTAGGTTGAGTCAATATCTTTGCTATTGTGAATAATGTTGTGATGAATGTATGAGTACATGCGTCTTTTTGGTAGAACTATTTATTTTCATTGAGTATATACCTAGTAATGGGATTCATGGGTTAAATGGTAGCTCTGTTTTAAGTTCTTTGAGAAATCTCCAAATTGCTTTCTACAGTGGCTGAACTAATTTACATTCCCATCAATAGTGTGTAAGTATTCCCTTTTCTTCACAGCCTCGCCAGCATCTGTTATTTTTTGACTTTTTAATAATAGCCATTCTGAATGGTGTGAGATGGTATCTCATTGTGGTTTTGTTCTTTATTTCAGCAAAAACTGTAGCTGAAAAATAAAAACTAATTGAGCATAAATGTATTCTTTTATTCACATCCTTTTCTATAAAATCACGATGAAAATAAATAAATATATAGTTTGAAAAGAATAGCATTGTGGTTACATCCTCTCTTTTATTGTAGAATGTTTAACCACAGAATATTCATTTCCACTGTGTCTATATACTCAAGACTGAGAATTGAGATAATTCTCTACCCTAAATCCCCCTAAAGCAACTCCCACTTTCTTGTATTTGAAAAGTTTTATTATCTATACAATTTCAAGTGGATTTCTATAATTTCTTCTTCCACATTTTACCAATGGTTTAGTGGAACAAATAATCCTGTTTAAGTTGTCTGTAAATATTTAAAGGTGATGAGCAAATAATTGGTAGAATCAGGCTAACTGGGTATCTGGTTTCTAATTCTTATCCTAGTAACATCCCTTCTAACACCACCTTGGGATACACAGAACCCAGAAATTTTTTACCTAATTTCTCCAAACTCATTTCCAAGGTTTGCAAATGCCTCTTCCTCAGGTCTCTTCTTCCAAGAGCCAACCATAATTCCAGGGTGCACCTCATGTCCCCACTGGCCAAATGCTGTGGATGGGGTTTGGATATGCAGAATGAAGTGTCCACACATGTAAGCATGAACATGTGTAATGTAAACATCTGTAAAACATCTGTAATGCTGAACAGAACTGGGGTGGGAAGAACAGATCCTTGGACAAAGACTGAAAACCAGAGCCCATGGCCAGGTCTCCCACGCATCACATTCTGCATGGATCCAAGGATCCTGTGAATTCTACATTCCAATTTGATGGTCCTCCTGGTCTTTAATTTATTTACTAGTTTTTTATTGAGTTATATTTTTTTAATATTCAGATATGTGGTATGAAAACTTCCATTAGTGTGTGTTCACCAGCCCTGCAAGTGTTAGGTGTGGGTCGGCCTTTTCCCTTCAACCCACAATGAATATAAATATGTCTGACAAGGAAATTTCAAGTGATTTGATTGATGTAGTCAAAAATGGACAAGAATTACTTACCTCAAAATAATAATTCTTTAAGAATTTTGTCTACACATTTAGGCAAAATTAAAATTTATGACCACAGAGAATTTTAAACTTCATTTTATTTTTCATTTCTGCAGTCAACACTGATCCATTTATTGATATGATGTGAAATTTCTATTTTTTTCATTCTATAGAGGCTCCAAAATGAATAATTCTTAGTTCCTTTCTACTATGTCCATTCCAAAAGAGTAGCAAATTTAGCCTAGCTCTCCGTTTCTTTGTATAGAGCAATGGTATTTTTATTGAAATGAGAAATTTACATGCTCATTACAAAGTGCTTATTCTTGCTCAAAATAGCTTTGGCATAGTATTATGCAATATTTCTCCCCAAATATCAGGAAATGCTGAATTAACAGATCCAGTCTGGAGAATTTAGAGGTTGTGCCCAGTAACTTTACTATGTCTGTCAGGGAAGTCCCTCTCATCATTCTAGAGTAATTTCATCTTTGGTTGAGTGGAACTTTTGTAGCTTAATGGGTGATAATTTCCTCCTGTCAGACATCTCATGTTCTGCACGCCCCGCATCTGGCCTGTGTCACATAAAGAGGAGGGAATATAATTTTCCACCCACCTGTAGAAAACAGCTAAGTTTTATTTCCTATGTGATTCCTAATACGCTGCCCCATGACAGGAATTCATTATCCACAGATGAAGTAATTATCCTCAAGAAGAGTGGAGTTGAAGCACATAAACTTTTGAGTCTGATAGGGATGGGTTTGAAGGCTGGCTCTCCCAACCCTTACATGCTATATGATCTCCAGAAAACTGCTTAATGTCTCAAAGTTTCAGATTTCTCATTTATAAAGCAGAAATAATATACCTTTCTTTTAGAGTAATTGTGAGGATTAGATAAGACAACAGATAGAAAGTTTCTGGCACCTGGTAGGCACTCAATAATTGCCATTATTATTAGAGCATCTAAATAATTACCACCATGCTGCTCTGAGTATTTTACTATCCCCATCACTTGTGAGTGAATGATTCCTATGTGACCCCAAGTCTTTTAATTCCAATGAGACACCTCCACTCAGATGTCTCAGAATTATCTCAATTCAATATGTGCAATATAAAACATCATCAGATTTAAAAAATTAATCCCCAAACCTCCTGAAATTAAAAAAGTAGATACTAGATACTCCCTGTTTAATTTTTTAAAGCAGTAATAAAGAAGGTGTGAAATTAAAAGTGAAGGGGCCGGGCGCGGTGGCTCAAGCCTGTAATCCCAGCACTTTGGGAGGCCGAGATGGGTGGATCACGAGGTCAGGAGATCGAGACCATCCTGGCTAACACCGTGAAACCCCGTCTCTACTAAAAATACAAAAAACTAGCCGGGCGAGGTGGCGGGCGCCTGTAGTCCCAGCTACTCGGGAGGCTGAGGCAGGAGAATGGCGTGAACCCGGGAGGCGGAGCTTGCAGTGAGCTGAGATCCGGCCACTGTACTCCAGCCTGGGCGGCAGAGCAAGACTCCGTCTCAAAAAAAAAAAAAAAAAAAAAGAAATTAAAAGTGAAAATTTCTCCCTTCCCTAGGCTCCTCTCGCATTCCTTCCTCAAATTCCCACAGCTAAGCATAGTAACAGTTTGGTATATTTCCTCAATGCCATGTTTTACTGCTCTTTCATTTTTCCAGTTTATGCTATTTATCACTAAATCCTTGCAAATGCCTCTCATGTCTGTTGCTGGTCCTCAGTTTCCCTTCTATTGACACTGCTCTAGGTCTTCATCATCACACATTAATCTAAACATCTACATCTCCTTGACACCTGATCCCTCTCATTTTCCTTCTTCCTCCACTAACTTACTCTTCTGTTCAAGTTTTATTGCCTGCTGCATCCAGTAAGTAAACCAGGGTACCTGCTTTCAAGACCTTTTTGTATTTGTCCCCGTGTTTCTTCTTCACCTTGTATACTTTGATATCACATAGGTGGCAATTTTACATAAAGTGTATTTTTGTGCCTCAGATGCTTTGTTTATGTTGTTCTCTGCTGTTATGAGTTGAAATCTGTTCCTCCATAATTTATCCTTTGAAGTTCTAACCCCCAGTACTTCTGATTGTAACCATTTTTGGAGACAAGGCCTTAACAGAGGTAACCGAGTGAAAATGAAGTAATTAAGGTGGGCCTTAGTCCACCATAACTATTGTCCTTATCAAAAAGGGAAATTTAGAGACAGACATCCATAGAGAAAGAACACCATGTGATTATCAAGGCAAAAATAGGGTGATGCATCTATGAGCCAAGGACCACCAAAGAAGTCCAGCAAACACCAGAAGCTAAAAGAGAGACATAGAACAGATTTCCCTCACAGCATTCAGAAGGAATCAATCGTGCTGACACCTGGATCTTGGACTTCTAGCCCCAGAACTGTGAGAGAATAAACTTCTATTGTTAAAGCTACCCAGTCTGTTGTACTTTGTTATAAAAGATGTAGCAAATTATTGCACCACTCTTTCAAGTAATTGTACCTCTGCAAATGCTGAGTGTTGTACTCAAACTGAGGATATAATGAAGAAGTTGTTCCAGACCATACAAGCTGACGCTGACTTCTCTTCTCTGCCTTTTCACAGTGCCTAAGAGCTGTACCACGTTTATGACATTTAATCATGGAGGCAGATACTATCCACTCTATGTTTTAATATACAAAAGCTGTACCCCTTCATCTCTGCTTACAATAACCTCAATTTTATTTTAAATGCAGAAAGTGTTTCCCTGATACCAGAAAATTATTGTAGATGTTTAACTCTTTTTTTTTTTTTTTTTTTTTTTGAGGCAGAGTTTTATTCTTGTTGCCCAGGGTGGAGTCCAATGGCATGATCTCAGCTCACTGCAACCTCCGCCTTCTGGGTTCAATCAATTCTCCTACCTCAGCCTCCTGAGTAGGTGGGATTACAGGCATATGGCACCATGCCTGGCTAATTTTGTATTTTTAGTAGAGACAGGGTTTCTCCATGTTGGTCAGACTGGTCTCGAACTCCTAACTTCAGATGATCTGCCTGCCTCGGCCTCCCAATTAACTCATTTTTAATAAATTCTTTTTTATTTGCCAGTGAGTTGACTAGAGACAGAACGTGAACCCTGTATGATAGATAGGATATAAGGGTAAAACTTGGAAGATTTCTAGGGAGACTCTTGCTTTTCTGACAAGGGAGACAGATGTGGCTAATATTGCCACCCTCCCTCTTCCTCTGGTTTTTAGTAAAGTATGCCTGGAACTACAGTAGCTATCTTATGACCCAGAAGCATCAAGGGTGAGAAAAAATGGCCAACATCCTAAGAATGGCACAGAGCACAAAGACTGTAAGTGCATGAGTCCTTGATGGCATGACTGACAGTCAAACTAATACTGACAAACACAAATTTCCAGACTTCTTGTTACTTGAAGAAAATTACACTTTTTTTGGTTTCAGCCACTTTCATGAAAGCATGCCTAATTGACAATGTGCCATAAGACTATTACATGAAGTATTTTATATGTCTTACTTACTAATAGTGGCTGGGACTTAACTTTTTCCTGGCATGTAGTAGATGTTTAGTAAATGAGTATCAATGTTCTTTATGTCATGTTATATACTTTATGAAGCTGTTAACATCTAACCAATGCAGGCTTAATTATTTTGCCAAAACCCTGAGTACATATGGATAATCCAGCAAGAAAATGTTTTTATGATCTCAGCTCTGGTGGCCATTAGTAGTAGTCCCCAAATATTTCATAGTCCACCATACAGGCGCCATGGCAGAATTGCACTTGTCTACCCTATTTTAAATTAAGCATATGTATAGCACTTGCTTCAGCAAATATGAGTGGAAGTGATGTGTGTCACTTCCAGGCTTAAAAGCCAGTGCAGGATTTGTGACTATCTCTTTTTATCTACCCTGGCAATGGCAATGCTGCCAATGTGGGCTCCCTAGGAGCCTGGGTCCCAGGATAAAATGATACGAAGCAGAGCTCTTGGCTGACACCTGATGGACTTTTGATGTAAATGAAAGTTGACTTTGTTCTAAGCCACAGAGATTTTTGCTTCCCAGTAGTAACCTAGCCTGACTAGTATATAAAACAATCTTATCTTCTGAAACAAGACTGCAGGTTGATCTGAACACTAAAACCTCCTATGACCACCATTTTGGCTTCAGTGATCTGTGATTTAGGTCTTTTTCTATGCCTTTTATTAACATTCATATAGTTTTGTAATACTACATGGTTCTCACCCAGAATGGTTATGAATAATTTTATTAACCCAGGTCCTGCCCTCGAGGCACTTACAAGATCTATGGTGTATTGAGTTTCTCTATAAATATTCAGTACATGCACAAACCACTGGCAAAATGTAAAGCAAAAACAGCATTAAAAGAAAAATTACCAAACACACTTGGAAACTGAAGATTTAAGGAAGGAAAAAATGGGGTAAACAATTTATTTTTCAACACTTTCAGCTTTCAATTCCATAAAACACTTTATTTTTACGTGTTACTGTAAGTGTTATTAATAGTCATATCTGAGTTCAGAGCACCTCATGGCAAAATTGCAAGGTCAGTAAGGTTTGTGTTATGGCCGCAAGCGTTGGCAGTAGGAACTGTGTCTCCATTTTCATAAAACTGCTTTCTCCAAACTCTATGCCCCATTTCTAGTCTCTGTTTCTCCTAGTATCTTTTGCTCTTCCTTTATCAAAATCCAATCCAGGAACAAATATGTTATTCATGGCTTAAAATATATTATAATGGCAGATAATTTACATTTTGAATCTTTCCTGCAATCATGACTTGATGGGCTCTGTTACCATTTCAATGATCTAGAAGACTGATGATCTGGTAGAGATGAAATTGTAAGTGTTGTTGGACAAACTTGCTTCTTATCTCTGAAATCATATACTAGAGTTGCTTTATCCAACATATAAGTAATTAAGATTTCCTCACACTACACCAACCAGTGGACACCACAGTCATAACAATAACTAACAACATTCCTGAGTACTGACTATGTGCTGGGCACTCTTCAGGGTATGTCCCATGAATTAATTTATTCAGTTCTGCCAACTATTCAATGGAATATATTACAATATTTGGCCCTTGTTACAAATCATTTAAGTAAATGTCCCAAGGTTGTGTGATTAGTATGATGCAAATATAGGGTTTAAATTTAGACAGTCTGGCTTCAGAGCCCCCCACCTCACTTCTCCTTCTTTCTACCTCTTTGTTATTTTAAGCATAGCTTAAATAGAGAACTGCTAGTCTGGCATTATCCATGAGGCTTCATCTAGGTGTACCTGGAAGATGAAAGGCAAGAGAAAGATTGTGTTTATTGCATTTTTTACTTCCCTACTCATCTCCTTACCCTTACACAGACATAAACATTTCAGGCTAGAATGTGTAGCACCAACTGCTCTACCATCTCCTTAGAGGCCCTGTTGGCATTTTGTATTGTTTCCACACCTGTTTTATTGGACTGAAGAATAAATTTAGTCCTTATCTTCACATTCATTGGCCAATTTCCTAACTGAGATTTAGCTACCTGCCTCTCTCCCTCTTGAAAGTCAGTTTTCTTGTTTTCCCATCCTATCACTACTTTTCGCAAATATGAAACAGAATATTCTGATTTGAGAATAATGCCTTACATTTGTGATTGGGCTATCCATGTCAGAATTTTTATTTTTACTGTTGAGAGTGGTGCTTATAGAATTCTCAAGATACAAAAGTTTGGAGTAGGTGGGATGATACCTTGAAGGGTTTTATGTATAACCATGATGGTCATAACATGGTTTAGAGAAAGACTGCAGGCTTCTAGCCCTCTTACCTCCCACAACGATGTTATGACAGGGCGGGGCATACAATAAGAAGTCAATACATGCTATTGATTGACTTCTTAAATTCTTTGCAAAATTTTTTGAGGATTCTTTCTTCTTTAATTGTGGAACTCAAATTTATTTCAGGGAGAGTTAATTGTGTATTGGTCTGATTTATTTGCAATTTATTTTTTGAAGAAATTATTTGATGTCTAAGGGCCTTAAAAAAAGGAAGCCATTTCCTTTTGAACAATGAAATCATGTTTCACTGGCATAATTGGACTGGAACACAGACAGGCTCGAGTTTAGCTCTAAACTCAGAACCCATGAAGGTCGATTGGAAAAACGCAGTCGCCCATCCCAGTCTTAAGTGGCACTTTTTTTTTTTTTTTCAAATTGTGTCACAAACATGCATACAAAACAAGAGCTAAGTGTTACGGATTATAACCTAAAGCTTTCCAGCCATGCCAGTTAGGAGAGAAAATCAAAGGAAACTTGTGACACTTCAATTTAACTTTCTCCGTTCACAGCGTGTAGGAGGATGAGGGGAAATCAGATAGATTTAAGGTATAGCCTACAATATGATCAAAAGAAAAAAAATCTACTACCATGCTTTGCTTTCATTTCAGAGTCCTATCATTATGGCTACAGCCTGAACAAACAAAATCTGTCTAAGAAACATCTATTCTCATAACTACCTAATAAATCAGCAACAATAAAAGGTGTGTCCAGCTTACCGACCAATGTTCAGCAATTGTATCAAGCTCTCTCACCTCGTACCTTCTTTGTTCAGCTGTCCGCACTTACCTAGTTCCTACTGCTTACAGCCCTGTCTTTATTGCCTCTGCCAACGCTATCTGGCAGGTGATTTTACTGGCCCTAAGAGCTCTGTGAATACCATATGCATCCTTTGACTCTTCCTACTTCTGGGTCTGAGAAACTCTCCCCTAAATTCACAATTGCCTATGTGATTGGCTTGTCTATCAGTACCCCAAAAGGATTTTCCTGACACCTAGCATGGAGAGATTCTACCGGACCAAAAGAGAAAGAAGCTATATGAAATGATAGAAAAGAGATAAGTCAATAGGATTAAAGAGACCTCTCAAGGAATTAAGTGGCAACACTGGCAGTAAGTGCCTTCAGGGTAGACAAGTAGAACAACTAGACAAGTAGACAAGTAGAAAGACTACACAAATAAAAATAAATGTGCATATATATACACACACACATATAAAGATAGATGCATAGATATATGCATATATCTATGTATGTGTGTATGTATCTTATATACAAACATACATAGATGTATGTATATATCTTATATACATTCTAGCCTGAAATGTTTATGTCTATCGAAGGGTAAGGAGATGAGTAGGGAGGTAAAAAATTCAATAAAGACAATCTTTCTCTTGCCTTTCATCTTCCAGGTACATCTAGGAGAAGCCTCACGGATAATGCCAGGCTAGCAGTTCTCTATTTAAGCTATGCTTAAAATAACAAAGAGGCAGAAAGAAGGAGAAGTGAAGTGGGTTGGCTCTGAAGCTAGACTGTCTTATATAGATATGTGTCTCTGTGTGTGTGTGTGTGTGTGTGTGTGTGTGTATGTGTGTGTGTATATATATATAAAGATTGTTACCCTTAGGAGGGCCCTAATTTAATCTGGTCCAAATGTTTTATTTTATAGGTATTGATATTTATCCCCTAAAGTCAAGAGAATTAGTGAAGTTTATATAGTGAATTAGTGACAAAACTGAGGTTAAACCTAAAGTATCCTAAATTAAAGGCCAGAGTGCTTTTCTTCCCCAGTTCTCCAGGGATCCTTGTACCATTTTGTGCATTAAAGGGACTCTCTATATATTGAAGGTAGCAAACTAGGAAAGCAGAGATTGAGAGAGGAAGTAAAGAAGGAAGATAATGTATTCTGGATTCTTGAAGCAAAGAAGAAGTATTTAGATAATGCTGTGTTTTCTGGCATAGCAGGAAGTGGAGCAGAGTCAAACAGTGAAACAAGAAATACATACCAAGACTCATTCTTCAAATGCAAAAACCCAATAGGAACACACCTGGAAGCACAGGAGAAGATATCATCAAACAAAGTGGGGATGCTCCCAATCATGACTGAGAATGAAGGACAAGAATTAGGGAAGAACAAGACAAGATAAGAATTAGGACAAGAATTAGGAAAAGAAAACAGTTACATAAACCAAAAAACAAAAATATACCACAGTTGCTAAAGCAAAGTGACCAATTCTGTCTAGTGTGGCTTTTTGCACTTCTGGCCCATTGTAACAAGCCAGATCTTGCCCCACAATATTTGAAAAGTTGCTCATCACTTCATTTTCTGGACAACTTCAGAAAAGTAAGTGGAAGTTTAACAAAAATATGAATCAAAGTATGGGAAATCTGAAAAAGTATTCTGGTGTGCTGTGTTGCTTATAGTATTTCAAAAATGTAAGATGAAATTGTAGAATATCAAGTTCCTAAAGTTGCTTGTAAGTGCAGATGAAAGTAAGAATCCTTCCACTGGACAGCATCTTGAAAGCCTGCAGACATTTTTCTTTTTGCTATTTTTCTTTTATTACTATACTTTAAGTTCTGGAGTACATGTGCAGAACATGTAGGTTTGTTACATAGGTGTACATGTGCCATGGTGGTTTGCTGCACCCATCAACCCTTCATCTACATTACATATTTCTCCTAATGCTATCCCTCCCAACCCCCAACCCCTGACAGGCTCCAGTGTGTAATGTTCCTCTCCCTGTGTCCAAGTGTTCTCATTGTTCAACTCCCACTTATGAGTGAGAACATGTGGTGTTTGGTTTTCTGTTCTTGTGTAAGTTTGCTGAGAATGATGGTTTCCAGCTTCATCCATGTACCTGCAAAGGACATGAACTCATCCTTTCTATGGCTGCATAGTATTCCATGGTGTATATGTGCCACATTTTCTTTATCCAGTCTATCGTTGATGGGCATTTGGGTTGGTTCCAAGTCTTTGCTATTGTGAACAGTGCTGCAATAAATATACTTGTGCATGGGAGACATTTTTAATGAGGAAAGCAGAAAGAGCAGTAGGAAACCAAACATAATCATATGTGATGCCTATATAGTGCCCAGCCAATGGATGGCTCAATTTTGATGTGGTGCAGTGCACAAAGAAAACAAAAACAAAAACAAACAAGAAAATCACACACACAAAAGCATCTGGCAAGCAAAATAACTTAAGAAAACAATTTAATGTTTATTATATTCCCTCATGAAAGTACTAAATGGAAAAATATTCATAATAAGGAGTAAAACATTTAAATCTTTCTCTCTCCATCAACTCTTGGGCTACGGTAGAGGCCCAAGGAATAAAAAGAGAAGAGAATTGCCACATGCTGCTCAGAGTGTCCAAGCTTGTCTGACACCCCCCAGCCTCAGTTTTCTATGATTCTAAACCACTGACTCTGCCCCTCGTGCCTCAGTGCTTCCCAGTCTCTGTAATTTAAATCCAAAAGCAACATACTTTCATCAAAGATCATCCATCACTCCAATCAACAACCTTTCAGCCTAACCATGCACTATAAACTTCACTCTTGCAGCTCACTGAAATTCTTGCTATTCTTCAGAACTTGACCTGCACACTCCCACATCATGGCCCCAAAATCTTCCCTTGGAATACCCTTCTGCCATTTTCCAGTTCTTAATAGTTTGCCTTAAATACCATGCCTTTTCTGAAGGTGCACTTAGTGCCCCAGTCAAATCAAATTATCTCTCTTGTGTGGCTATCCACACTGTGCTCCTACATTACAGGCTTATATATTTTTCATCTCATTCAAAAGAGACTTGTGGCACTTAGTAGCGCTATTTGTGAATATGCCTGTCTTTCCCCACCAGGTTCTGAGTTCCTCATGAAAATGGATGCAGCTTTATTTATCTAAAGCCTCTGTAAAATCCATTAAGGGCCCCTTGAAACAATTATGAACCTAAACAAAGTTTATTCTCTCGAATGACCTGGCCTTATCTTACCCAACTTACATTCTGTAATCTCCTAAGTGAATGGCAAGAGTTGTTTTGTTAAATGAAATTAATGCCATTAAGGTGAAATTAATTTGTTCATGGGAAAAAAATGTAGTCTCCAGGTTGTCTCCAAGCCAGTTGCCAATATTGGAGAACCACTATTTAACAATTACCAGTAAACTAGATCAGGACTGCCTAGAAATTACCATCTGCTACCTTAGCATGGTCAAATCAGCATTTATTATGGATTTGGATGCATATAATGATTGTTTTCAGGTTAAATAAAGGAAGAAGAAAATTAAACAGAGTGGAAGAGAAGTAATCATGGTCAACAAATGATGCCTCCAAAGTAACATCAATATAATGTAATTAAAGGTCAAGAAGAAATCTTTTCATTCTGAATGTAGTTAAATTCCTTATCTCTTTGCTGGTTTGAAACATTTCATCAAACTTACACAGCAGCTATTCCCTGTGGGCCTTTACAGACACATAATAAATGTGAGGTTTGAAATTTCTGCTCTTTTGAGTTATTTTAAATACTTTTGGTTGTTTTGTGTGTATGTGTAAGCAAGCATGCATGAACACACAGACACATGCATACACACACACACGCACACATACTCTGGAAAGAGCAGTGAACATTCAGTCAGAAACCAACACTGGCTCCACATCTAAACCTGACTCACTGGTGAAGTACCTTGCCTTCATGAATGGATGTCTCCTTATCTTTATAATTGGGACACTGAAAAAGATGATGTCTACATTATTTTCTGATTTTTAGATCTGTGGGTTCTATGCAAATGCACACCATTTAAACAACTGCCTAATGTTGAACAGGAAAACACTTTTTTAAAATTACACCTAGTAAACTCTCTGGTAGAACCCTTAGGTTCCATGGATGGCCCTTACCCATGAAACTGTAAAAAGAGCAGGAGGAATGTCTGCTCCTCAATCACACAGGAAGTCTGATGTCTAATCTAGATCAGAATTCAGAGGATGCTATCTCTGGCCCTAAAATTAATCAGAGTCCATTGCTCTCAGCCATAAGATTAAAAGGAAGGATGTTTTAACTGAAACAATACTCTGATTTAATCTCATATCAGGGGTTGCCATACAATCTTATTTTGTCTTCTCTCAGTTTGGTTTCACACATGAAAAAGAAAGCCCTTGCAAAATGTGTGCAAATTGTTAAATGTCAGCTGAATGTCATTTTCCAAGTTTGGCACTAAAATAGGGCTCTCTGAAAATTGGCTGTCATCTGCTGAGACTTAAAGGAAAGATCTTTGAAAAGGTCCTGGGAGGCTTCATTTCCAGAGGTTTTTAAGGTCCCACATGAGCTGACTGCTTCCTCACGTAAGTCATTTCCCCGTGGTCTGCAATGTCGCAGTTCTTCCCGCCTCTGTGCCTTGGATTTTGTCACTCCCCTGCCCATGAATGCTCTCTCTTTGCACTCTGTCTATCCAAATGTGACAATTTCTCAAAGACAACGCTAAGGTACTTCCTCCGCAAAGCAGTGTTGACTTCTTCTGCCATACACAATCTTTCCACTCTACAACCTGACCGCCTGTATTTGAACCCTGCACCAGTTGGTCCTGGTTTAGACTAGTACCGGTCTAGATAATGTTTGCATATACTACGCTGTACCCATTTCTCTTGTCTTACTACTTGTTTGAAAATTCTTTAAGTAAAAACCCAATTTTATTCTACCATTTGTATTGTTCACCACAAAGCTGTTCATACAAGAGATGTTCCAACACACAATACTACTTCTATTTCATCTCCTGTTGTCCTCAAAAAGTAGAGAAATTTAAATGGGCTTGTTGCCTTTAAGGGTAGACTTACATAGCTGTTATTATTTTTTTAAGTTGATGGGTTACAGAGGCAGGGAATGAAGGCAAGTAATCAAATAATCAAGAGCAGAACTTACATGAGCATTTCAGCACAAAGCAACATTTGGACCTAAATTACCCCCCAAATTAAACTTACACTCCCTAGAAGCATTTTCTCATACCTTGACAACCTAGATAGAGCTACTACGGCTCACTGGGAAACGTAAATATCACCAATGCCCAAACTGAGTACCATTAGGGAACGAGGTGTGAACTGCCTAAGGACAGACACGAGTGTCTGATGGCACTATACCCTCTCAAAATCCTGGGCATTTGTCTTACTGCCAGACTGACCTTCTCTTGAGAAATACAGTTATTTTTCTCTCATTGAGGTAGCTTAATCGGTGTGTTGACTCTTGTTTTTCTTCCAGGTAAATGGGACAGAGACAGATGAAGAAAAACACAGAGGGAGCTTTGATGAATCTATGCAGTGTTTTATTGCTGCTGTAGGCTGATTCCATACATTTCTGGAAATATAACACTTTAGAAGAAGAGAGGGTGGGGTCCTGATTGAGTGAAGGGTGATGTAATAGAAGTTGATGCATCTTATCAGTAGTTGGGCAGACACACTTACTCTGCAGATGGACCTCGTCACATAGGAAAAATCAGATGACATAGAATAGAGCCTAATGTTTTCATTAAAGTGAGAACAGACCTTTACTAGCCTAAGAAAAATGTCTTAACTAAAAAATAGATTTTTCAAAGACCACAGACAACAGCAAGGTAAAATGTGTCTGATTTATGGCAGGTTTAAAAGGTCTTCTTCCCACATGTGAGTCTAGAGCCACAGTAGGTGCCACAATAGGATGATAAATGAAGAAATACCTCAACAGGAAAGCAACAGGGCAGTGGGCTCTGGGGTAGTGACGGCTGCACCACTCAGCCTCAGAGTGGGATCTGAATGCTGAAGGTGAGCAACTATAGTGTGAGGTGGAAGAGGTAGATAAAGAAAAGAGGGTGACACTAGGAATCAGAAAGCTAGAATTTTTTTCCCAAGTTTCCCACTAATTTTTTTGCATGACCTTGGAGGAAATCACTTTACCTTTCTCTGCCTGTACTATTGCATCTCTGAGTGAGAATAACAAGAACATGTCCCACTACTCTCTGGGATGTTATAAAAAATAAAACACAGTGTGATAATAGATGAACTAGTGCTTTGAAGAGCTCTAAAGCACCGCACAAATGTAAGGTATTAATTATGTTC
Organism: Papio anubis; assembly: GCF_008728515.1. Classification (NCBI taxonomy): domain Eukaryota; kingdom Metazoa; phylum Chordata; class Mammalia; order Primates; family Cercopithecidae; genus Papio; species Papio anubis. The sequence goes on from NC_044994.1 coordinate 33,539,767, forward strand.
TAAAGGTATCATTTCAGTGAGAGAGATAAAAAAAAGAAGGAGCATATTATTAAATTACATATTTGAAAAGATAAGAGACATATTGGGAGGGCTGCTTTCAAGAGATATTATAGAAGCTGGCATTCGATCTTCTAGACACCAGCCAGTCCTCACACAAAAACACAGATCTGAGATGAGAAAGAAATAGATGATGGTGTACAGGGGATGAATCGTGTATTAAGGTGAATTGCAGAAATGTACTGACAAAATAAAATTGGTGACTTACATAATGAGTATCAAAAATTAACAAGCATACAAAAGACTTAACATTACAAAGAGGAAAAGATAGAGGTTTAGGGTAAATTCAAAGCTACAAAATGAGCTTAAAAGGACAATTACTAAGAAGTACTTCTTCCTTCCCAAAGAAGGGGAGCAACAGAACAACACGTTGTGAAAAGCCAGGCCTTTAGGAAGTCCATCCTGCCAATGCCTGAGCAATAATTTCAGAAGATAACTACCCTCAGGACCAAGAAAACAAATCATTTAGTAAATGACTTATGCATTGGGCTTGGGGGAGACAAGAGAAGGAAAATCTGGGAAATTCTGCCCTTGTGGACACTAGAAAGAAAGGATGAGAATATAAAAAACAGTGAAGTGAGGCTTAATTGCTAAACACAGGCGATGAACATTCTAGTTGGTTAGAAAAGAAATATAATGAGAGGGTTTGCTCTACAAGATATAAAAACATTTCTAGTCCTAAGATTCTAAAATTCTAAGAGCATTTTCTTTGCTAGAAATAACATTCAAAGACTTCTGCCTCCTGGCTCTTGAAAAAAGACTAAAAAACAACTCTGAAGAGGTGGAAGCTGTGTGCTTTGTATTCAGGAATACCAGGCCCAGCTAAGAGTGAGAGTTCATGTTGAAAACAAAGAGAAAGTAAATGAAAGTCCATATACTGAAAACTGATGTCCCTCTCCTAGCTTTCAGAACACTGGCAACCAGGCTTATATCCCCTCAAACTCATCTCTTTTGTTACCTTCAGAAAAAGAGATTGGAAGATACTTTTGGGGGAAAATTCACAAATCCAAGAGGAAATGTATATGCATATATATAGATTTTGGCAGATAAGGCTCAAGACCTGCTTTGGACCTTACAGTAGAGTTCACTGCTAGTAAGGTTCATCTATACACAGTCTTGACAGCTGTAGATATGAGCAGATAGCCTGGAGTTACCAGCCAGCAGAGGACAGCCTTCACCAGAAAAGGTAAAGGCCAAAACCAAAACTCAAACAGAAAAAATTAAAGGAAATAGAAGATAGCAGAAAACTTCAGGTAGAAGAAAACTTTCTTTAAAAATCATTATAATTAACATTCTTAGAGGTTAAAAAAATAAAGTTGAACCCCCTTTGAAAGAAAAACAATGATTATGAAAAATTAGCATGGTAGCTCAAGCCTGTAATCTCAGCAGTTTGGGAGGCTGAGGTGAGAGAATTCCTTGAGCTCAGGAGTTCAAGACCAGGCTGGGCAAAATAGAAAGACCCCCATCTCTACAAAGTAAAAAAATTAGCCAGGCATGGTGGCACTAGCCTGTAAACCCAACTACATGGAAGGCTGAGGCAGGAGGGTCATTTGACCCTGAGAGGCCATGGCTACAGTGAACTATGATCATGTCACTTTACTTCAACCTGGGTGACAGAATAAAACCTTGTCTCAAAAAATGAAAAGAAAACAAAAAACAAAAAAACAGAGACATATATCAAAGGAAAGAGAGTAATATAATGGACCTTGCGTACTTCCCAGCTAGCTTTCAAAATTATCAATATATTGTCAATTTTTTACCTCTAAAACATCACCTACTCTCTATCCCAGATTATTTGAAATAATTCCTAGATTAATAGCATGTCATCTATAAATATTTTATAAGTCTCTAAAAATTTAGTACTTTACAAAGTACATACCTACCACATAACTATCACACCAAAAAATTATTATTATTATTTATATCATCAAAAAAATCAGTCAGATTTTGGATTTTCCTAATTGTATCATTTATTTCATTTCAGGTTATTTATGGGTTGCTCAAGTCAGGATTCAAATTGTGACATTAATATTTTCATCAGATTGACTAAACCCTTAATCTACAGGGTTCCTTTCCTTTCTCTCTTTCTCTCCCTTTTTACCTCCCTTGCAATTTATTTTGGCAGTTATTGGTTTATTTTCCTATAGAGTATTTCACAGTCTAGATTTTTCATCTCTGTGGTATCATTATTTCTGATAATTCTTTCTTTCTTTATTCCTGATAATTCTTATTAATTGCTAATTATATTTAGAGACTTAGTAAAACTTAGGTTCAATATTTAGGCAAGAATTTTCTGTAGTGGATTATAAGTATTTCAATCAGCAGGGACATGTTGTCTGGTTGTCTATCTTTTTGTGACATTTTAAGCCTTGAAAATCACGCTTAATCACTAGAACTAAGTGTATTATTTCATTTAGGGTTACAGAATATTCTAATTCTATAATTCCTTTATCATTTTATTAACTGGAATACTTCTATGAAGAGAGACTTCTTTTTATCAAATATGTGTTCCCTGAGATACCTTTGCAGAAGAAAGGCATAATAAGTATTTCACTTTTACCTCTATTAATGAACTTTTACAATAAGTTGGTTCTCTAGCATTCTCTAAAATGATGAATGAGGTTTTTTATTCAAATATCATTATAAACACACAGAATTAGATGTCATTAATTTGCAATCCTCAGTCACATTTGCTGTTGTTATCAGTGCTCAAAACCTCTTCCAGTTGGCCTCTGAGTTGATCTGACATAAGATGGAAGTCTCTGCTTTTTGATTTGGTGAGGTGTTCCAGGCTCATCTTATACATTCCCAGCCTCACACCTACATTCTTTTCACTCTCCAAAGTCATCTGGTTCTTTTCAGTGGAAAGTGGTATTTCAAAACCATAATTCTTTTTTCTCATGTCAGCTCTTTTTTTTGCTTCTCAAGGATATTTAAAAATGTACTTATCCAGAATGTTTGGTTATTTGAGAGAGAGGGTTGGCCCAAATAACCTAGCCCACTATTCACACCAACTCATACTGAGACCTTTGCTAAATCCGTTCACTGGCAAGTGCTTCCTCTGGTTATTTGCATGGCTTATTTCCCTAATTCTCTAAAGGCTTTGCTTAAAATTCAGATTCTCAATGAATAGTTCCCTGATTGTACAGAGTGCAAAGAAGTGAGTGTTGAATGAAAGACTAAATAGTGCCTAAATAAAACACAAGGGAAGTTTGTTAAAAAGGAACACAGAAAGGTCAGAAAAAGAGATCTTAAAAAATTTAGGTATCATAACAAAATGAAGCATTCAGATTTATAAATCTAGAAGCACAGTTATCTAAACACAAAGAAACAAATAAAAAATCTAATGATAAAGAATTATACAAAAGGGTTTTAAAACATCTTAGACATAAAGAATACTAGTTTCTAGAAAGTATTAAAAGAAAACATAGGAACAATTGAATGCCAGCATGATGGATTGAAATAAAGACTCCCATCAAAGCATATTATAACAAAATTTCACAACACCATGGACAAAGCGATGACCCTACAAGTGCTTATGCAGAGGCAAATGCGCTAATTAACACATAAGTTCAGGAGTTACAATGCCATCCGACTTCTCTATAGTAACATACCTTTGCTAAATCTTGAGAAGAATGATTCTTAATCTAGAATATATTATTTATCAAGTGTAAGGAAGAGAATAAGGACATATTCAAACACAGATTCTCATGAAGACAGATTTCAGAATGACAGCAAGCATAGGAAACTATGAGCCTGAATAGTAGAGTAGGATGAAGACTCACGTGGAATATCTCCTAGCAGTTAAGAACAGAGGGAGAAAGGAGGGGGGAAAAGAGGAAAAGAGATCTTAAAAATTTTAAATATCATAACAAAATGAAAATTTCAGGTATCAATCCAGAAGCACAAATATTTAAAAACAAACAGACAAAAAACTACCAAACAGAAAAAGTACTACCTGACTCAGTTGAATTGATTGAAAGATTTCCACAACTTTCAGATTATTCGGCGATGAATCATTGATACATAAAAATGAAACAAATAAAAAATTATTCAATACAAACAAAAATTTAAAGAGGATGTCAAAGAAAGGAAACAAAACTAGTATACCACATGACTCAGCAATGACAATGTTTACAAAGTCATAACGAAGTAACTATTATACAATGATTTCAGAATTATGGCTTACTTATACTGGGAGAATTGGGAAAGAGAATAGTCTGGGCTGGTGTGTGTATACAAAGAGTAGTACATAAAAAAGTTCATTTTTGGAAAATGAGGGAGGCATCAGAAAATACTGTATTTAGCTGGAGATTTTAGAAATAACAGAATAAAAATGATATCTCTAAAAGTTAAAGTGAACACTAAAAGACACAGTTAAAACTGTTAAAAATAATACTTTGGGGAAGCAGAAAGTAGAGATGAGGAGATACTTTATTAACTAAGAAAAAAAAGCTATATGACTTTTTAAAAGTTTATTTATTTATTCATTTGTTAAGAAACAAGGCCTCACTCTGCTGCTCAGGCTGGAGTACAATGGTGCAATCATAGCTCACTGCAGCCTCGAACTCCTGGGCTGAAGCCAACCTCCTGCCTCAGCCACCAGAGTAGCTGATACTACAAGCGTGTGCCACCATGCCCAGCTAATTTAAAACAAAAATTATTTTACAGATGAGGTCTTGCTATCTTGCCCAGCCTGGTTTCAAACTCCGGGCCTCAAGCCATCCTCCTGCCTCAGTCTCTAGAGTACATTGATCCCCCTGCCTCAATCTGTAGGTGTGAGCCATCACAACTGGCTTCTTGGCTTTTTAAACTAGGTAAACGTACATCTTTAAAGAAAATGATTTTTAAATGTGTTTTAGAAAGTGAAAAGGTGTCTAAAGTGTGCATTAAGGAAATGAATTAGTCTGCTTATTAACGATTTACATAAGGTAAACACATGTCCTGTAGTCCAGGAGCAGGACGGTGACAGCTTGAACTATGTGGGACATGTGCATCCAGAGGTTTTCACACCTGAACTGATGTGTGCAGTTTCAAACACAGAAACTGAAATTTCCTGTTGGCTTGGATCCCCGGGTCTCTCTTGATCTTTCCAAAGAATAACTTAGCAGTCAGGAGAAGTTCCTTACAGGTTCAGATGTCCCCGGAAAACGACTGAAACTTCTGGGACATTGTCAATCTGGAGAGAAAAGTAGTGTACAATCATGAACACTGGGTATAGCGACACTGATTGAGACCAGGTCAGTACAAGAAGTGATAGGCAAGGGCCAGGCCCATGACCCAGATTAAAACATAGATGCAAAACCCTTCCTATCATCCAAAAGGTAAACTCTTCCCCTTATATCTTTAGTCATTACCTCAACTTCCTCCCAAACTCTACCATGCATCCTCGTAACTCTTCTATGGTAACGAGAATGTAATGTTATAAAATCTCCTTCCCTTTATCCTTATGACACCATTTATGTATATTCAAAAAACTTATCACCTAAGATGTTCCTCTAATTCTATATATTTAATATATTCTCTTTTTGCCTGCAAAAAACACTACATAAAAATTATCTCCAAATATTCATGAGCATACATAGAAACCCTCAAAATGTACCTTTGTTATATATATGTGTTATTGATATTCACGTTTCTTGGGTTTTAACACAATAAAATACTCCCTTGGTAAGTACTCTTTCTCCCTTTTGCTGTCATCTTTAAAATCTTCTGGTCTTCTTAAAAAGTGGGGCCCACTTCTGCATTTATCCACATCCTTCTTGTCTACTAAGAACTATCCTTCAAAATTTCTATGAAAAACCTGAATAAAAATTATTACCTATTGAGAGTTTATCAGTAACAAAGGCAGTGCCATACATAAACTATATTGGGTGGAGGATTTCAGCAGCATGATAGAAGGAGATATTGTGAAGTCTCCTGCAATCCAACAAAGTCTACATGTCCAATGTGTCTGCATTTTCTCAGAAAGATGATTATATTTTGGAATTAAAGAAGAGCATATTTTATAACATGCAATTTTTATGCATGCTAAGGGTGAATATAAAACTCTCAGACTTTTATCTATAAACAAATTTGAATAGTGGAAGGAAAAATAAATATAACTATCCCAGGTAACTAGGCAGGGGCAAGTATTACCAAAGGGATAGGAACTTCAGGAGTTTGAGGATGTTGACCATAATTTGCAACCCAATGTTCACGCATGTCAGCCACAGTATAAGAAATCTGATTTCTGACATGGGTGGGAGCACATGCAGAAAGTAAGTTACTGATTTCACATCTGTCATGCTGATATATGGAGACCAGTGTCACGTGTCCAATCCTATAGTGACTATCTTGGGTCTGGTCTCACAAGGACATCTGTGCTGATGCCCTTTCTTTATCCTCCTTTGCACATGGCCAAACTCAGGCTCAGCAACACAGAAGGCTAAACGAATCAAACACATCTATTCACATATGGTGAATGACTGGCAGGGCTCAATGGACCCTTTGCATAGCTGTTTACAATTTATCAGTGAAAACAGAACCATAAACTATAATTTTTTGAGTTACTACCATATGGTAGGGACAGTTCTTTCAATGAATTGTTTAAACTCAAACATTGCCAAGTCAATTATTTCCCCCATTTTACAAGAGAGGTAACCGAGTCACAGGATCACCCAGCTAATAAATGGCACAGATAAGAATCACAGCCAGTTCTGCTCAGCTCAAAAGCTCACGCTGCGTCTACTGTGCTGGTTGCTTCTCACAACAAAGCACAATTTCTAACCTCAGTGACAGACTAGTGGAGAACATCATTTGGAAAAAGTGGCCCTCAAATCAGACCAAAGTGACAATTATATAAACTGCCTTATGTGTAAGACTAGTCCTAGAGAAGAGGGTGTGTACACATATGTAGATGTGAATGCATGTAAATACTGCAAATCCATGAGTGCATTGTATACATTAAACTTTACTATTCACTTAATAGATAATAATTTGGGGCTACTTTGTAGGATATTTAAAGCCCAACTCCCCAAATTTCCTTCACCTTTTCCTCCTTTTTATTGCTTTCACACTGTGAATGCAGCATGTGCGGACCCCTTGAGCTACCTAGATTAGTTATCTTCCTGCATAAATCCCTTAGACTTTGGACTTGGTATGGGATTTAATCCTGAGAGCCTAGAGCTAAAATAGTGAAAAAGAGATAATAAACAATAGTAAATAAAGAAAGAACAAAAATATGCCAATACAAGAAAGCAGCAATTTCTGCTTCTGCATTAACACCGTCCAATATTGGAAGCATTACCCTCCTTTAAAGTATTAATCAGCAGGGAGATTTTTAGAACTCAAAATTAATAAGTTTTTTTTCCAACCTGACATAAAGAACAGTCTCCCCACCCCTATGTTCATGTTGCTGACATTCGGTAACTTGATGGACATTAATAAATAGCCCAAAATGATTAACTCAGAGATTTCCAGACAAACTTGGCAGGACTTAAAGTACTGGGCTTTGGATGGGCAAGAAGAATATTAGACCTTCTGGGGTGTTATCCACCCAGTCAGAACATTTTACCATTCATCCGTCATTACTTATTTCCTCACTCCAACATGGCCGCTTGCCATGACAGCCTGCCACGAGCCACCTGACAATCGTTTCCATACACATTGCACCTTTGGCAGGGAGACTGCCATTTTTGTTTAAGGCAGTTATTGGTCTCACATTTGCGATAATTTATCAAATGTCTTGCTGAAATTCTATTTTCTATGAGGGTATATAAAAGACTCATAGCATCTTTTCTCTATTTGGCGAAAATTAAAAGCTTTGAAATTTGGCCTCTTTCGAGAAGGAAGCTTAAGGCAAATCCATTCCTCATATCTTCTGAAGGGATTGGCATCACCCTCAGGGCTGTAGGGATTTCTGATGCCAAGGTTGGCATGCTGAATCGTTATTTTCTGTAATCTATTGCATTAAAATATGTAAAATTCTGACAGTTGCATTTGGAATTGGGTTGTAGTCTAACAGGCACTACAGCACTCCTAAGTAAGTCACTCAACTTCCAACCCCACCATCTAATACATGATTGCTGTCAACTCATCTTGTACTAAGTGTGTCTAAATGCATGAATATAGAGAAGAAAAGCAAGAAAGGAGAGAGGTCTAGGCTAGGCATCAGGAGAGTGATGGGGCCCTCCAATAAAATGAAGATTGACCCATATTAGAGATGGGTTAACTGAGTCTAAGAAAAAGTAAATAATTACAAAATGATCACAAAAGTCAAAAGTGTCATGTTTCATATCAGGACTCTCTGGCTTCAAAGACTATCTTATGTCCACCTAGTGATGTGTGGGAAGAGAATATATACATTGTTCAGAGTAAATGTCAAGTCAAGAAATCTACATTTTTACACAATTGCTTGACATACAGTTGAAAAAGATTTAAAGACACCCTCCTCTTCACCGTCAATTTATGCTGAAAGAATGCATTTTCACACACACACACACACACACGCACACATATTCTAAGTACCAGATTAGTAACAGGGAGAAGCAGCATCGCATAGCCACGTTGTATAACTAATGCAACAGAAATTAGCATTAAGGACAGTATAACTGAAGAAAAAGTTTTCTATAAGCATCAATTTCTAAAGAATCAGGACACATACTAACAAAAACTTGACAGCCAATCTACTTTTAGAACATGGAAAGACATTTTCTTAATTTCAAAGGCACAGCCACGTTACTAAAACTGAAAATAGTAAAACTTCTATTCACTGCTATCCAATATAATCCACAAATGCGGATCACAAATAAAATTTTAGATTTCATAGTAGTCACATTAAAAAATTAAAAAGAAACAAGTAAAATTAATTTTAAGAATATGCTTTTATTAGCTTAATATGTCCAAAATACTATAAACTTCAAGACATAATCAATATATAAGTTGAATAAAATATTTTACATTTAAAAATAAATTTAGTCTGTATTTTATACTTTAAAGACATCTCAATTCAGATTAGGCACATTTCAAGTTCTCAGTAGCCACATTGAGCTAATGGCTACCATTGAAAAGCACAGCTCTTCACTCTGCGCCAAGAAAAAGAGATAGATGGGTCAGAATGCTATTTATTCTTTTCCTAATTGGTCCTTGGCTTATGAATAAAAGATCCAGACTAATTAGAAAACTGGGGAGTGGAAGAGAAGTAGAAGGGGCTGGGGAGAAGTTTCAAGGATAACTACAGGCAATGGCAATTGGTAACTTAATGACAGAAATAGTCCATTTACAAGTAAAATGCTGACATGGATGGGTGAGTGGGGGAGAGAAAACGAGAAACCTAGGAACCAGGGCTTCTTATAATGTGCAGATTTCCATATACCTAAGAGTATCAGTGAACTAGGCAGTGGAAAAAGTCAAAGAGCCTTGAATGACCATCTGTCTCCAAGAATAATAGAGTAGGAGCTAGGCACATGCCCTTGAGGCTGAAGTGTAGATCCCGGAAGAAGATTTGCCCCCTGCTCAAGTTGATAAAGCCATACCTTTGATTGACACGTATTTTGGTTGACAAAGATTTCTTTCCAGAAAGCAAAGCAATAAAACAAAAAAACTGCACAGAAACAATAATAGCAATAATTTAAAAATAAAAACAACACTATAAATCAGTAGCAAAATAAAATATTTTTTTTTAAAAAGTGGCATTGAGAACGTGAATTAGAAAAACTCTATGTATATCAAAGTGTTAAACTTTTCTTTTTAATAAAACAACAAAAAGCCAGAACAAAATATCAATATTTTCTCATGACAGGAAAAATGTTTCTAAGCATAGAATTTATGAAAGAAAACCATTTGGGGGTGTGAGAAATAATCAATATGTTGGTATCAAAAATAGAACATCTCTGAAACTCAACAAACACCCTAAGCCAAATTAAAAACATGATGGGCCGGGCACCGTGGCTCACACCTGTCATCAGGTTCAGGAAATGTATCCTTTCTACAGGGTCTCCACCTTCCAAAGAGAGATCCAAGCCATGAAGGAGTTTTGGTTTTTTGTTTTTTTCTTGTTTGTTTTATTTTGTTTTTTTTCAGTCTGGATGTCTTTGTATCTAAGGTTGGGTAGTGGAAGACAAACTGTATCAAACTCTTAGACTTGTAGTTTAGAGACTCTGGTATCTTTCAATAAAAGAATTATCCTCTAGAAGAAAACTTCTAAGAATAAATAAGCAACAATTTCAGTTTAGTTCATTTAATTCATTCTTTGCTTGAGTCTTAGCCAAACACACAGATTACTTATTTGGCCAAAGTCTCAGGCTAAATAATTATTGTACTTTAATTGACTTCTTCCTGGACAGAGGCTGGATTCAAGTTATACTATTAATATTTACTTCTCAACTTCTAAGAATGTGTTCTTACTGAAATAGACATTCCAGTCAATTGCACACAGTTTGATTTTACTTATCTCAATCATTATTTTCATATCGCAGGTGTCCATTCCCTCTCTTTCATTTCTGTACCACTTGCATTCCCAACAACTCTTCCTCTTGGAGATAGTTTTCTCTTTGTACCTAACTCTTTCACTTACTTCAGGGAATTGTATCTGTCTAGTATTTATCTCCTAAATGTGACCCACACTGCAACCTAAGGAGTCCTCAGCCTACATTAGAGTAAATAATCCAGGAAAAAGTCTTCTTCAAGGAAGTATCTCTATGCGAACACATGGCACATTTCCCTTTGGTTTGGGACACTGAGAAATGCCAAAATAAAAGAACACTTTTATTTCTAGTAAATCCAGAGCCTAAACCTTACTGTTTGCCCATTTCCAGACACAAGTATCCTGTATGTTCTGCTGTTACAAAACCTTTTCCCCTGAACCAATCCTCTTTCAATTAGTTGCAAAGCAGATTTCAGAGGTATAATCCAAGCAACACCAGGGACCTAGCTGGGCACCCCAACCCTTGTAACTTGTTGATTCCTCAGGTGAACTTGAATTCTCTTCCTGAAGGTGAAATCTGTCTTCAGAGTCCACCGAGCCTTTTAGTCCCTTGAAAGTTCTTACAGTGTCTATAAAAATTTCTGCTCTTAACCTTTCTTGTGTTATAAAAAGCACAGCCACGTTCCTCATAACTATTTGATGTCTTATATAAAACCCTTTATAAAATAAAAAAAAAAAATCTCCCCAGATAGCCTCAAAAGAAAAGTTGCCCGCCGTTGTCTTAAAACGGCATGCTTATTTAATATCGGCATGAAGACAGAGTCAGTGCTCTGAATTCTGGACTGCCCATGCTGGCATTGAGGAGCACTGTTAAAACCTGCCAGTTGCTAAAATATCCCTTCTACTCCGTGGGGAGATAGTGTCAAGAGTAAAAGCCAGAAAGGGAAAATTTTGGCCGGCATCCAAAAACAATTGTAGAAAAGAAGGTTCTCTCTCCGACAGCATTCTGACATGCTTTCTTCAGTCTTGCCACGAAGTTGAAATCTTTCCTCAGGAGAGATGAGTGTATATATAAAGACAGCATGCACGTGGTGGGCTCAGGAATTTCAAACATGGCCCAGTCTGACATGAAGGAAGGAAAGGGAGAAGGGGTGGGGAAGAAATCGCTGAAGTTCCAGAAAGGCTTGTCAAAAAGTAAGCCATTTCAACAGGTTTGTCTTTGAAATATTTCTTCTGAGTGATTCTAATGTAATTTGGACCCAATCCTTGTATGATTTTATATGAGGCTACTTGTTTGCTTGATTTCTGAAAGTCTGAATTTATCATATACATGAAGATATATGTGACATACATGATAAAAATAATTTTGCATTTATGCACTCATTAGAACACAACACATTAGCATCCAAAGAGCAGCTAAGATATACAGGCAAAATTTTAAAAGCACAACTAGAAGGAAGAAATGGGAAGGGATAATAGAAAAATATACAGAAAAATTCCTCCAACCTCAACTGGCAATGCCACTGTCACAGAGAAGACGATGGTAGGCCTTTGTTATCACTTGGCTTACAGAGTCTGTGAGGAGGAGGATGGCAGGAGGGTATGTCTGTGCATGCACATGCCAACATATACAGGCAGAGAAGGCCTGGAGAGCCCTTCAAGCAAAATAAAACTTCAAAAAAGATACATATGCACCTATTTTCTACACTCAAGGCTATATCTCTACAGAGTAAAGAATACAAACTTGGCAATCATCTAAATAATTTCATGAATAACTTTAATATTAATAGCAGGGAATGAGTATATTAGACCTTGACCAACGGTGAAGGTTTATTGCAGCTGTATTTATTTCATGTTTTCTTATGTTTTGAATTGTAAGAAAGGCCAGAGGTTCTAATCTTAAGGACCTTCTGAATAAATGTTAATAGGTAAGCAAAGAAACAGGCCATTGTATAATTGCTAAAAAATATTAAATATTAATTAAATTAAAAATATTAAGAGTCAACTTCTAAATAAGCCTATGTAGCCACCAAAATCCACAATAAAAATATAAAGCGTCATTTTCTCGATTTGCCTATACAGTACATTTCTAATCTCGTCTTGATTCTTTCTCTGGCTAGTTGTTGATCTTCTTTATGGAAAACAATTCCTCTGAATGTCAATTTCCTCACTGGTAAAATAGAAATAACAATAATACCTACTTCTTAGTGTTATGTGATTTCAAATGGTACAATGTGTGTATCTTTAGCAGACTATAAAATGCTGGACACATGTTGATCATCATGAATAGTAGTAATATCTCTGATCATTTCACCCACAAGATTGAAGAGAAGGGTTATTTCATAGTTTCTTAGATTTTAATCAGTTTCTAATGAACTCATTTCATGGTCATAAAATATTAGAACTGAACGAGATCTTAGATATTATCTCATGCAAACTTCCTCATTTTTAAGGACCACAGAGTTTGTGGCATCATGCTTAAAGTCAAACATCAGCATGTATGGAATACAGATAGTTTTAGGATACATATATCTGGAATGCAGGCTATTGTGAGCTTGCTAAGTATTTTCTTTGATAAAATTCTCTGACTGTTTCAAAAATATTAGGTTAACAAATCTGGCCTTAAAGGAAATTTCTGTAAACTGAATTTTCTGTTTACCATTAGTTCTTATAATGCAATTTAGAAAAAAATGATCCCATGGGAACAGCAGTCAGAGACATCTTTTAAAGCTATAAATCCAATCCTCTCATACTCTTGCTTAAATCTTTCTATTGACCCTCTCTGGTCCTTATTATAAAAACCCCTCACCATCTTCTGTAAGGTTTATATGCTGTAATTCCTACTGGTATAGACAAATTCATCTCTAATGAAACACCTCCTTCACGATTACACTTTGACTATACCTGCCTTTTTTATTTTCCTCCGAAATCTGAGGTTTGGGCTGTGATTTTTCCTTATATCATTGTATGCCAAACCTTTTGTCAGCGTAAGCGTCATCTCCTTAAAGAGAAATTTGTGACTGCCCCAGTCTCTTACCTATTTCTCCTTATTTCACTCATGGTGCTCAGCCCATATGGAATGGTCTTGTTTAGGGATATTTTGCATGTTTCAGATCAGCCTCAGCCACTGGAACATAAGCTTTATTAGGGCAGCAATTATTCTGTTTCTTACACACCATTGAATCCCCAGTATTTAGCTAGACTAGCCAGGACTAGCTACACATAATAGGCGGCACTTAATAATTAGTTGTTGGATGAAAGAATAAACGGATGAATTAATAGATAAATGAGTCCACCACTGTCACTTTTGATATGAAAGATGCTAAGATGATGATTAGGATTGCTTTCATAGTAGAATGCAATACTGACCCAATTAAAACACTTTGGCAACCAGGACTGTGTTGGAAGAATTCTGTGAGGAAGCGCTGGCACTTGATTGCAAGATGAAAGAACACCAAAGACAAACTTCACTGGCATCAGAATTTCACAGGAAACTAGGCCTCAGTATCAGGTAGAGTCATTAATTGTATGAAAAATAAAAATGTTTCAAGCACTGTATTCTAGCTATATAGCATACAGGAGAGTTAAAAGGAAAAAAGATATGTAAGACACACTCTTTGACATAAATTTCAAATTTGCTTTGTGATATAAAGTATAAATGTAAAAGAAATTGTTTGAGAGTGAGTCAGATAGAACAGCTAATAGGTACTCTGAATTTAAGAGAGAAGTTTTACCAACTTGCACGCTGGTAAGGTTTTATTTTGAAGGAATGTTATTAAGTCATCTGCATTCATCATTTTGGGAAATAAGGGCTGTTTGGACCTCCTGATACTTATTTTAGTCAGATACATAAAAGCAGAAGTGTTTATTTCCCTTTATTTCACCATATACAAATATACCCAGTGATTATCCAAAATGACAGTAGAAGCCATGTAGGTACAGGACACAGAGCTTGTTTGTGAAAAAACTGAGACATGGGTAATCTGTATGTTTTATGGCTCTTATATTACTTTTTGGGGTTTCCTATCTCCTGGTCTATTTGCAAATAACAGAAGGACTAAGGTGATCAGATGTGTTTAATTGTAGGTGACCAATTAACAGTATGAATGAGACCAGAATGATTTCCTAGCTAGAATACGAGTAAAACTAAGTCTCCTTACAGCTTTCTTCCAGTTGGTTACACTTCACATGTGATAAAGGAATAGTAACAGAGATGCAGTAGAGTATAATATTTTAGCCCTTTCCTCCAATATTATCTTGGCACATCTATCACAAATGGGGCTGGGTTGCACTGGAAGCTTCTGTCAGAGATCAAAGCTTCAGGTCTCAGAAACACTATATCTGGCAAAGGACAAGCATCCACAACTGTAGGGTCAGGGCCCAATTCTGCTGGCTTGGGTTCTGATGACCCTTTCACCTTTGCAATTCTGAGTCCTGCCTGCTAGATCTGGGTAAAATGTAGCTTGGTACAAAAGTAATTGCAGTTTTTGCCATTACACCAACCTAATACATAGTCTTCTTTACTTTGGCTCAGTTTTGTGAGCGAGCACTTTTCGTGGTATTATATATCAATGGTGTTCATCAAATATTTGGGTGGTTAGATAAATGAAGGAATGCTTGGATTTATTTACAACCTGACCTATAAATACATACAGTATCTGTCAGATAATTTTTTTCCTAAGCTATAATCCCTCTTTACTTTAGAAATCTGGGGAAATGTAGTTGAAACATAGGTATTGGAATGACTTGAGGCTTGGATTTAATGCCTGCTCACCACTGCTAGCTTTGAGATCCTGAACAAAACCATTAATAACAATGAATCTCAGTCTCTCTATTTTTAAAAAGCAAGATCATACATTTACTTTCCCGTTAAGACCAATAAATGAGATGTTGTACATAACATACATTACTTTTCTTTTCCTGGCTATTTGACAGAATTTTTTTACTCCTTGGTCTTAAAATTGGACTTTTGTTTGTTGGTGGTTTTACTTTATTTTTGTTTTCCCAAATCTAAGATTGTATTAAAGTATCTGATGCTTTTATCTACACATAATATTGTCTTGCTATTTTTTTTTCTAACGCTGACCTCTGCTGGGGGCAGGAAGCCAGGCAAAGCACTGGAGTAGGGGAGTCATCTTATCCCACACCTTAATATATATAACAATATACTGCCTTTTGGTATAATACGTCATGAATAAATTTGAAAATGAGATTTTATTTATTTTCTATTATCTGCATTGTAACATTAATTGTGTAAAAAATATTCCCCCTAGTCACTGTTTACTGTTCTCTAAAATAAAACTGCAAAATTGGAAAGGTGGTTAAGCTATTTATTTTAAAGCTAAGACTCTCTCATCATTCATATCTTTCTCCAATTTCCGTCATTCTATGACTCAGGATCTTTCTCCTTATCACTGTAACACGGCACCCAGGCTTGGGGGCCGTGAAAAATCTCATCACTTCCTGGACAAGAGCATCCATATCTCTTAGCAGCAGAACTAGGTTGGATGGTTCATTATCTGAGGAGAGGGGAATGAGCACAACATTTATAAATGCTACTGTGGCGGACTCCGTGCAAATCAAAGATTTGTGCAAATGATCACACTTCTACCACTCTCCTTCCCTCCATGGCACATTCTGCTCATTAATTCATTAATCTTTATACCACCCTGCAGCGAAGGTAACTATTATTAGCTTGGGTTTTTAGATGGAGAAATAGAACTAAAGTACAATGAAGTTCAGCAACTTGCCCAAGATCACAGTGGGAGATGTTGTTGGGAGTGGGATCTGAGCCCAGGCATTTTGTCTCCCAAGTGCCTGCTCTAACACGGAGAAATCCCCCACCTACCCTGTCCATTAGCATAATGGTTAAGGGAAGCTGTCATTTTATTTCCTGGAGTTGCATTCACCTAAGCTGCTGAACTCTCCTGAACACACATACAGTTGAGTTGTTCTAACATTTACACTGCCAAACGTCTGCATAATTCCTCTCTTTTCCTTGCCTAGCTGTCAGCAGCTGCCCTGCCTGACAGAATGCAGCCACTTGGTCAGGAAAATATAATTTTGAAAAGAAAAAAAAAAAGTACTGTTACTTTTCAGCCCAGTGCTATGAAAGAAGCATGATATTGTCACCTAGTGAAACAGCACATTTCCTTCTGAAAGGAAAGGCATATCATATTATTTTTACGCACTGGCCCTTTCTGCGCATCCTATCCCGAGGTGCAAATGACATTTTGGCTTATCACCACGATGCTGATGATGAAAATGATCTGACAGTCAAGATGTTTCACCTGATCAGCTTGTAACCCTTGATTTGATTTCAGGAGACCTGTAAAGATATAGATCAGAGAGGAAACCACTGGGGGCTGAGGGCCTGTCATGTGCCTACCACTGTGCTGGGCTCAATGATTGTCACAAAACTACAAGGTGGGTACCGCTGCTCTAGTTACATAGCTGAAAAAAAAGAAACTTTGAGAGGTGAACTAGCCCCTGATTGCTCAGCTACCAGCTGCAACCAAGATTTGAACCCACTTCTATCTAAATCACTCTAAATCATGTTGAATATATATATACACACATATATATTCATATTTCATATATATTTTCATATATATATATAACATAAGCAATAAGCATGTATCAATGATACTTTTATTTCAGCTGAACTCACCTAATAGAATCTTTACTTCTGAAAGAGAAGGCCTTTGCATTGGAAATTATTTGCTGAGCATGAGCAGATGGCTGTGCTGGGTTATTGGGATTTCGTGGATGTGTACATAGTTGATTATCAGGTCAGACTGTAATAACTGTTATTCTTGAGGTAGAAGCAAAATGCACTAAAAGCGAGGTATCCCAGCCTAGGCTGCTGAGTAAATGAATCTAGAGGCTGGATATGTGGAAAGGAATTTAGGGTTTTGGTCTATTAGAATCAAGGTATCCAAGTAGACAAATGTGTATTCATTACCTACCAAGTGCCAAGCAATGTGACAGATCATCTCTCCATTCAGAGATGTTGAAACAGATCAGAGGGAGGAGGTGAGTTGTTCAAGTCACTAAGTTAGCTAGTGACCAAGCTAAGGCTGAGTCCATGTTGTCCTGACTTCTCAGCATAATTGTCACTGTGTCTCATGGTTCTGTCCTCTATAACACACCTAAATTTTCTGCACATCTGCCACCCAATTAGAAACCGTTCTCCTTTCTCTATCTTTCCTCTTTGTTTCTCTGATAAGCATACTGTGAGAGGAAGGACAATTAGTCATTCCTGGACAATTGTTTTTAATTTCATATGTGAACTTGGGTGAAAAAGTTACTAAATGTAGTGATTTTCAGGATATTTATTTGAAAAACACATTCAGAAACATTTGTACGCCTATTTTACTATTTAGCATTTAGATATGAAGCAAGCACCATTGTAACTGCAACTCCAGTTAAGAAAATACAATAAGTCTTTTTCAGCACCTCAAAAGTTTCCATGTCACTCTTTCCTTTCCTGATAAAGGTAACCATTTTCCTGACATATCAAATAATACCCCCTATTTTTTTCTCACAATCCTAATATTGAACAAAACTGACAATATACCAAAAAACTTGTACAATGCAATTCTATTCATAAAAATCAAAATATGAAACTCTCTGGTTTAGAAGCATATATGAGGGTGGCAAAACTACAAAAAAATAAGAAGTGATGTTTTAAATAATGTAAATCAAAACCTGTCCTCTCTCTGCTATAGTTCATCAGCAACTTTTCATTACACATAAAATAAAATTGTATTTCCTTACCCTAACCCAGAAATGTGTGTGAAATCTGGCCCTGCCCACTTCTCTGACTTGACCTCAATACATGCTCCCTGTCTAGTCTTTGCCTTCCAGAAACAACTTCAGACTGTTCCAAAAACAGAGCAAACTCACTGGTGCCCGGGGTCTTTCCCAGCCACATTCTGAGGACCTTCACATTGCTGGTACCTGTCACTCAGTTCTCAGTTTAATGTCTCTACCTAAGAGGGGTCCTCCCCCTCCACCTCCCATCTAAATTACCATCTATTCACCTTCCAATATTTTCATCATAACATTTATCATTACTTAATATTTTGTGTTTTGGTTATTACCTATTTTTTGGATTATGTCTGTGTAACTCCACTGGAACATAATTTTCATGAGGGAAAGGTCCACATCTGTCTTGTCTGATGCTGTTTTCTTAGCAACAAAAACATTGCCTGACCCATAGTACATGCTGAATAATGCCGGTTGAGTGAATAGTCAAAGAACAAATCGTTCCCTGCTTAGACTGAAATATGGTTAGGTTTTATGTCCCCACCCAAATCTCATCTTGAATTATAATCCCTGTAACCCCCATAATCTCCACATGTCAAGGGAGAGACCAGGTGGAGGTAATTGAATCATGGAGGTTATTTCCCCCTTGCTATTCTCATTATAGTGAGTGAGTTCTCACAAGATCTGATGGTTTTATAAGAGGCTCTTTCCCCTTCACTTGGCACTTCTCCTTCCTGCTGCCTTGTGAAGAAGGTGGCTTGCTCTCACTTTGCCTTCCACCATAATTGTAAGTTTCCTGAGGTCTCCCCAGCCAGGCTGAACTGTGAGTCAATTAAACCTCTTTCCTTTGTAAATTACCCAGTCTTGAACAGTTTTTTATAGCAGCGTAAAAATAGACTAATACAGATGGGAATCAAACATCAAGAATACATACATGCTTCACAGAATTCTGAACTTTGGGCTGAGAGTTGGCCAGTGAGAAGAATCAGCCAGATGAAGAGGACGAGGAACACTCTCTAAGAAACTGTGCGCCGGAGGTGAGGCTGGGGCATGGAATCTCATCTTAGGATTCACAGGCAAGTAACGGATTCTACCTACTTTTTATAAGTCTCAATCCCACTCCCACCTTCTCGGTTATGGAAAGAAGCTTTTGATTATACCATCCCCTGCCCATTCTTTCTCGCCTCGCACAGCAATAACAGGGAACGGGGAGCTAAGGAATAGAAGAGGAATGTAAGAACTCAGTCCAGGCGAGCTGGGACTTTTGAAGACTCATCCTTCTCTGTGTCTGGTCCTAACTCATGCTGCAGCCGTCACCCAGCTGTGTTATCAATGGACCACAGGTCCTATTCAGGGTCAGGTGACCTTGTGAAGCAGAAATAATATGTCACAAAGATACAGTGTAACAAAAGATGCGTGCAAGGCTTGGCTGGCAAGCCAGCTTTTCTAAATAACATTCTGATTGCATTCGATGCCTCAGCAACCCCTCTATTCTTGCTGCCCAGGCACTCTGCAGCCAATATATGCACTGGATGATGAAAAGCCCGGGCACCCACTGGGCAAAAACCAAATCACATATCAGCAACATCGGCATAAGAGCATATAAAGCAATCCTGTTAAATATTTAGATGTGTAGGGTCCCAGAGCATGACACACACTCAACTAAAAATGTACTATTTTTAAAAACCAGGAAACTTGAGATTATAAACCAGTATAATATTGTGCCTTTAAAAGGAGAGTGAATATAAGAAGGATTTGTTGCATATTGACCTATGGGATTTAAATCATCGCCACCAAATCACACCCTGGTCTGGGACTGGGCTCATTGAATCACAGAATTAATCCCATACATTTACATTTTACTTTTTTGTTGCAAATCACTTTCACAAGCATTATGTTGTCTGATGCTTGAAACAAAAATCCATGGAGATAAGTTTGTTAGCAAGTTTATTTGATCCTTTACTCAGGACTAGGCACCAGATTATGCACTAGGAAACATACAAAGAATAATTCACAATTTGAGAAAGAGGACACATGTAGAAATAGACAGGTATTATCTCCTTGAGGGAAACTATAATGAAATAAGCATCAGAAGCATATCTAAGATAAAAGTAGAGTTTAACAGCAAGAACAAGCATTCATCATATGCCTGTTATCATCAAGAAACAGTCCCAGGTTTTAGGCTTACAACTGACACCCTACACTGACACCCTGTATTTGTGCTCAGGGCACAAATGAAAAGATAGAACACTTCAATAGCAGAATAATTACAAGTACATTAATATAAGTAAGTGCCCACTGAGCAATCCAAATTATGAGCATGTAAGCATTTGGAAGAAGATAGGCTAAATAGAAGAATTGTAGAAGAATTGGGATTTGAGTTAATATTTGAAGGAAAGGTGATACAAGAATAGAAGTGTGAGTCTATGTTTCTGACAATGTGTTAAGGTGTTTTATTAGTTGAGAGCTTACTTTTCACAAGGAGAACAATGTGAGTTTTCAAGGATTATAAAGCTAACCAGTTAGAACCCAAATACATTGACATCCCTGCTACAAAATGCTACCTCCAAATAAGTGACATGACCTGTTCATTGCAGAAATGATAGTCCCACTGACAAAGTAGGAAGCAAGAAACCTCCAGGGCAGGTAGGTGGAGATCCTGGATGAGGTATCTGAGCTGATTTAGAGCATCAATAGGAGTCAGCAAGAGAAGACACGGAATAAGGGGATTTCTGATGGAAGAAAGAAAAAAAAATGAAAGAAGAAAGTCTTCCATGTGAAAAGCAGGGCACCTTCCTTTTGGTAGTAAGTACTATCCAGGCACTGAGCCCAGCAGGGTCTTAATCTCTCTGCCTTTGTGGTAAGGTAAGGAAGGAAGGTCACTATGCACAGCCCACCATGAGTGAGTGCTGCAGGAATCCAGAAGCAATTGTCAGAACCCAGCAGAGGAAATTACAGCACAGGTCCTCCCATGGCCTTAATCACAGGGGCGAACCCTGAGGACTGTGCTTGTGACAAGATCCTAAGGATGCTGCAGCTGGGAGCACAGCTGGGGCCTCTGTGAGGCTCCTGTCCTCACCAGTCAGAACTCCCTGGGAAGGTCAGACACACTGACCCCACTATGTCCTCCAGGCCACACACTTGATCACACTTACCTTGGTCCAGAAGATGCTGCTCTTCAATTTCTAGTCAAGGTCAAAACAGAGGTTTAAGAGTATCTGGGAACTGACAGCAAATAATGAAGATGAACTTGATATAAAACCTCAAGTATAAGTACATTTCTTCAGCCTTCTGTATTCTTCCTTTATCCTCTTTAATTTTCTTTGATGGTTCTTGAAGCTTTGGTCAAATAATTAAGGGTAAGTATATTAGGTTTCATTGAACCACTTTTGTTCAAAGTTAAAAAATGACAGTTATACTTCTCGAACTTCTCTTACTGAACCGGCTAAAGCAATGCTTTGAAGAAAGGGAATAGTCTGTAGCCATAGCTCACCACTAGGGACAATTACTCACCGAAACTTTCTTTGAAGAGAAACCCTCGGATGATCTCACCTCTTATGTTATTGATAAGACATTCAGAATTAAAAAAGTGAATAACTCATGTAAATAAATGTGACACTGTTATTTTTCCCCCATTGTAATGTCAGAGAAACAGTTACTAGATGGACACTAAGTACAAAAGATATAAAAATTAGGAAAAATCTGAGCAATCCATTCAGTCGAACATCACTAAGTACATCAGAAGACACAGAGCAGGGCACTAGATTCGCCACTTCTAAGTTGTGACTTTCTCAGAATCATCACTGTTTAATGTGGATACCCTAATGGGAGCAGATCAATATGAAACGTGTATGCATGATCAGAGTGTGCTGAAGGTCTCCCACAACCACCAGTGTAGTTATCGCTAAGCTATTAAGCCAGGGCCCCAGTGTTAACAGAGTCCTGTCCAGACCCACACAGGAAAGCCAACTGACTGACAGATGGGGCTAGGTTAGTTTAAGACAAAGAGAAAACATAAAATTGTGTATTATTTTTACCTGCATGAAGAAAAACAACTTCTGAAATTGCCATTGTAGAAAATAATGTAACCATTTCTTCAGACTGGCTTTCATTTCTTTTTCTCTGTCTGAGGTTTTTCTGTAAATGGATTATTCAGGTAAGTAAAAAAGCAAAAATAAATAAATAAATAAATAAACACTGCTACTGTTTTCAAATTACAGCAACTAACATGGCTGTTAGTAATCCTTGATCAGTGCGGCCACACTTCAGTAACAGTATCCCATACACTTCCTTCTTACCAGTAATCCTTAAAGTATGGGATGCATATATATGTATAATTTTTATCAGAGCCTTCAAAACTGCATTTAGGAGAGAAGAAATCTGCTATATGAATTTGAGGTTTAGCTCTCCTGGCAAAAACACAGGAAAAAAAATAAATCTTAAAAAACAATTGTGACAGTATTGTTAAAAATATTGAATCCAGTTGACGTCCTTTCTTCTGCTTTTTTTTTTCTCCAAGCACTGGGATAGGATACGGCTGTTGAGTCTGTCAACTGGAAAATCCTTCCTAAAGGGCAAAATGCAACATTATGGATCACAGTCAACCAAAAGGGGAAAAAATAAAGTAGAAAATTGTCCTCCGAGCTGATAAAAACCCACCTGCCTCCCATAACAAGGCAGGGCCATTCTTCACCACCTCCCATCCTGAAGACATTTAGAGGGTCATAATTTTCAGTTCCTTTTTCTCTTCTTCTTCTTTCTTTTTCTTGGTGGGAGGAGGCAGGTCTGAAAGAAGCTACTTGCTGAAGACTGAGAGAAGATGGCCTGAACTAATTCATCTTGTGACCTTTTAGTGCCTTCACACTAGGGTGATTTAATAGCACTTAATCTGTCAAAAATCTGAAGCTTTGTAATAACTGTATATTAAACCAGTTTTTATGGAGCATTAGTGAAAGTCCTTTCAGTTTACAAAGAAAGAGAGAAAGAAGAGAGAAAACTTGCAATGTTTGTCCTCATTAAACTTCCAGAGACTCCCTACTGTATTCCCGGGCCATGCAGTGACTGACCCACAAGGCAGTCTTGTCCCTTCATTATAGGGTGTCCCAAGGAGGGCTGGACCATAACTGGCCTGACCAGAGTAGTGTAGGCTGGGTCATTCTGCTGACTTTGAAAATGAATTTCTTATTAAGAGCCATTGTGAAGAGGCATGGGCAAACTTCACACCATTGGGCCTTGTGACTGTTTTCAATCCAGAGTACTTTGCTGCAAACTGAAAGGTGTTGTGATTGGTTTGACTTGGTGTGTGGTTTTTTCCAATATTAACAACCAATTCTCCAACACCAGTTGGGTGTCCAATAATTCAATTTCATTCTGACATTATCTAATGAGAGTTATTGTTAGAACCCACAAGTTTAAGAGAGAAGTACCACAACACTGCCCTTACTTTGGATGCCAGCCACAAGTCCAGGTGACCAATACTTTCCCCCAGCTGACTACAAATTTGGGGGTTCCCATGATCCTTCCATAGGTTCAGTAGTTCACTAATGACTCGCAGAATTCGGGGAAGTGTTTTACTTACGATTACTGGTTAATTAGAAAGGACACGACTCAGAAGCAACCAAATGGAAAGACACATGGGGCAAAGTACAGGGCTGGGGGGCACAGAGCTGCCATTCCCTCTCTAAGTATGCCACCCTCTCAGCACCTCAATATGTTCACCAACCTAGAAACTCCTTAAATCCCATTGTTAAGAGTGTTTATAACCCAAACTCCAGCTCTCTTCTCCTCTCTGGAGTTCAGGGCATGAAGCTGAAATTTCCCAAACTCTAGTCACCTGTTTGGTGTTTCTGGTGACCAGAACCATCCTGAAGCTATATAGCAGCACCTCCCTCAACCCCACCACCTGACTCTACTCAGGAATATAAACTCACGTGTAGTGAAAGGATTAGAGGTTGGGAAATAAAATAAAATAAAATAAATATTTTATTTTACCACAGTCTGTGCAGTCTGAAAAAGCCAGGTTAGAAATGTTATCTTGAATGGACCTAAAATTTTACTTCTTAAAATAGTGCACTTAAATCCACCTTCTGTTCATGCTCCTGTTTGTCTCCTTGCCGTTAAGCCAGATTCTTGTTTCCAAATCTGTTTAATACCATCTCTATCAACCATCCCCTAGGATTCAGATTCAGCTCACCCTTCATCCCAGCCTTCTTTTCCTGACCTCCCAAACCTTACCACCTTTACCTCCCTTCCCCTTTTCTGAGTTCCTGTGTTACCTGGAATCTGCAACATTAGCTCCATTCACGTTAGATTGTCCCACTTGAATCATAACTTCTGTCTTGTTTGATGTCAAATTAGTAATAGATGGCACATTTAAGTCAGAATAAATTGAGGAAGATTTAATAGAATAATTATTTTAAAAAGTGGTGATCAGGTATGGGAAATCCAAAAGGACACCAAGGCTAGCAATGGTCCTGTTACCATTCCTAGGCCTGAAGAGATGGAGGAAGGAACTAGTGCCAGACCTGGACAAAGAGGGTTATACAGAGACAGATTCCTTTAAAGGTGTGATTTCTGCTAGAGAAATAGAATTAACCCCAGGTAATACCATAAAGGGGGATGAGGGAATGATTATCTCAAACCCATTCTCTAATTTCTCACTAGGGTTTGCCATTGGCTGAATCAAACACGGAACCATGGGCAAGTAAGCCCACTGATGAGTTCGTACAGGTAGGTCAGCCCCAAGGACAGAGAGAAGGCGGAGAGCAGCTCTGAAAGTACAGTATCACAGAATAGTTTAATAAACAGTCTCTGAGGCATAGATGCAGAGGCCTATAGAAACTTCCCAAATCCAGATAGACTCTCTTCTATGGTTGTCATGCCCCAGTGCATCTTTGTATCCTCTGTCTGCCTGGATAGCAGAAAGAAGCTCAGCAGAAGTTCAGCTTGCAACACCATATTTTCATATGACTCTCTTTCATCTTTTTTTTTTTTTTTTAGAGAAAGAGTCTTGCTCTATTCCCTGGGCTGGGATTTTAGGTATGTGCCACCACATCCAGACATTTCTAAAGAATTTTTGTAAAGATGGGGGTCTCACTAAGTTGCCCAGGCTGGTCTCAAACTCATGGCCTCAAGTGACCCTCTCATCTAGGCCTCCCAAATGATCTCTTCATTGACTGACATTTAGCACAAAGATCAAAAGCAAAAGGGTCTATCAAGGATTTAAAGTAGCACACACAAAGGCCAGGGAACAATACTCTGCATGTCTTCTGTCTTTAAGATGCTTTTTCTCTTAGTTTCCACAAAGCTGCCTTCCATTTTTTCTCCTTCCTCACTGCAACTCCTGAGCTCTTCTGCTAGTTCCTTCTCCGTCATCTTTGGGCTCTTCTTTTTGTTGCTGTTTTGTTTTTTTAATTCTATATAGATATTTTTTCTTTCTTTCTTTTTTCTTGAGACAGAGTCTCACTCCCACCACCCAGGCTATAGTGCAGTGGCACAATCATGGCTCACTGCAGCTTCTATCTCCCAGGCTCAAGTAATCCTCCCACCTCAGCCTCCCGAGTAGCTGGGACTACAGTTGTGCACCACCATGCCCTGCTAATGTTTTGAACTTTTTGCGGACATGGAACCCCATGTCATCATATTGCCCAGGCTGGTCTCGAACTCCTGGGCTCAAGGGATCCTCCCACCTCGACTTCCCAAAGTGCTGGATTACAGACTTGAGCTACTGTACCATGCTACACTTTCTTTCTAAAAGAGGACTCAGTTGTCATGACTTTATTACAATGGATATGCTTATACCATGGAAAATTTTTAAATCTCAAATCAGACCTTTGTGGTAAATTTGAAGCAAGTATATAAAGCTCCTGACCTAGTAGCTCTTGTTGAATGTCTCACATACATCTCAGGACTCATCTTTGCAAATAAACTAATTCTTCATTTTTTTCCTAACTCATTTAACACTAGCTCTAGACAGGGAGCTGTCCAAGCCAGAAGCGGGGGTCATATTGTGTCCTTCCTCCTCTATCTCCCACCTGGAAACTATGCCAGATCCTGCAAACTCTCCCTTGCTCAGAGGATACATATTTTTTCTATTCCAACACAGCTGTTTTCTCATTCAAACAAACAGCATCTCTCACCGAACTAGCAACTGACCTATCTTTCTGCTTCTTCTCTTTGTTCTCTGCAAATCACTGTCCTCACTGCTGGCAGAATGTGCATTTTAAAGGGCTAATCCAATTCTGTATTCTTCTTAAAGCCCTTTACTGGCTTCCCCATGCACTTGGAATCAAATCCAAATTCCTTCCTCTGGTCTACAAGACCCTACATAATCCATGATCAGGCTCTGCCTTTCTCTCCAGACTAACCAGCCTGATTGGTCCTGTAACACTCTATCTACTCTTCTCTCACTCTTTGACCTACCAAACTCATTCCTCTCAGAGAAGCTTCATTGTAGGTGCTGAATGTTCTTCCTGAAGAACATTATAGGTTGCAGTTCAATGTTACCTTCTCAGAAAATACATTTACTGATTGTTTCATGTAAAATAAATCTCTATCCTGTTGACTCTTAAATCTCCTACATGAGAAAATGGCTGTGTTGGAATAGAAAAAATTATGTATCCTCTGGGCAAGGGAAGATTTGCAGGATTTGGCAGAGTTTACAGGTGGAGAATAAAGAGGAGGATGGGGACAATATGACCCCTGCTTCTGACTTGGACAATTCCCTGGCTAGAGCTACTGTTAAATGGGTTAGGAAAAATGAAGAAGTAGTTTATTTGCAAAAACGAGTTCTGAGATGTATGTGACACATTCAACAAGAGCTACTAGGTCAGTAAGTTTCATTCTTTCAGAGCCTTGTCACTAACTGAAATTATGTAATTATCTGTTAATAATCTTCTCAGCTAGAAGGAGAATCCCTAGAAATCATCAGTCCTCACTGCCTAAGTAAAGGCTAGTGCATAATAGTTCCTGAATAAATAAATATGTCTTATTCTGAAATTAGTAGATGAATGAATAAAATAAGTCAGGAATAAAAGGAAGTCCTTTCTCTCTGTAGTATTTCTTTAATTCAATTAATTAAGCACCTGTCTATAATAACTTAGTATATATAGCTCATATAAAATATGTATTTTTCCCAAAAGTATTTCCAAATACAATGAAAGATTTTGAAGGCTGGATAATGTTTTATATAAATTTCAGTCCTTATGGCTTTCAGCATATTATTTGCAGCCTAAGTGTTGCTGAGTAAATATTTGTTGAATGAATAAGTGGAAGAATCAAATGGGAGGGAATGAAGGAACAAAGTACCTTTCTTTTCATGTGATAATAAACTCAGCATCCAAAATAAGCAGCTCTAGCCAACAGCAGCTTGAACACATCTGCTCATGGCTACAATCTTCTTCATGCTTAATATTCTCCCCTGGTGTTCCTTATTTCTTTATCATTTTAGCCTTTGCACAAAATCCAAAGAAACAAAGAGGCACAACTTAAGCCCTCAGAGAAGCTTGGTTAAAGAGTAAGAAACAGAGGTAAGTGGTGGATATGATTTAAGACAGGTACTTCAGACTCCATAAATTTTCTCAGTCAGCATTAGAGCTGTTTAATATTTTATACAGCATTACTTGCCTAGGTGTGACATCCAGAAAACCTCATAAATGCATAAGCTTTCTCTTTTGATTTGGTTTTTTCTCCTGGCGTTGGGGATGATTTTTGCCCAAACTACCTAAATTCTCCTTCTTCCCTTTGTACTTGTTCACCTCAATTATAAATATCTGCAGTTTTCTTTGATTACAGTTAAGAAAAATATTCTAGATCATTATCTTTGTTAATTTAAAGTAACACATGGAGATTACAACAGAGATAATTGCTTTATGCCACATGAACATGGGACATCTGATGAGCCCTGCATTCATTTACTCATCCCTCAGTCAGGATCTACTGTACTAAGGGTGTCGAAATAGAAACAAAGATTAATAAAAACAGGTCTACCTGCATTTTCTTCTCATGACATAAGTGTTGGACAAAGATTTCAAACTGGATTTTAACACAACATCAAAGTCCAGTTTGTAAACTTGAGGCTTTCTTTTTCCCATAACCAACCCATATTCAACTCTATCCTATGTTCCATGCTGGTTTCTTACTAAGTGGGAGAAGTGTGTGTATATGGTAAGTGTACGTGTGTGTGTCTGTGTGTGTGTGTGTGCGCGCATGTGTGTGTGAGAGAGAGGGAGAGAGAGACAGTTCTGCTTCCTACTGGACTTTAAGTTCCATTGAAAGAAGAGGTAATTCCTGCACATTTTACATACCTCCTGCATGTTTCCCAAATACAGTTTGGATATGTGGTAGGCACAAATAATTCTGTAACATTTCATTACATTTATATATTTTTGCAACTCAATTCAATTTGACTTCAAGCTTTCATTTGCCAAGTTGGTGAGCTCCATTAGCAGCCACGTTCTATGCATCAATTTTACTCTCTGAGGTCCTCATAGGACCATGGGGGTTACAAAGTTTTGGAAATGAGGGCAATGCTCTGGTCATCAACCTAAGCTCTCAGTACTCACTGAAGGTTCTATTGCTAGTTGGACCCTCACCGCAGGGCTGGCTATAGGCCCCCTTGTACTGTTCTATTAATTCTAGTACTTGTGATCATCCTCCATACGCATTCACCAGACCGAAGCATTTCCATCCAATAACCTGCTCCACCCTGTAAATGCTGCATGTAAGCAGGCCACATGCCTCTAGTAAAACAAATAAATCCCAGTTTTTTCCCTCAATCTTAAGAAAGTCAGCCCTTGGAGATAAATACTCTCCTCTGATACTCTAACATCTCCCCAGTAGTCCAGCCCCTACCTATTCATTCCAAAAATTACCTAACTGTTGGTTCTCAACCTTATCAAGTCTAACACATCGATTTATGAGAAATGATACATTATTATTTGTAATAAATATTTTATAATGCATCATTTTTATACTGAAATAAAATTCATAGCCTACTTGTTCACATGATTTCACATAAACCCATAATAAAGTTAAAAAATCAAAGATTTGCATTGACAAAAGGCTAGACTTGGTCAGATAGAGATGTAGAGAAATGCAAGATAACTCAGGAGAAAATACTTTGATTATGGTAAACTGTAGTGAAAAGATGGAAATATAGCATAGAACATAAAAGGCATAGAAGACACAGTAAGAGGCATACATGCTTTCAACTTGAGTCCCGGAAGAAGAGAAATAATATTGACAAGAAGTAACATTTGTGGAGAAAATAGCTGAGAATTTTCTAATACTGAAACACACACACACAAAAACACGTCACATAAAATTCAACAATTGCTACAAACCTCAAGAAAGATAAGTAAAAGAAATAAACCCTAAAAACATCATAGTAAACTGTTAAAGAAATAAAAAAGAAAAAGAAAAATCTTAAAAACATCTAGGCAAACGAACTCTACTACCTTCAAAGGAGCAACAGCCGATCTCTCTTTCTCTCAGAGAAAGAAAAGTCAAGAGAGAGTGAAATGATATCTTCAAGGTGGTGGAACAAATCCTAATAATTCATAACTCTATGTCCATTGGGGAAAAAATAATGCCCAAGAAATGACGACCAAGTAAATAAATTTTCAGAGAACCGAGAGCTAATAGAGTTTGTCACTGTCAGTCTCCTCATAAATAAAATATTAAAAGCAGAAGGAAAATAATCCACCTTACAAGAAAAATTGCAACACATTAAACAGCTTAAATATATGGGAAATATACATTATATATATATATATAATTTCTTTTATCTGTGTGTATATGTATATATATATTTGTATAATATGTATTGTACATAATATACAGTATGTAGGTCTTAGGTTGATGACCAGAACATTTCCCTCATTTATTAGACTTTGTAACCCCCTGGTCCTATCAGGACCTCAGAGAGTAGAACAGATGCGTAGAACATGGCTGTTAATGGATCTCACCAGACTTGTCAAATGAAAGCTTGCAGTCAAATTGACTTGAGTTGCAAATATATGTATATATTTAAACACACATACACATATACACATGTACATGTATATATACATATATACATATATATACATGTACATGTACACACACACACACAAAGAAACAGAAAAATGTATGAGAGAAATGTTGGTAACTGCCATCAGGGTCAAGAAAGCCCTAGAAATCAAGAACTCAACGGGCTTCTTGCTTGTCTTACAAAATGAATAAGAAAAATTGATTTTCATTTTTTTAGTTGACAATTGCATGATGAGAAAGAGAAAGAGAGAGAGAGAGATCACTTAATTTCTTATAAAGTTTCACAAATGATGGTTAAATACATAAAATAAAGCATTACTCTTGCATTCAAAGAGACTCAAGCCTGGAAGCAATAAATCACAGCCAAAAGTCACTGAAATAGAATAGAGAACAAGTGCCATACAAAGGTAATGAAAACAATTGCAAGTGGGATTAAAAAAAATAAAGGTCACTCTTATTTTTTGTTTTATATATATATATATATATATGTATATATATATACACATACATACACACATAAACACACACACACACATACACATACTCCCTGATTAGTCATAAGTATTTTTTAAATGTCACAAAAATGTTTCTAATACAATGTGAGCGACTAGAGTCAATGCTTTCATGTTCTCAAGTTGGAATATAATTGTGCACTGGTATCCTAACTATATAATTTTTACTTAAAACTTTATGCCACAAAGGTTCTTAGTATGAGGTTTGTTAAAATGGAGATCTTAGGTGCTACACAGAGATTCTGATTTGATTAATCTGGAGACTTATGCAGAAGTCTTCATTTTATAAGGGCAACAGAGAAGTTTGATGCAGGCAAAACTTAGGACTACACCTTTAGAAAGGCTTTTCTGAAGATACTTAGCATATTTATTCTGATAAGATGTATTTCCTAACTTAAATGAAGAGGGGTGGCTCCTCTCAGAAAAGCCAAGTATGTGGAGTGTAGAGAGAATCATCTATAGAGAATGGTTTACTTTAAGAGGGGAGGTGTGCATCTTCAGCCCTAATCTGGTGAGATGCCAGGCTCACTCTAGTATTGCCGAAGAGCAAAGTAAAAGGAGTCTATTTAGGGAATCAGTTCTTGGAGAGCTTCACATGTTGGGGCCTGTGAATATTGAAAGTTGTGCCTTCTTTTTTTTTTTTTTTTTTTTTTTTTTTTTTTTTTGTGATGGAGTTTCGCTCTTGTTGCCGTCTGGAGTGCAATGGCACGATCTCAGCTCACTGCATCCTGTGCCTCCTGGGTTCAAGTGATTCTCCTGCCTCAGCCTCCCTGGTAGCTGGGATTACAACCTGTGCCTTCTTTTCTGCAGCAGTCTGAAGATGGGAAAAAGAGGGTGGAGGGTGCTATGCCAGTTTCCATTTGCCTGTAATGCATTCAAAATAATTCCTCTGTGGTTCCTGGAGCTGATTCTAAAGGGAGGCAGGTCTAAAAAAAACCATAAGTTGGGAGTGGTGGGGCTGCCCGGGGAGCTATAGGCCAACCAAAACTAAGACCCGGTAGGAGTGCTACTGGGGACATGGATCGCTTCATAATAAAGTAAAAACAAGATAATACTCTGTGATAGAGATTCAGTAATAGCGAGGGCTAGGGTGAACTGGACCCTGCACCAAGGAAACTCATATGCCATCTGAGCATAAGTCTACTCACTGGCAGAGAAAAATAGCCACTTACAGACACAGAACAAACTATAGAGAGACTGCTGTGATCTCCACACCTCTGAGTATGTGACCAACTTTGAAAGATCTCAGCCTCCCCATTCCCTTTACCCAGGTCCCACTCCAAAAAGAGGTAGACCCAGAGTCCGTCAAGAAATGAAACTGGAGACCATGCTCAGAAGGAAAGTCCCCCAGAGCAACAGTTCAAGTCTCTACTAATGGGAAGGTGAGGAAAAAAGTCAAGGCTGGGGATTAAAACCGTTCTGATTTAATTTTAATAACAAAGTGACGATGAAGTTTTGGAATCTGCTTCCCAGAGGGAAGGGAGTTGAAACAGAGAAGAGTTGAAAGAAGTATGAGTTGGGTACCACTCAAGTGAAAATTCGAAATCTGAAAAGCTCCAAAATCGGAAACATTTTGAGTGCCAACATGACACTCAAAAGAGATGCCCAATGAGGCATTTCAAATTTCTGATGTTTGGATCATCGGATTAGGAATGCTCAACCAGTAGGTATAACACAAATATTCCAAAATCCAAAAACATTCAAAATTCTAAACACCTTTGGTTCCAAGCATTTTGGATGAAAGATACTCAGCCTGCATTTGGATAAACAAAACCTTTTTAGTATTTGAAACTCCACTTAGCTGAGACCCCTCGATATATTGGTTCATAGCTGTTCAGTGGCAGAAGTGAGACTTAAAACTGACCTGAATCCCTCCCTCCAAGTGTCTGGACACTTTCAGGTCTCATTTTCTTCTTAGGCCTGAGTAATTCCTCTTATACTCATACCCCTTGTGATTTCAAAAACAAAAAACTATCTTCAGCAGGTCCTGAGTGGAACCTGCCTTTTCTTTTGTTTTCATCCTTGTTATCTGAGAAAGATCTTGAGCCTAAATTTCAAGAATACAACAGAGTCCATGAATTGGCAAAGTCTTGAAACACCACTGACTGCAACTGACACCAATTTGGAGCCATGGGATCACCAGATGACTGACCTTGGCTTTTCCAACACAGGCAAAGTTGGGCTAGGACTGGCTGTCCATCAACCTGGCTTTCTTTTCTCTTGCACTCCTCGGGGTGCTAAGAGCTGCCTTGCAGGTGGGGAGCAATTGCATTACCATAAGCCTCCAATTAGAGAGCCTCCCTGGCAGGCTGATCTGATTCCTTTCAAGAGCTACTGATGATGGCCAAGTTTTGCCACCACCGATCTGCATATTCACTTGCACAGAAGACACAACAAGTAGCAGAAAAGAGACATGGGAAAGGCATTCTGCTGAATGAATTTGGTACCTAAGGGTTGCTCACAGACCTACCTCCTAGATATGGGAAGGATTAGAAATTAGTAAGCATCTCACTGTCCACTTTTACTGAGAAGACACTAATTCTCCCCTTTCTGAAACTACTTTGACTTAGGGATACTCAGAATCATCCGGGACATTTTTAGTTCTGTTGTTCCTAAGAAACTACTTGGAAGATCAGTGGGAGGACAGCCCAGCCTCTAGAAAACTAATCATACTTCTCTATTCATCATTTTCCTTATACATAAAGAGCTAATACTGGTAATGTAGTCTCTACTGAAATAATAATAAGATCAGCATTTACTGAAAATTAAATAAAGTTTCTCTTCCAGTTCCAGCTATTTGATTCTAAAACTTAGATTCTACTATATCATAAACAAGAGTTTGTGTATAAATGTCTAAACACACATAAACCTACACACACTTTAATAAATACATACATGCTTTAATTATTTTTAATTATTAATTATATTTCATTATTAAATATTGCTCATTCATCACCTCATGTGTTTCAGTGCAATACAAGAAATACATATGAAGTGATGAATGAGGAATAACCCTTAATGTATATCACAGTAGGTAACAAATCATCCAAATTCAGATGTAAAGGTCAATGACAACATTTTCTATTTTATTTCCTTAAGTCCAAACATACCTGATGCAATAGTTAATCTAGAATAGTCAAGAACTTATCAAATCCCAGCGTTTAATAAATGTGTGCTTGAATGATATAAATCTTCCGTGAGCCCAGGGTCACTTTGATCCTTTTAGTGGCTCGTAAAGCAGCATGTAACCTCGTGCAGACAAAGGAGGCAGCCACCAAGTCAGAGGAGAGAGCTGCAGAAGGGTCTTTGAAGGGAAGAAAGGGATTTGGTTGATTCTCAGATTGCCTCCAATACTGAGACTGCAGTTTTCTACACTCGGTTTGGAAGAGAAAGACAATGAAAACTGGAAATTTTATAATTTGAACTCATCTTCTGATCCTACCCCATTGCTATCTACACGTTGGGGGTATGACATCTAATATTCAGTGTGGTGTTCTGATGCAATCAAATTCGTTGAATGGAGCTTAAGTGCCCACTGAAGGATCGTCCACCTAAGGTCAGAAACTGAATGGTCAAAACAAAGGACTGTTGAGGGGGAATACACATGGCCTAAGCTATTCGGAAAGTGTTTTAGCAAAAAAAGGTTTTCTCATTCATTTGCTGGTAACTAATTTGTTTGATACTTTTTTAATTTCTAAAACTTGAGGTAGGTGCAGTTTGTAAAAGTAAATAGGACTTTTACATTAAGGACTGGTTCAGATCTGAGCTGCCAGTTATCTGAGGAGACTGTGACACAGGCCAGTTAAGCAAAAGTCTAAACTGTCACACAGGCTGCTGGGAACCACACTCTCCTTGCTTACATGTAAATATGAGGTAAAGAAGCCATTTTTGCTTCCCAGAGCCCAGAGGAGGAATGATGAGATAGTGGATTTTAAAAGCCTTTTGTTGTTTTTTAGTAAAGACAGTGTATGAAGCCAGGGCATAAATATTATTGTTCTTCTTATTCTGATGCCTACTGAATAACACAGCCTTGCTGAAGGCGTGTTCTCTTAGTAAACTCCCTCTAGAGATTCCACCAAGGGTCTGATAGGTGAAAGGCCAGACTTTTCATTAGATAACCCCCAAGCAAGGTTGGAAAACATGTTTTTAATAAGATGAGCCTTTTCCAGTCTAAGTTTTCAGTATGTTGATGTAGTGTCTCATATTGCAATTTCAGAATAAGTGCTTCTGGCAGGGCTGTAGCCAGAAAGTCTCCCTCTACTATTCTGGAAGAGGAACAGTGATAAGCAGCATATCATCGCAAAGGCAGGATTCCTTCGGTCAAGGCAGGGTGAGGTGTCTAATGCTTCCGGCAAATCTACTACCAGGCAAGACAAACTTGCTATGTTACTAACTTTTCTAAAACTGGATAAAAGTTGTTATTGATGTTTGTTTCTATCCATTGATTTAACCGTAATTTTTAAAAATATAATGATTTCAACAATTAAGTGGTTCTTGTCACCATTGCCTCGTGTAAGAACTAACATACAAACATGGAAAGAGATGAAGAGAGAGTCTCTATGTGGTGTATACATGGTTAGAAAAAAATCATATGCTCATAATGCTTGTTTCATAAAATATCTAGAAAGCAGGAACTCTATGAATCCATGCATTTCACTGTATGCATTTTTAATTTTTATTGTAAAAATAAATATCCAAATAAGTGTGTAAGATTTATCAATAATCAGTGATTTATCACAAAATTAATGTGTTACCACCTCCCAGATAAAGAAAGCCCTCTCTGACCCCTTCCAATCATTACCCTGCTCTTCCAGTAACCACTAGCCTGGTTTAAAAGTAATCATATTAGTGTATTTTTTTCTAGGATTTGTCCTAAGCATGCATCTCTGAATACTATAGTTTGGGTTCATTTGAGTTTTGAAATTCATGTAACTGAAATTATTCTGTATGCATGGAATGCCTGCGTAAGTTCCCTTAGCCACCCTGTCTTCAGTTCTTGCAGAAGCGAAAAGGATACAACACAGATCAAAGTTTCAGGCATACCAAAATAGGTGTTTGCCATAAATCACATTGTTAGCATAAACAACATGGTGCAGCCTGAAGCCTCACATACACAAAACACTCTTATCACGCAGGAGGGGGTAAATGGAGTTAAATCTAAGGTTTTTGCACTTTCTGGGAAGATGGTAAATTAAAAAATTAAAGATTTGGATAATTTCACTCCACAGATCCCTAAAACACCATTGCAATGCGAAAGACAGATACCTTGGTACTCTTTAGGGAGGTTGTGGCCAGGAGGGATTCTTACTTCAGTGGGGTGGTCTGTGAAAAATGGAGAGAGAGGGGCAGAAAGAGTATTGGTGGATGCCTATTTCTGTAGTCCAGGCAAGCCGATCCTCCCGGTCGGCTCATATTTTGGGTTTGGAATTTGATTTCTGGGTAAAAATATCAGGGCAAAGTCAATATGTGTTCTTGCAGTATGTATCTGTGTGGGAGTGTTGGAGCAGAGAGCATGCAGCAGGTGGGGGTTAGGAGGTATACATGGCTGCTGTCCAGTCGATGAGGACACCCAGAGGTCATCCTCTGAATCTATGAGCAAGGACAAAAGGAGTTGGCAAAGAACTCAACAGAATTTTCAACCCTATGCACCTAAATCATTGCTTCCTGCTGGAAGTTGTAGAATGTCAGGATAAGCATTATGAAGTAAATATTGTGCACAATGGGGAGGGAATTAGCTGTGCAATTCCCATTAATGCTAATGAGACTTTGGTGGTTAATTTCCCATGCCTTGTGCTGAATATTTGCCCCAATTAGTTATGTCAAGCTTGTGCCACACTCCAACCAAGTTTTCACTTTTGGGGAGGGGTGACAAGGGGAGTGGGTAATTGTCCTCATCATTTAAGTTCAGATGGTGAAGGCAAGGCTGGAGTCATCTAATCTTATGTTTGCTTCTTCGGATGAAAACCCTCTGAGAAGCTAGCATTTTGCCAAAACTTGTGAAATGCACAACCCCTTGGAAATCATTGTTTTCATTAGTAAGCTACCTGCTGGGGCATTCTCTTATAGGAGACGGGTTTATTTTAGCTTATTTATTTTACTCCAAAGAATAATTTCATCTCTATTCTCATTAGACCTACAGTTTGGTTTAACATCCCTATTACTTCCATGATGATGCTCCAGATAATAGGAAATTAGAGGAGATGTAGGAGTGATTTTTACAAGAGTACAATCAGATGGATCAGTCCATAATAAACTTTGATTCTGTGTGCAAAATCGGGTTTTCTTTTTTGTTCCAAATAAATGTGTGTATCCCTCATTTAAGGTACCTCTCTCACACTTGCCTTCTATACTATATATATTTCTCATACTTTACCTACTGAAGTGTAAACTCCTGAAGAGTTGAAACAGTGTTTCATGTGCCTTCACATCTCCTACTAATATCAAGCAAAGCATTAGACACTTAGTTTACATTTACTAATGAATGAAAATATACACATACATAACAGATATAAGTATGGAGTAACATCAGATGGTGTCAATATCCAATAGAAATTCCCTTTAAATCAAATCTTAGAGTACATATTAGCCACATTATACACATTTTCACAACTCCAAAAAATATGTTCTTATGAAAATTGATCTGGGAGTAATTTGTTAAAAAGGAAATAAGAGTGTGTTTGAAATAAAAATCAGAGTCAGAAATGAGGGTGGAAAGAAGAGACATTTTTGCAGTACGCTTTTGGGAAAGATATATGGAAATGAGGAGAAATCAAATTCAACTTTTAAACTGGATTCAGATGGCTTTTGTGGAGTGAGGAGAGGCTAGCTTATCTATACACTACAATGGCACAATGCCACAATGGCAGGTCTTCTGTAACAAAGAGAGTGAGAACTATATAGCCCTGGGTGTTGAGGAAAGGAGTTGATGAATATAAACTCAAAGAGGCTGCCTCGAGGCTTTCAATATATCAAACCTCCCTGTTAACCCTCATAGTTCTTCTGTGGGAAGGAAGTAAGACTTGGTAGACATAAGAGAAAAACTTCTGGTCAAGAATCAGAAAGGAACTTTTAAATTTTAATTAAAAAACATATGTAGGCAGAAAACTATAAACGATTCCTCTGTAACAAAACAAAACACCCTTTAAGTGTTCCATTGAAGCCTGAGGAAAGTAAATCCCAAAACAATATTAATAAGTACAAGAAAATAAAACTAATAGCACAGTATCTCATCTTATAAATGTAAGCTATTTAAAATGTCATGAATGCAGCCTTTAATCTTTACTCAGTAGATGCTCAATATATATGGACTGAATAAATGAGTAGATTGTCCCAAAGCATTACCACCCCTACACTGGTCTTGGAAGATATTAGATTTTCTGTCCTTCAAAAGTAGGTTAAGAAAAGTAATCTTCCTAAGAAGCAACTTCTGCCTACCAGGAAAGAAGTATATCCATGTCCTAGCCATCGGACTTTCCTTTTTGTGTCATTGTGCATAAAATAATCTCAGTGTTTCCTGTGTTCCAAGTGATACTGTAAGCATCTTATGGGTATTAACTCATTTAATCCTCCCAATCACCCTATGATGCTAATATTAATATTACCATTATTTTACAATTGTAGAAAATAAGGCATAGAGGGTCTTGATAATATCCCCAATGTCACTAGTCATTAAAAGGACCAGGATTTGAACCCCAGAAACCTGGTTCCACACCTTGCTTACGTTCTGTCCCTTTTTTCTTTCTTTTGTTTTTCTTTCCTTTTCTTTCTTTTTTCACAAAAAAATCTGTAATTTCTTTTTTCCCTTCTTTCCTTCCTTCTTTCCTTCTTTCCTTTCCTTTCTTCCTTCCTTCCTCCCTTCCTCCCTCCCTTTCTTCCTTCCTTCCTTCTCTCTTTCTTTCTTTTCCTCTTTCTTTCCCTTCCTTCCTTCCCTCCCTCCCTCCCTCCCTCCTTCCTTCCTTCCTTCCTTCCTTCCTTCCTTCTTTCCTTTTTTCTTTTCTCTTTTCTTCTTTCTTTCTTTCTTTCTTTCTTTCTTTCTTTCTTTCTTTCTTTCTTTCTTTCTTTCTAACTTCATTGAGATGTAATTCACACACTGCTCTGGGTTTCGTTGTGCCTTCCTCCCAAATTCATGTGTTGAAGTTCAAACCCCCAGTACCTTAGAATGTGAGCATATTTGGAGATAAGGTATTTACTGAGGTGATTAAGTTAAAACTTAGGTCATTAGGGACAGCCAAAATTCAATATGACTAGTGTCCTTATAAGAATAAAAGAGGCCAGGTATGGTGGGTCACGCCTGTAATCCCAGCACTTTGAGAGGCCGAGGCGGGCAGATCACTATGTCAGGAGATCGAGACTGTTCTGGCTAACACGGTGAAACCTGGTCTCTACTAAAAATACAAAAAATTAGCCAGGCGTGGTGGCGCCCACATGTAACCGCAGCTGCTCTGGAGGCTGAGGCAGGAGAATTGTTTGAACTCGGGAGGCAGAGGTTGCAGTGAGTGGAGTTCGCACCACTGCACTCCAGCCTGGGTGACAGAGCAAGACTCCGCCTCAAAAAAAAAAAAAAAAAAGAAGAAGTGATTTGGACACACATAAGTACAGAGGAAAGAGGATGTGAAGATACTGGAAGAATATGTCCATCTACAAGGCAAGGAGACAAGCCTGGAAGATTTTTTCCTCATAGCCTCAGAAGGAGCCAACCCTGTTGACACTTTGATTTTGGACTTCCAACCTCCAGAACTGTGAGAAAATTAATTTCTATTGTTTAAGCTGTTCATTCTGCATCATTTTATTACAGCAGCCTTAACAATCTAGTACATATACCATACACTTTACATAGTTAACTTTGCCTATTTAACATGGACAATAAGTGGTTTTTAGTATATTCACAAAGTTCCGCAACCATCACCATAATGAATTTTAAAATATATGTCATCTCCTGAAAACTCCATACTCATTAGCTGACATTCCTCACACCTTGCCCCTGGCAACCACCAGTCTACTTTCTATCTCTGTGGATTGGCCTATTCCAGACATTTCATAAAAATGAAATCATATAACATGTGGCCTTTTGTGTGTGGCTTCTTTGACTTAGAGCCCACTTACTTGACCCCTATCTTACTGTACTATATTATTTTACTATCTTACCTCTTTATTCTTGTTTTAATCAATATATAAAAATCTAACAATTACTTCTAATTCATATAAATTCTCGATAGCACTCTGAAACGGTACATTTTAAGATAAATTACTAAAACATATAACTACATGGAAGAATGGTGGTGAACTACAGTGAAAAAAATGCATTAAAAGGTAAAAATGCACTATAAAAAGGAATTAATCTAGCCAGGCACAGTGGTCCATGCCTGTAATCCTAGCACTTTTGGAGGCTGAGGCAGGCAGATCACTTCAGGTCAGGAGTTCGAGATCAGCCTGACCAATATGGCGAAACCCCATCTCTACTAAAAATACAAAAGTTAGCTGGGCGTGG
Organism: Papio anubis; assembly: GCF_008728515.1. Taxonomy (NCBI): domain Eukaryota; kingdom Metazoa; phylum Chordata; class Mammalia; order Primates; family Cercopithecidae; genus Papio; species Papio anubis. The sequence goes on from NC_044994.1 coordinate 33,580,028, forward strand.
TGATGGGTGCCTATAATTCCAGATCCTCGGGAGGTTGAGGCAGGAGAATTGCTTGAACTCAGGAGGCAGATGTTGTAGTGAGTCGAGATCATGCCACTGCACTCCAACCTGGATAACAGAGCAAGACTCCATCTTAAAAAAAAATTAATCTAGATAATATTGTTCCTTTTTCCTATGAATTATGTAAATAGTTCTGTCTGCATTTCTTTGGCCTTTAAATGTCTCCAAAGCATTTTTCCATGCCTCACTTTCTGTTCAACACATATCAATGATGTAAACAAAAAAAAAAAAAAGAGAGAGACATTTCAACCCACCATTTTAAAAAGTCTTTCCAAGAGCCTCCTGGAAAAGAGAAACAAATGAAATATGTCGTTTATAGATCCTTAGGTTCACCTTGGGTAGCTCTGCCACTGCAACACTTCTATCCTCCAAAATCTAGCACTTAAAGATTAATAAGCATCCCAGCATAGAGGAAGTAAAGTAAGGCATTAGCTCTGTGGGTGTTTCTGGACTGGACATGAGGCAGAAGGAAATGAATGGTACCCTGATCCTCAGCATTGGTTTCGATCCCATTGCATCAGCCTTGCATGAAGGAGCATTCAAATGTGATGGTGCTCCCAGAAAGAGCTTTGGTTGCTCACTGGATAAGCATGTTTCTGAAAACATGAGGTGAATTCGAGTGCACCTTGGAGGGACCTTGGGACCTGAATTGAAAGGGCTTCTGTAGTTTCAGGGGTCCACCAGGAAACTGAGGTCCATTCACCCTGCAATGTAGTGTGAATAGATAGATAGATAGGATAGATAGATAGGATAATTTTTAAAATTCATTTCAAAAGGGTAAATAGAAAGATATTGGTGTGTGGGAAAGAGAGACACAGATGGCCAGGTAATGTAGAGAATTCAACCATATTGCTTTGATTCAAACTTTCCCTTTTTTAAAAATACATAAATGCAAGTTCAAAAATGTGTATTGAAACCAAGCCTCCCACCCCATCCCCACTATATACCTAGATCTGTGCTAGGTACTCAGTGAGTGTTTACCATAGCAAAAAGGCAGCAATGGAGCATACATACCCTAAGACAGGTTTCTTGTCATATGCAGATCACCATCTACTTGAAGGTGCAACTGCACACAAATGAATCAATGCACAAAATAGATGGTGCATGAACCAGAAATAAATTACATAGTTCAGATTGCACTGTTAAAGGGCTTCTTGCCTTTATCTTTATTTGTTATTGCCTCTAATTCGCTTCCAAACATAGATTATAATATTCTCCTAAATACGTGCCTGTTTCAAAATTGTTTTCCTTAGATTATAAACAAACAACTGTACAGGATCAAGTTTTTATTTTATTCGTGTTTAAATTTTAGAATCACCTCATCTGAGTGTGAAACTTGCACCTAGATTTAAAAAACTCCGTTAGGAGCCTGGGTTTGGTCACGGTGGGTGAGGCATGTAGCCAGAGTGTTCTCATCTTATCTAGATACATAATAAAGTCATGGGCATTAAATTCCATTAGCAAAAGTGTGGGAGAAAAAAAAAAATCTAGAACACAAGATACAAAGTAAGGAACCATTGCTATTCTCATCATACAGCATCACATAGTTTATGTCCCAGAGTTTACAGGGATTAGATTTTGCCATCTTTATTACATAGAAAGAGTTTCCGAGTCCTACCCTCTAGAATTAGTATTAACTTTTCTAGTCCTCACTCTCAGGAAATGGCATAACCACTTAAGCAGCCAAATCTCTATTGGACATTTATTATATAACACTGTCCCATGTCAGAAACCAGGCCAGAGACAAACAGTTGAGAAAAGACTGTCCAAGAACTTGAGGATGATGGAGAAAACACCAACACATTCAATACAAATAGATAATAATTACATCAAAAGAGCAAGCCAGAGAAGGAATGGAACCTTATAAGCTGGACAGTGGATCAGGGAAGGCTACAGAGAGAAGACAGATGAAATTTGACACTGACATTTGAAATGGTCAGGAGTCTTTCAGTCAACCAACAAAACCAGGAATTTATTGGTTGATGAAAACTCCAGGCATGGTGCTGATTTTAAGCATGCCTCGGTCCAAGTGCTCAAATAATGTTTTTCTCGTTTTTTGTCACACTGTCTCCTGCCTGGTCTCAGCACTCCTTTCCTAGGAGTTTGTTTTCTTTCTCAGGCAACTCTTTTCACAGAAGAAAGAGGCCCCTTCCAGCTTCTGGTTTCTATCAGTCCTCACTGTTTGGTATCCCAGCAGCAAAGCATTTTTCCTCTCTGGTTTCTGTCTGTCTAATGGAATCTCGGTAGGACACCTATTGGCTCTGCATGGCTGGGAGCTCACCTTGTAGGCAGAGTACCATGGACAGAGGTGCCACAAGTATCAGATGCCCACCCCTGAGGCTGGGAGTGGCGAGGTAATATGAGTGACAGTCCTCTCGTAATCCATGAGATGGGGAAGGGCAGTCACCTAATAGAAATGAGAGTAGGTAGGTAGACATGAGCAATGACTGTCCCTGCATCTTCAACAACTGAAAAAGAATGTCCAGACAGAGAGAAGAGGTGGAAAGCTATAAAAATGTATTGATAATATATTAATTAAGTTTTACAGAAGGAAATGAGCATGGTACGTGTGTTTGGGGAGGAAAGGAGGATGTGGTATAATATATGCAGAATATATTGATTACAAAGCAAAGTCTAAGCATGGATATCATAACGTTTCTTCTTTCTCCCACTTTCCACTCCTCCTCTCTTTACAGAGTAAACCAAGCAACTCTTTGTGGAATGCCTGATGAGAAGAAAAACTAATCTCGTTGATCTGATATAAGATGTGATTTCAAACTTCGTGAGTTCATGTCCCAACAGTAGAGGCAATATATATACACATAGAAAGATGTCTAACGATGGATGCTCACAGATTAACACACAACCAAGTCCAACATTCCAAGATAAATCTGCCTTTACAAGGCAGCCCCCGGGCTTGGGGTTGACACTTCAATATGAAGAAACCAGGTCCAGTGAGCTCCCCGTAGGGGTCCCGCTAGACCAAAGTTGGCCTCAGATTGCAGCCTCTTCCTCACCCTGTGAAGGTCGGATTGTAGCTCAAAAGGAATCCTGGCGACATAAATTATGTAAAACAACCACTTCAGGGTGTTAAACTGAACTGAAGTCTGAATTTAACTGCCCAGCAAATCACTGAAAAGGGACTATAGCAATATCTTTAATAGATGATATAAATACTTGGGGCATAAAACTGCCTATTTTACTTATTTCTATTACAGCAATTCCCCTCCCCTCCAAGACCTGACTAGGACAGATAAACAGGCTACCAAGCTACTGTTTTCTGGGTATGTGCATTTTTCTTAAGTTTACCACCATCTTCCACAACACCCAAACTTATTTGTTTGGGTTTTATCTGAGATTCATACCTGGGAGACCAGAAGCAGGGGACAAGACCTGCTGTTTTGGACAGGATACTTGGATTACTAAGGTTCGTAAATTCCAGTGTTGGGCACAGTTTCAGTCTGATATAAAACCTGTCAAAATCTAGTCTGGTTCTATGTCATCCTTTAAGCTCCATATCCTTACTGCCCAACCCAATTCCCACCTCCTTTGATGACCCCTGAGCACATGAATCTGTCTTACCTCCTGTTGTGACAATGATGCCTGTGTGCTCATTTTCCATGTCTGCATCTTTTCTCTCAAGTTGAAAGAGTAAAGGTTTCTCTGAATCAGAGACCACCTTTGATTTTCATTCTCCAGAGCACAGCAAAATGTCTTCAGAGGCAATATGAGGAGTTGGGGGGATCGGCAAGCAGTGTTTTGAAACCATAGAGTTTCAGGGATGAAACCACCTCTGCCACTATTTTTTCTGTGCCACATTTGCTCCTTCTGTAAAATAAGGATAACTACCTAACTCCTAATTGTTAGAGTTAAAACAAAAGAGTAAATGTTTGCTTCTTTCTTACTGTTCTTTTTCCTTTTTCTTTTCTTCATGTTCATCAGTGTACCTTCTGGATCCTTTGTGATTGTTGTTGACAGGTCCAGCTGTTCGTCCAACACCTGGAGTCACACCTCACATCCTTTCTGCCTCTCAAATTCTACCAGCATTTCAAAGTCCAATTCAAGTTCTGATTTTCTCATTGTCTAACTGTTCTCACTGTTACTATTTTCTGTTGTCTCCAAGAGCCCTTTGTACTCTATTTATCCCAATAGCTAAGTACTTACTAACTTTTTCACATTTGTTATTTTCTCATTCCCTTCAATCTCCTTGATAGCAGGGGTGACACTTTTTTTTTTTTTTTTTTTTTTTGCCTTTTTTTGTGTGCCTCCTTATAAGTAGCGAAGTACTGGCCTATTAGTAGAAACAACATAAATAGGTGTTGATAACATAGACAAGAATGATGCTACAATCAATAATGTAGCAAGAAGAAAATGATCAATTATAACAGTAAGGCTACAAAAATCTGGTAGGAATCAAACAGTCTTCTAACACATTTTGCACATATTAACTTACTGAAATGAAGGCCTAAATGTATGTTTTTCAAAAACATACATACTCAGGAAGGGGAGATAGTTGAATTACTTAAATTTCTCCAGAAAAAGCTTCTGTACAAAAAACACAACTTCTGAAGAAATTCAAGTGGTTCTAGTGGCAAGGCTACAATTAGAAAAAGCTTGCAGAGGTTGGATAATGTTATTTTCCTATAATATATGGTCTATCAATCAGCCAGAAAATGTGTAAAATATGACTAATTCCTCAGGGGCCACTTCTCCGGCTTAATTATGGTGTTTCTTGTGTTGCTGTGATCCCTCCCATCTGTGACCACATAGATAAGCACTTCTGTGGATACTTCTGCCTTCTTTGTGGTTTCCTGTGTGTGTGATTTTGTTTCTAACTAAATCTTAACTTTCTTTCAGAGAGAGACATTTTCCATCTTCAAAAAACCTAATACATACCTGAGAATACAGACAGCATGCAACACATTTTTTCCATTAGACTCACTCAATTTCATCCATTCCAAATATCCCTGCGAAATCCAACTACATCTCCAAAGCCTGCTATCTTTCAGTAAGGAAACACATGACAGAGTGCCACTACAAACAGCAATTCCTTTTCTAAACTCCTCTAGGAAGTCAAACCATGTTGCACAGTAAAGCATAACAATTTGAAATCCTGAAATACAAAGCAAGGCTGCACACCCAGAAATGAGGTTCATCCCCCACACTGTGGCATCTGGTTACTAACAGAGGACTAATTTCTGTCCTTGGATGCCTGAGTACACCTCCTATTACACTGACTTAAATGAAAACCCCCAGGGGGGAACTTGACCCTAACGATTTATCTGACAGTATGGCCATATTAGATCCTTTCAAATCCTTTAATTTGCAAAAAGTCCCAAAGTCAGTGAACTAAACAATAGCAGCTCTCTCCCCATGCTGTGTAACTTGGGTGATATTTATGGACAGGGAAAATTCTGTGTTCAGCAATTTCCTAATCAAGTAAGAACAAATGGAGAAAGCAAATCCATGAAATAGGAAAGGGCAAGCCCACCGAGCTATGACTCAAAAGGTGGCAGAGAAAAGTTAGTGCCATTATGCTGCTGAACCTCCTGCACCAGTCAAAATGCATCCATCAGAGATGTTACAGAGGCTGGAACTTGGGGAAATGGCTGGACTATGTTTAAGCTAGAGCCGCGTGAAGCGTCCCTGTGGAAAAGGGCCCTGCAAATCAAAATGGGCCTGCATCTAACCTCAAATATCAATTGCATGTCTCACTGGATTCATTTTTTTAATAGAGTATAATTCATCATTGGCTGTTTCTGAGAATCTCACAAATTCAAATCCGACAAATCTTTCAAAAATACTTATTATTTGTATGTCAATACCCGGGAGAGACTGTGTAGAACCTCCCAAACAGAAGAAACAATGGTCCCCATGAAAATGGAATATTCTAGGAGCTGGCTTTTGTTTGTGACGTTGCTGTTGCTTGTGCCTGCAGATGATGTGCCCTTCACTTGGAAGCCCATCTCTCTACTTTTCTGCCTTCAGCGGCTTTACATATGAAGTGCTTCAGGCCGATGAACCATGTTCCCTGTTGTTTTCCAAAAGCTCTTGCAAGACCCGGTTTCACACCATGAAATCCCCACTGCCAAGAAAATCTTCCCTGAAATATGACCGAACTGCCTCCATGCTGAATTTCCCATTGTTTCTTCTCTTCCTTTCATTCACAGGAAAGAGCATAACCCGTCTTCTTTTTATGACTCTGTTTATATTCACAGACTCGGACGTATGGAATCATACTTCTGAATCTATAACTGCAGAATTTCTCCACAGTGAGCACCAGAAGGTAAAACAATGGGAGAAAGTCAGTGCTCAAGGGATTGCAGAGTGGCTCCCTTTCCGCTCAGCTTCCTGCTGTTTCCCTCTTGGTGACCGGAAGTTTGGGTCATCTGCACAGCATCCAGTTCTCTCTTCCTCTGCAGATTCTGGCAGTAGAGAAAGGTTGGCCCCACAGACCCTACATTAGTTTCTTTTCCTCTTCTTCCATTTCGAGCAGTTTACAAAAGAGCTAAGACAAGTATGAGTTGTCTCTCATGAAAGGCAAAAACAATCTTAGAATAAAGCAAAGCTGTCAATGTCACACTGAACAGATTTTTAATTTTCTTTGAGACTTATATGCATGTATTTCAATTTTATGTAGATTACTTTGAAACCTATTTCTTCATCTCTTTTTCTCTTGTTGGCCCTAAAATCCCAACTCCAACATCCCTATCCTTAGACTTATCTTTCTTAATTTCTTGATTTGATATGCTTATGAATCAGTACATTTTCTTGACAAGTTTCAGCAGTGCCAAGGTTTCTAGACTCTCCATGAAAAGATGTGTCTGATTTCCTCCTGGCCTCAAATAATTAAAATAGGAACCAGGTGCAGTGGCTTATGCCCGTAATCCCATCACTTTGGGAGGCTGAGTTTGGAGGATTGCTGGAGGCCAGGAGTCTGACAACAGCCTGGGCAACATAGTGAGACCCCATATCAACAAACAACAACAACAACAAAAAGCTGGATGTGGTGGTGCATGCTTGTAGTCCTGGCTACTAGGGTGGCTGAGGTGGGAGGATTAGTTGAGCCCAGGTGTTTGTGGTTACAATAAGTGATGATTATGCCACTACACTACAACCCGGCCAACAGAGGGAGGTCCTGTCTCTTAAAAAAAATAGTAATAATAATAATACAAATAAAATAAAATAAGACTAGGCTATTACCCAAAACTTCCATGGTAATATCTAGTCTGCTACTCTACATGTTTGTTTTTATGGAGGGTTGTAGGTGGAAGCAAAGGGATTCAAAACATGGCTACCTTGGTGAAATAATCAGTCAGGTTTTCTGAAACCTCTAGACCAAAAATGCTTATGGAGATGGAGCACAGCATCTCCAGTGGACTTGGATCTAAGCAACAGTGAAGTTCAAATATGAAAGGTCCTGAAGTGAAAAATAGTGGTAGCAGTCACCCAAGATAAATGTTTGAGACTGGAAATGTTTAGACGATCTGGAAACCTAGACAATAGCAGAGCCAAAGATTCTCACTCATCCAAATATAAAGATCAACCTCATAAATTCCTAAAAAATTAAAACATATTGAAAAGAAAAACAGGAAAGGGTCTTAATTATAAGAATGTTTTAAAAAAATGTTTAAGGAGCTTGGTAATGGGAAAAATATAATAAAATAAGGTATTGTGATGAGGAAAATAGAAGCAAAGTCAGTTATGACCACAGACTAAAGTAAAGAGAAGCTGGTAAGTACTGAGCTATGGCTTCCCATGTTCATGACAAGAGCACTCCAGCCACCCAAGGTTCCTTCCCTCCTCCAGATTGCTCAATTATCTCATGACCTGGAATCATGGTTAAGGACACTTGGTCACCAGGCTAAGGATAGCAATTTGCTACACTTCTTATCTCTGATTTTAGTGGCTGAACATTCTGACCAAGGCATGTGTGTCAAGGAAAGCTATGAACAGAATCATGATGGACATCTAAAAGAGTTCCACAGAACAACAGAAGCATTTTCTAAAACAAAGGTTATACTATAGGACTAAAAGAGGTATTGTGATCCCTTGCTTCATCAGTTAAGGAATTGTCATGTTATAGCTGACAGCAGCTAAAACCCAGACATATTCACAGGGTGAAGGATGGAGAACAGACTAGAATCAGAACATCCCACCACTCGGTGGAGGCCAGAAAGACTTCCCAGAATGCCACACTTCCCCATCTTAAGTGTGTGGCAAGAAGTCCTCCCAACATTTACAGAAACTTTAAAATCAATTAGTGTGTTGGCTTCTGAGAAGATATTGTAACCTGTCCAGAGTAATAAAGTCAGCAATGCACAGCATTACTTTTCTCTATGAAGAGCTTGAATAAATAAGACATTTATAAAAATGAATGGAAAATCTGAAATGAATATCCCAAAAACCATGAAAAACTAAGCTAAAAGAAATTGAATTTTCTTTTGAGTCTCTAAGAGAGAGGCAGCAGTTGAGTATTTTTATACATAATTTATAAGGAAAATTGTCCCGTTCACTCAGGTATACACTGTATCAGTTTGTGGGAAAGATTAAGCAAGCTGTCTTCTTTTTAATTGAAATCAAATATAGGTGTGGAAGAAAATGAATTCTGACTGAGGCAGAATGCAATGAGTCACATGACCAAAGGCTTTCTGGAGTTTACATGAGAGTTCTGTATGTGAGTGTGTGTGTGTGCGCGTGTGTGTTTAACAGAGTAACTTTAACCTTATTTTACCTTCTTTATAGATTACTAATAAGAAAAGGCCCCAAAGTGAAATCCTACTTCATGCTAAAGCTTCCTGTTCTTATTTTCTTTCCATTCCAAGGAAAGGTGGGCCTTAGCAACACATTTCTCACTGGATGCCTATGATTTTGAATGGCATCAATAAAATACCCTGGGATGTTTATTATTGTTTCCTAAAATGTTATTATAAACTATTCAGTCCTTGGAATTTCTTACCCAAAGATAACTGTCTAAATTGTGAATACTCCCAGAAACACCACACTAACTCCTAGTAATGCAAGGTAACTCCCTCTAAGCATCAAAGTAAGAGGATTCAGGGAGGTTGGGCCGACAAAAAGAGAACAATTTTGGGCCAGGTGCAGTGGCTCATGCCTGTAATCCCAGCAATATGGGAAGTTGAAGCAGATGGATCACTTGAGGTCAGGAATTCAAGACCAGCCTGGCCAACATGGTAAAACCCCATGTGCACTAAAAATACAAAAACCAGCTGGGTGTGGTGGCAAGCACCTGTAATCTCAGCTACTCCTGAGGCTGAGGCAGGAGAATTGCTTGAAACTGGAAGGTGAAGGTTGCAGTGAGCCGAGATAACTCCATTGCACTCCAGCCTAGGTGACAGAGTGAGACTCTGTCTCAAAGAAAGAAAGAAAGAAAGAAAGAAAGAAAGAAAGAAAGAAAGAAAGAAAGAAAGAAAGAAAGAAAGAAAGAAAGAAAGAGAGAGAACAACTTTGGGGGAAAGCCCTAAGGCAGTGATGTCACAATTTTGCTACCAGGATCCGGGATAGGCCAAGAAGATGGATTCTAGCAACCCCTATAAGAAGCATTAATTATATTCTGTGTGTCTCTTTGCCTTGAGACCCCCTGTCATGACTTTTCCTCATCCCGAGAACATCATTCTGATACGCTTTGGATCACAGTGAGTTCCTCTAGCACCAGTGGCATGTAGGCGTTCACCTATGTACCGTTCTTATGTCACATGTTCCCTTGCCATTGTTTTCTGGGTATTCAGTATATTTTTGTTCTGGGCCCCAGTGTGACGGAAGAGCTAATGCATCTCTGTTTTTGAGAGCCCTACAGCAAATGCAACAAACCTACTCCTACTAAGCAGATTCAATATTAATAATACTAAAATGAAAAAACGGATGCAGTGCTTTAGTTTCCAGAAACCATTTATTTCTGTAATTGTTTACTTATATAAACTAAGAAGGAAATTAAGCAAGAAGGTATTATTATCCCAGGTTAACAGAGGAATAACCATTGAAATAACAGCCACCACTAGCTAACTTTCGTAGAAAATTACACTATGTTAGACACTCTCTTAGGCAACCTTTTGAGTACATGATAATATTAACTAATTTAATAATTTCAACAGTGCTGTGATGGAGCTATTGTTATTATTCCCATTTTATTAAGGAGAAAACTATAGCTTTAAGAATTTGAGCTATTTTCTCAAGATCACACAGGCAGTAGGTGGCAGAAATTGTCCCTTGAATCTAGTTCCATTGAATCAAAACTCAATTATCTTAAATACTGCTACTCTAAAGAAGTCTTAAAGTATAGATGTAATTGGTCTCAAGGTCATATTTCCTAAGTGGCAGGATATGGACTCCTTCTGTATCTAACTTTTTATCAAATGCAGTTTCAACACTACCTTGATATTTATGAAAATTCAGGCAATTTGGCTAAGGAGCAGAATGTTAAGGTACACTTGATCCTGTACCAAAACTTCAGCAAACACTAGTTCCTCACCTAGAGACTCTGCTTGACAGTGGAAATTTCCTATGGCTCTATTGGATGGCTTCAAGACATTCTATCTACAAGAAATGCAATGGATTTAATGGTATCCATTAAGCTTATGGTAATTTTAGCCTTTCCAACTTCTGGCAAAAGAACATACATTGTGAGCACAGGGTAAATTCCAATCTAAGGCTGCAATTTTGATCCTCCTATGTTATTAGCAGAGTGAGTCACTCTAAGCAGCAGTTACAGGGTACATTTATTCTGGTAACTTCTTAGAATATGACAATGAATGGATGTGAACCCGAGCACACTCAGATTTTAGAGTTCTACTCCTAAGTATTTAGACATGGCAACAATGTTAAGATCTGGTCATTTCCTTAATTATAATGATTATTCTTCTTCATAGAATAGTTTTCCTTTTTCCAGTACATACATTTGGTTAAAGAAGAGAAAGCTGAATTAGATTTATATTTGTTACTTTAAAAATCAAGTCAACATATTTAACCAAATTGCCAAGTGGGGTGCTGTGTTCTAGGTCTATGCTCGAATTTGAAGAATTGGTGAATAGAGAAAGTTTAGATCAGGAGCCTCCTCCCACTTATGCAATGTTACTTTTATTTGTTCATAGGGAAGATATTTTTTGTACAGTTAAACCACAGGCTGTCAAGTGCTAGTTTGTACATTGTAGTCTGAGATTACTCCAAAATATGAAATTCATCTACATAGCACCAAAGAGAAGAGACGAGAAAGGAAATTATTTAATAAATTATATCAAATTATCTCAACTCCCTGGTCCAAATACAAAATTTGGAATGGTGAGTCTAGTGGTATGATATAAATTCACTTATGGAATTGGCTATTTTTTCTTAGATGAAATTCAGTGTTTGGTTATACTTTTCTGTCAATAACATCATTCAATAAAATTCTATGAAAAAAACAAACAAGAAAAAAAGCAGAGCTATTTATAGATGTAATATCAATGGCTCTTTAGGGCCTAACAGTATTTCTCAAAGTGTGACCCTAAAAACATTTACATTAAGAATCACCTGGTGGTGGCTGGTCACAGTGGCTCATGCTTGTAATGACAGCACTTTGGGAGGTCAAGGCAGGAGGATCACTTGAGTCCAGGGGTTTGAGACCAGCCTGGGCAATATGGTGAGACCTGATCTCTAGAGAAAAAAAAAAAAAAAAAATTAGTCAGGTGTGGTGGCAGACACCTGTAGTCCCAGCTACTCAGGAAGCTGAGATAGGATCACTTGAGCCTGGGAGTTCCAGGCTGCAGTGAGTTAGGATCCACTGCACTCCAACCTGGACAACCTTTATGGGAACACCCTGACATCGACATTTGTGACATACTCTGTAAGTGATGGCTTTATATTATAGTTTGAGAATCACTAGTCAGGTTCCTAAGAAAGCTAGATATCTATGGAGCACAGAGAGGCAAAGGAGAGGGAAGGCCGCAGCGGCCACAGTGGAAGAGGAAGAAGGAAAGGCCTCCTGGCAAGAATTCCTCAGTTGTGTTGGCTCTGGTGTAACAGCTGGCCCAGGATCTTGGAGCCCTGTGAAAGGGGAGCCCCTCTGAGATAGGAACACAGGCGCAGGGAAGCTTTTGTCTTTGGGAGCATGGATGGTGAAAGGAAGAGAAGAGGAAGAGCAAGGTTAAACTCTTTGCTCAGCTCTCCCCATCCTGGGATTCCTCCCCAGGGAAGAGGCGAACTGCTTGTTTCCAAGAGAATGATTTTGAGACCAGGTAACTTGGGCCGTGCCCTGTATTTGGAGCTCTGGAAAGAGGTCAACTATCTGGTTTCCTGAATAACCTCTTATGGCCATTACCAGATGTACTCAGCAGCACGATAGGGTCAGTCAGAGGGAACAGGGTAAGCATGTGGAATGGTGCCCTGAGTTTCCTCTTTGCCTGTGAGTGGGGCATAGAAGGCAACTGAATGGAGAGCAGTGGCCTTGCCCTAAGCCCGTCCTGGTTTGAGGCATCATTTCCTACCCAGGCAGCTGAGACCAAGACAGATAAAATGAGATAATGTATATAAAGCATTTATGAATGTGCTATTTTAAAAGTTAGCTAATAGTATAAAGTATTTTGGGACTCTATAAACTGAACAAATGAAGTGTATAGAATTAATAGAGAGAAGTTTGTAGTTCCAAGAAAATTTAAAATTGCTGTTCATCTACCGAGTTTACAGTGATTTCAGAATTGAGCTTCATAAACCCTAGCAGTTTCTCTGAAGTCCCCTCCTACTACTTCTTTTGTCCACTGTGGGGAGATGAGGCCCTAGGAGAGACTTCTCATCATCCACTTCACCTCTACTTTACCATCCTGTTGCTGGTCCTACTTCTTACTATAATTTGTTTGATGAAAGTTTCTCAACTAAGAAAGCGTATGAAAAGTATTGTTCTCGAAGATAAAAATGATAAAGTCACCGAGACTTCAGTAAGAAAAGTAGTAATATTCTAAGATACATACCAAACATAGGCAGCCTTAAAACCCAGAGCTGTTGTCAGTCTTACCCATAATTTCTTTCCTATTTTATTTAATAATAAATGGAATTGGAATCTCCAACTATACCTCCATTGCATGCAATAGTTTATAATGCCATCAGCCCTCATCTGTTTCCAATAAAGAAAGGACACTGCATTGACTCCAAGAGTTTACAATAAAACCCACTGAATCCCTGGGTTCCCTAAGCACTGTCTTGTCACAAGCACAATGAATTGCCTCACAAAGCACTAATACTTTGAATTACTGTCAGCACCAATTCTTATCTTCTAGAAACTGATAAAACAATCAATAGAGGTTTTTTTGTGTGTATTTGTTTCCAAGGAGATAATGATGTGCTCAGGGTTATAGGGAAGGCTTCCTGGTCTCCAGAGAGGAGTAAGAACTATAAGACAAAAGCCGTGAGAAAAACCATTGGCTGTGCTTGGTATCCTTGGGTAATTTTTTCACCCTTCATTCAAAAGTTCTCAATCTGTAAAGTGGGATAATAGTTGGCCCATTTTCCCAACACAGAGATAGGTCAAATATAAAATCTAGATTCATAGAAGACAAAAGGGCCCTTAATTATTTAGATACCATTACTTTGTGATCTCAATTAGCATCAACACTAGATTTTTATTATTCTCCACCACTGTATATTATAGTTATCCACTTACCTGTATCACCCCTAATTCAAACATGATTCTGTTGAGATTCAGGGTGATGCCTTAATCATCTTTGTCTCCACAGCACCAAGAAGATAGCATCACATATCTTAGAGACTCATTTATTACTAATCATTTATTAAATGAATGAAAGAAGAAAATAAATTAATGTATAGATTAATACATAAAGGTATTGAGCCATTTAGAATTCCACTCACACATCAGAGTTTTTATAAAATATCCACAAAATGGTCCCTAAGCCTTGAAACATGTGTACCAAGGAAGATGACCAGGATGGCTGGGGCAGATGTAGGAACAATGCCAAAAAGCATAACATTCCATTATTAATGGAGTCAAAACTGCATATATTTGTTATTGGTAATCATATCCTATTGTCATACCAAAATTAGGTAACGTCAGCCAGAACGCCCCAATATTTTCCACGTGTTATGAATTCATTTCAGTTCAGGTACCTTTTGAGTCCAGAAGCAGAAGTATCTATGAGTCCGTAACACACGTTGGTATGTCAGCTTGGGCCCATTTTTAACTTTATATTGATATATGACATACATACAAGAAAGTAAAAAATCAGGTGTCCAACTTGATGAATTTTCAATAGAACAACCCCAGTAACTAGTACCCAAATTAAAAAAAGAATAAAACATTACCAGCACCCTAGAAGCTCATTTTTTTGCCTTCTTCCTGTCACCATCCCAGCAAGTGCAAATGCAACCTGTATTCTGACATTGCGCATTAACTCAGCCTGTTTTCAAAAGGTGTACCCATGAAATAATATTGAGTGAATTCTGATGGCTTCTTTTATTCCTTTTTTTCCTCACTCTTCACCACCACCTTTTATTCTCATTGCTGGTATAGTATTCCATTGTGTGAATACCCTATAACACAGTTAGTCATGCTAGTGTTGATGAATGTTTGGGTAGTTTCTCATTTGGTGCCAGTAGCAATAGTGTGCTATAAACATCTTGTGCAGGTTTTTGTGGATATATGCTTAGTATTCTATTACACTCAATAGCTTTTTGAATCATAAATCTATTTCAGTCTTATCAGCTCCACCTCCAAACATATTCAAATCTATCCACCTCTGGCTTCCCTGCTCCCAAGTTAGTCTCAACAACCTCACCTCTGATTGTGGAATATGGCAATAAATCCTAACTCATCTCTGCTTTCATACTCCACGTAATCTGTTCTACACAGCCAGACATTGTTATTTTTTAAATAATGTAAATAAGATTATATCCCATGACTGCTTAAAACTCACCAGTGGTTTGTATATTTTTTATTAAAATAAAAGAAACACACCCTAGCATGTCCTATAAGGCTCTATTCGAATGACCTCTGCCTACATCTGTGGATGGATTTGGAATATTTTGAATCGTTCTCTCTCTCCTCCTCACTCTGCTCCAGCCACGCTGGCTTTCTTGCAGGAATCGACTAGGCTAAATGTCTTCCTTCATTCTAATGCACCTGACCTAGAATCTTCACATAGCAAAATATTTTCCTTCATGCAGGACTCATATCAATGTTATCTCCTTCGAGAGACCTTCCCTGACCCTTCCTACCAATCTAAAACAGCGCCTCCCTCTAGGTCTTTTTCCATCTGGTTAAATGGAGCTCATTTCTCTGCCTAATGTGTCTGTTATCTATTTCCTTGCTTACTGACTCTCTTATTGTTTATAACAGTTTTATTGAGATGTAATTTACATACCATAAAATTCACCCTTTTAAAGTGTACAATTCAGTGGGTTTTAGTATATTCACAAAGCTGTACAAGCATCATCACTATTTAATTTCACTACATTCCTATCCAAAAGAAACTCTGTACCCATTAGCAGTCACTCCCCATTCTCCTTCCCCTCAGCCCCTGGCAACCACTAACCTACTTTCTATTAGTATGAGATTGACTATTCTGGACATTTTATATAAACAGAAATATATAATATGTGCCTTTGTGTCTGACTTCTTTCACTTAGCATTATATTTTCAAGGTTCATCATGCTGTAGCACATAACAGTACTTCATTCTTTTCTTTTGTCAAATAATATTCCATTGTATAGATATATCACATTTTATTCAACCAGTTTTCATTAGATGGACATTTGAGTTATTTCCTTTTCTGGCTATTCTACATAATGCTGCCATGAATGACTTTGTATACATTTTTCTATGAATGTAAGTTTTCATTTGTCTTGAGTATATATCCAAGTGTGGATGACTGTCTTTTGATATTAGAATAACATCTCATCTCTAGTAGCAGACAGTGCTGGCACTAGCATATGGGAGGTACCCAACACATTTTGTTGAATTAATTAACCTAGGATCTCAAAGCAGGATTAACCAGAACTAATTAGCTTTTATAGTTCCTCTTAAAAATACGGTATCACTTAGGCCTCAACTGCCTAATAAAAATGGGCCAGACGTGGTGGCTCATGCCTGTAATCTCAGCACTTTGGGAGGCTGAGGTGGGTGGATCACCTGAGGTCAGGTGACCAGCCTGGGCAACATGGTGAAACCTCATCTATAAAAAAATACAAAAATCTTCTGGGCATAATGACTGGTGCCTGTAATCCCAGCTACTTGAGAGGCTGAGGCAGGAGAATTTCTTGAATCCTGGAGGCAGAGGTTACAGTGAGCCGAGATTATGCCATTGCACTCCAGCCTGGGTGACAAAGCAAGACTCCATCTAAAAAAAAAAAAAAATTCAGGGAAAAGCTAGTTTTTCCATGCTAGTTTTCACATTAATCAGCACATCCTGAGAATCGTGTGTTCAGAAGGATATTTAAACTTAAACACACGGTACAATTTGGAGGAGGGAGCAGATTCATGGGTAAAATAAAAATACAAAAGAAGAAAATTTAACTATGGCCACTTCTATAGATGAATTTGCTTGCAGGAACCTTGGTAAAGATTCTCTGAGACCAAACAAAAAAATTACTCTAGGCCAAACAGGTCACATCCTTTAGAATGCGCTGATCCAGTTGAGAAAATAAATGAAGCAACTGACTTTAAATATCTGGGGCTGCTGCTTTTATCAAAACTGGAGTCAAATGTTTTTATCTTCATAGCTGTGGGAATGTATCTCAAAATCCTCTTGGAACCACATTTATCTCTCAGCAAGGTTGTTTAAGACCATCAAAGCACAAGAATTGCCCCAGTGGAACCAGACCAATGGCCCATCCAGCCCAAGATCTTGCCTCTGAGAGTAGCCAGTGTGGAATAGTATTTAAAGAAAAAAAAAAAAAAAAGTAAAAGTCCTTACTGAAATGCACCTAATTGTGCAATGTCAGAGCAGGGGGCTTGGAGCAATCTCTTCTGAGCCCAGCTGGTGACCAGCTTCTGCCCTGAAGCAGAAGGTCTGACGGCCCTTGTAAGACTTAGCCTGGCAAGTGTAACTGCCGGCTCCATTTCAGATCATGATTTCCTTCCCCTGGTGTCTTTAGAAAAGAAGGTTGGATATTTACCACCCAACAAGTTTGCTGCTATCACATTATGGTGGGCCATTAGAGTTAATCCATTAGCAAAGGGAGAAAGATCTTCAGGGAACTGGGGAGTTTAAGTTGAACATTGAGATAATTTGCTGCCATTTCTTCTAAAATAGTTATTTTATTCGTAGGCTTTTTTTTTTTTTTTAAGAGAAATACTCTTTTCATTCTGCCTTGCTTGGATGTGTTCCCTTAAACAAAGCTGATATCTTCAGCTATCTGTCTGTGCATCATAAACAGGCCAGCTAGAATAGGCAAAGTAGTTAAGATTTGGAGCTGAATGGTTTCTCTTTAGCTTCCTGGCTGACACAATGCTTGTATTTCCAGTCTTGATGAAAGAAAAGCAAATTATTCATTCATTAATTCTTCATTAAAAATTGAGTACACAGGCCAGGCACAGTGGCTCACACCTGTAATTTCAGCACTTTGGAAGCCCGAGGCGGGCATATCACTTGAGGCCAGGAGTTCGAGACCAGCCTGGCCAAAATAGTGAAATTCCATCTTTACTAAAAAAGAAATACAAAAATTAGCCGGGTGTGGTGGTGTGTGCCTGTGGTCCCAGCTGCTTGAGAGGCTGAGGCAGGAGAATAACTGAAACCCGGGAGGCAGAGGTGGCAGTCAGCAGAGATTGTGCCAATGCACTCCAGCCTGGGCAACAGGGCAAAACTCCATCTGAAAAAAAATAAAAATAAATAAATAAATAAGCACGCAGAGTTAGGCTAAACCCTGGGAGTACAATGGTGAAGGAAACAGATCCTATGCTGTAGTTATAGGGTTTCTATTATAGTGTGATGACCTGAAAAATAAATGTGAAGAGACAAATTAAAAATATATATACTTACAAATCAGAACGCAATTACATAATGGAAACAAAGAAGGCATTGAAATAAAAAGAATAATTTGGCAGCCAGGAGAGGGCTTTCACTTATGTTAGAGGTTTAAACAGAAATACTGCAATAGTGAGGAGTGAGCTCCAGCAGAGAGAAGCATGGACTGGGCTGTGAGGCTGCAATGAGGTTGGCATGCTCCTGAACTGGGCAACCACACATCTCACAAGAGCATTGTCTATGAAGAAGCAACGTGACATGAGAGTTTCAGCGATTTAGGCAAAGCCTATATATAGTCTTCTATGTAATGAGAGAAAGTTTGAATTGTATTTTCATGCAATGGAAATGTTTAACTCTTGAGGCCACTATTTAACAAGTTAACAGTTACTAAATAAGTACTGACAATACAGTCAGGTTTCCCTGGGACCAGCTGACCAGACTGCAGAGCAAACCATGCATCTGACCCTTCTGAGGTTCTCTGGGTGTGGTCCTGCTAGAGAATGACCACGGAGTAAGGTGAAGACTGCTGAGTCCATACAGCTCCTTTATGTACCTGAGATCTTGATCTTTGACCTGGCTTGATATGCCGCCCTTCTGCTTGACATGACCCTTGAACTTGATCGATGTCTCTGTTGGATCTTGCATTTCATTCTCTTTGTTTAATTGTTTTCGTTTTGTTCTGTTTTGTTTTGACAAAGTTTCATTCTTGTTGCCCAGACTGGAGTGCAGTGGCGCAATCTCAGCTCACTGCAACCTCCACTTTCTGGGTTCAAGCGATTATTAAACCTCAGACTCCCGAGTAGCTGGGATTACAGGCATGGGCCACCACGCCCAGCTAATTTGTATTTTTAGTAGAGATGGGGTTTCACCATGTTGGTCAGACTGATCTCAAACTCCTGGCCTCAAGTGATCCTACTGCCTCGGCCTCCCAAAGTGCTAGGATTACAGGCATGGAGCCATCACACCCGGCCTTGTCTAATGTTTTAGCAAGGGTATCACTTCCCCAAATCGTTCTCCCTCATTATTAGCCACTTAATTTGGGGCACCTAATCCTGATGGGTAAACCCTTTTAACGCCATGAAATCTGGCTTCCTCTCTGGGGTAATCAGTTACACCATGTGGAACACATCATTTTAAGCTTTGGAATCGTCAGGGAAAGTTGCATTGAGATAGAACCCAGGGTTAGAGATAACAATAAAAGAAGAAACTTCAGAGACTGGGAATTTGGCTAACAGCATGATAAAGTCAGGACAGCACTGATTGAGTGCTTACTAAGTGCCAAACTCTATGCTATAAACTTGATATGCATCAACTTATTTAATGCTTCCTAAAATTCTATAAGAAAATTTTCAATCCATGTTTTGCAGAAGAGAAAACTGTGGCACAGAAAGGAGATGTAAAATGTTCAAGGTAAAAAGATGTTGGAGCCAGGATTTGAACCAGAGAGTCTGATACTAGAGCCATTGTTTAGTAGGGAAAGAGCATGGAATGAAAAGTTGGGCGACTTCGGTTCCAAGAGCAGTGCTGCTGACTCACTATGTGACATAGCGTCATGCACCCCACAGCTCTTTATAAAGAACATAAAAAATTCTGCTGATCTCCATTTCCCAGTGACTTGGGGATGTGTCTTCATAGTATGTATTGGGCACCTGTGAGCAACCATTGGCTGTCTCTGCATATTTGGGAGGGAAGAGAAAAATCACACACAAACATTCACCAGTCAAGTATTTAGTGAGTATTTGCATAATGCCAAACACTTTGTTAAACACGGGGAGAGACATGTCAGTAACTTAGAAGACATTCCATGTGTCCCAAAGGACTTGCAAAGTAATTGGCATAGTTAATGATATAAAGCAGGATGAGGGATACCAATGATGAGAGATATCGAAGATCAAAAGAGACAGAAATTAATGCTACCTGGGATACGCAGTGGAAATAGCAGCAGGGCTGAGCCTCGGAAAAATGAACAGGCCTCAAACAAGTGTGGAGGAAAGCAAATTCTGATTTCCTTAATTAAAGAAAAAAAGAATTTACATGTATTATTACTTTCAGATTTCTGTTATCAAGTGACTGAGACCCAGAAAATAATTCAAAGTATACACACACACACACACACAGGCTGCCCATGCTGTCTTATTTACTATTTGAATTATTAAACTAGCCTATTGCATACAAACATATTTCTCAGGGTTTAAAAGTTGGGAGTGAAGGCAGGAAATGGAGGGACGTAAAGCCACTCTGTGGTTTATACATCAGGGCAGTTGTCTTTCAACTCACCAGAGGTGCATCAAAATCACCTAGGGAACTTTTTCCAGATATAGCTTCCTATACTCCACCTCAGGCTTGAAAAGATGAGCCTGGGAATATGAAATAGATTTCTAGAAGATCCCAATGACCACAGCTCTAAGAAAGTGCTGTTCTATGAAACAATAGTGGGAGGTACGCCATAGAAGCCTGAAGACCCAAAAGACAAGAAATCAGAACCTGTCCTCATAGGACTGCCTCTCAAAGGAGCTTTGATTGGAAACAGGCAGTATTTAGGAACTGAATTTTCAAAATTTGCAAAGCAGGAGAATGTCAGAGACTATGGAAAACCGTATCTCCCCATCTTTCTGTCCTTCCATGTACCATACAAATATCAAATACAAATTGGTATATTCCAAGCATCTAATTTCACATTCCAGGCTTCTAATTTCACATCTTTTAAAACCAGGAATCAGTCCTGGGTCCAATCATACAAAATCCTACAACAAAAGTCTAAAGAGTATAAAGGAAAAAACACATTTCCCGCCTTAAGGAACTTAGAAATGGGGCAGAAAATTTGAGTATATGAGATATTTAAGTAACAATATAAGTGACTGAATGACACAGTAAATGGTTATCAGTATTGCTCTGTATCAAAGATCATAAAATGGTAGCCTATAGATCTCATTCACACATGTTTTGTTTAGTCTGAATGGTGTTTTAAAAATAAAAAATGAATTTCTGTTTAAAAATTGGGAGTTTTCACCTATTGATCAAGAATGTTTAACTTCTCTTGAAAACGTTGAGGGCTCTGGCCTCATGCTGGGATCTGCCATCTTGCATGGTCACAGAGATGCTGAGTAGTGGTGGCAGTTCATTAACCAACCTTAGAGTATCCTGTTGGCCATAGTCTCCGCTACTTTTCCATGCTGTCCGATCCCACCTTCCTAACTCATTCTTGTTTCTTGCCTCGCCTCTGTAGGTATTTGTGTCTCTGTGTCTGGCTACATAAATTGAGAGGAAAGGGAAGGCATTATGTGTCAGAATGTTGAATTCCTGAAGGACAGGAATCTAGGTCTTGAAAGAGAATAAGGCACTGTGTAACTGGACTTTCGGTCAATGCAAAGAAATAGACCTTAATGTCATCACTCCCAAATAAGAAAATGTTTATTTCACCTATCCTATTTCTTCTTGAACTCATGTCAGCAGGATTCATTTACAGTCATTAAAGAATACAACCCAGGCCCGTCATGGTTGCTCATGCGTGTAATCCTAGCACTTTGGGAAGCTGAGACAAGAGGATCATTTGAGCCCAGGAGTTTGAGATCAGCCTGGAAAACACAGCAAGATCTCATTTCTATAAGAAATTTTAAAATTAGCTGGAAGTGGTGGTGCATGCCTGTAGTCTCAGCTTCTCAGGAGGCTGAGGCAGGAGGATCACTTGAGCCCAGGTGGTTGAGGCTGCAGTGAGCCATGACTGCACCACTGCTCTCCAGCCTGGATGACAGAGCAACTGTCTCTTTCAGAGCTTATAACTTTAAGAATTCAGGAAAGAAATAGAAATGCTTATGGAAATGTGTTCTGAGATTTGCCATCCTCTACACACTTGCATAAGTGAAGGGTACAGGCATTGTTAAAGGAGATGGTATTCATCCATCCAGAGAGTAAATGGTTGGGTAGAAAATGCTAATACTGAGACCTGACGCCCTGGAGAAATTGAGATTCACAGTGGGAAAAATGGCCAGCAGGTGCGTACCCCTCTGTCAAGCCCTTAGAAAGGAATTGGGGAACAGGTAGCTCTCACAGGGCTGGAACTCTAAGACATAACTACTCTATTTGCTTTTGACAAAGTGTAATCTAATTGTAATCTAATGACCTCAAAGGGGACTCTTCGATGATTAAATTCAGGAGTCAAGAACCATGTACCTACTTTTTCCTTTTCGTTTCCAAACCCTAAAACTTAATGAGGTAAATTCAAGACCTTATGGAGGATTAGAGTTAAAAAAAAAAAAAAAAAAAAAAAAAGCCTTAAAAATAAAGAAGAAAAGCCCAGATGGTCTGATCTGGACTTTTTAAAGTTGGCTGCAGACAGCATTGCTGAGGACCCAGCCATTATTTTTTAATCTCTCATTGACAAGGCAAAGCTTCCCTGCAGACTGGGATTTGGGACTTGTTATCTCCATTTTATTGGCCTCTTTGCCAAGAATAGCAGGGCCGATAAAACGCAGACTTCAGTCAGCAGGGAAAGAGGAATGGACACTGAGGCTCTGGGGACAGCAGAGAGCAGCCGCTCACATTCCCTGTGGAGTCGGGGAAGGTTGCTTATTTAGTATCTGGCAGTGAAAAAGAATAAAAGGAAAGAAGGGTTGGTGTAGTGCAGGAGAAAGAAGGTAAGACAAAAGAGAGACAGAGAGAGAGAGAGAGAAGGAAAACCAGAGGGAGAAAGAAAAGAAAAGAAAGGGAAGGGAGAGAAAGTGGAAGGAGGAAACAGGAAGAATGCGGGGAGGAAGGATAGAATAGCTTTACAAATGGAACAAAATTCTATCTCAGTTTTTTTTTAGCTGCCTTTATTTAAAAGCAAATTATCAAGTGACACTGTAAGACAATTCTTCCTCACTTCTCCTTGTGATGTTTATAAAGAAAATTGGAGGGGCTTCCTGTTACTCTTAGAATAAAGTATAAGACCTCTATATGTTTTACGAGGTACTGTAAAATTTCTCTCTAACCAATCGCACTAGACCTTTGTCACATAGTGTCCCCATGTGAAACCCCAACCTCTGAAATTCCATTAGTTTTTCACGTTAATTCTACCCATTCTTGCCTTTCTGCTTTATTTAAGACATTTCCTCTGCCTGGAACCCACTCCCCTTCCTCTCCAATATAACTACATTGCTTTCAATGTCAAGCAGTGGGTTTCTTCTGAATGACTGAGGAGGGCTGGTCTTTCAGGACAATGAGATATTCTTCTGAAATGTATAGGCAAGCATTATCCTTGGATGTGGACAACATGCTTTGGGAACCAGAGAATTAAGGGAAAGGCTAGGAAATGGCGATGGGAGAAGGACTTGGGCAGGATATCTCTGAAACAATCTGTGAAATAAAGATAGGTCCGGAGGCAGAAAACATGTTGACCGTGTACAACCATAACTGACTCTAACTCTCTACACAAACGTTCTCCCTTGATCAGAGATGCAACTATGTGATAGCCACTTGTGTGACGGTGGTAGAAAATGAAAATAAAAATTGTATTTTCTATGCTTGGCCAGACTTCCTGCAAGACTATCTTGAGGACTCTGTTCATGGCTTATCCAGTAGCCTTTGCATTTTCCCAAGGAAGTGGCTCTGGGATATTCTCCTGGTCAGATGGTGCTTGTGAATCATCCATTGGAGGTTGCACAGTAAGTTCTAACTTGGCGTCTTGAAATCTGTAAGAGATGTCCCTCAAACTCAAACACCTGGGACCATCTGTATTAGTCCGTTCTCATGGGGCTAACAAAGACATACCCAAGACTGGGTAATTTATAAAGGAAAGAGGTTTAATTGGCTCATAGTTCAGCATGGCTGAGGAGGCCTCAGAAAACTTACAAACATGGCAAAGGGGGAAGCAAACATGTCCTTCTTCACATGGTGGCAGCATGGAAAAGTGTCAAGCAAAAGGGGGAAAAGTCCCTAATAAAGCTATCAGATCTTGTGAGAACTCACTATCATGAGAAAAGCATGAGGGCAACTGCCCCCATGATTAAATTACCTCCCACCAGGCCTCTCTCAGGACATGTGAGGATTATGGGAGCTACAATTCAAGATGAGATTTCGGTGGGTACACAGCCAGACCATATCAGCATGTATAGGAGGCAGTAGCAAAACAGGGTCATCGGGCCTTAGGAAAAGTGGTCATCAGCAAAAATGGCAACAATCTTCTAAATCACAACCTGGAATATCCTGCTCTCCTGATGAACTAGCTCACCTGTTGAACTGTTCGTTAAAAACAATAAATCTGCTTTATTCAGTTTTCTAATCTCTTGGCTTTCTTTCTATCTGAACTCTCCTGTTTCTACTTTCCCCCAAACCTTCCTAGAGTCCATCGCTCCTCACTGTGCTGACCTGCTTGCAAAGAGCCCCAACTCCATCACTTCTTTTTCCCTCATTCACATTTTTCTCCCCAAATCCCAACCCTAGATAAACTGAATGCTCTTCTCTCCCCTTTTGCTCTCATAAATCATGTAACTTGAAAGACAATTTACTATGAAATCATGATAACCAACTTCAAACATATATCCATCTTCACCTGCCATTCTCACTGCATTGCTCTACAATGCTCACTCTTTCATTCTCATCAAAAATTTCTTTGCTACTTGGGAGGGAGAAGTGGGAGCACTGCTTGAGGCCATCAGTTGGAGACCACCCTGGGCAGCATAGTGCACATAGACATCATCCTTCCTACATTTAAAACTAAAGATAACAATTAGCTGGGCATATGTGCGTCACATAGCTCTATAGTTTCCCAGCATACTACAGTACGTTTTCTTTGTTTTTCTTCTCAGGTGAACTTGTGAACAGAATTGCCTGACACACAGTGTCTACTTCTTTTTTATTATTTTTAGAGACAGGGTCTCACTCTGTCACCCAGGCTGGAGTGCAGTGGCACAATCATTGATCATAGCCACTGCAGCGTTGAACTCCTGGGCTCAAGTAATCCTCCCACCCCAGTTTCCCAACTAGCTGGGACTACAGGCATGCACCACCATGCCTGGCTAATTTTTCCTCTTTTTTTTTTTTTTTTTTTTGTAAAGACAGGGTCTCCCTATGTTGCCCAAGGTGGCCTTGAACTCCGGGCCTCAATGGATACTTTCACTTCAACCTCCCAAAATGTTGGGACTACAAGTGTGAGCCTATAGTCCCACACCTGCCCATGCCTCCATTTTTTAAGCTCTTTTTCATTTTATAATCCACTCCAGTGTGACTTTTCTCCCTATCATTCCACTGAAACTGCTCCTTGTGGTGGCAGCATTGAACACAGCTCCTTATTCCTGTGTTTTTTCTCTCTTGACCTTCAAGACATCATCCTCCCATTGTTTTCCTCCCTCCTCCCTAGCTGTTCCTTCTATCTTTTATAGTTTTCTCTTCCTCTCCCTGACAGAAGAGTGTTGGAGTTCCTTCGGCACTTCACCCCCCTTTTCTATTTTTTTCTAGACCCTTTTCCTTTATTCTCACAGTTTTAATTGACATTTATATTTTGATACTTCCCAAATTTATATCCTCAGTATGGGCTTCTCTGAGTTTCACACCCATATATCCTGCTGCCTACTTAACGTGTTTGAGACAGAATTTTTGATTTTATCCTAAAAATTGTTCTTTCCCCAGTCTTTCCCATCTCAGTAAATGGCATCACTATCCACACATTTTCTCAAGCCAGAAATCTTAGAGTGTGGCATTCCTCATCCCGCCCCCCTCTGAATTTACATCTGATGTTCCTTCCACAAAACTATACGTTAAATCCTTTGAGCTCTCCTTATTCCCTCACCCAATATCCTCATCCCAGACACCATCATTTCTCCCAGAGCTACCATAAGAACCATCTTACAGGTCTCTCAATTCTTTTGTGGTATTTCAAATCCACATTTTCTCCACACACATTTTAAAGTTGCTCTTTAAAACAATATTAATTGTATCAGGCCACTCTCAAGATGAAAAGCTTTCAATAATTTCCCATTCCACTTTGAATCCAATGCAAATTCCCTATCGTGACGCACACTATCCTTTTTATTGTCCGAATCTTATTGCATGCTACATTCCACTTTATCTTAAGAGTTTCATTCATGGAGCCCTCCATCCAGTTTCCCAAATATTCAATTATTCTTTAAGATCTCCACATCCGCCATTTTCTCAACTGGATATCTCTTCTAAATGGCTGCCTCTTTTCATCCATTCAGCTATAATCATTGCCTCCTTGGAGGTCTTCCTTTACCAATATATGTAATATGATAGTAATAGTTAACTGTACATTGTTCAACCAATACACAACTAAGTACTTTAAATTGATTATCCTACTTAATATTCTTAACAAACCTATAAGTAATGCATTATATAAAAAATTAAGGCATACAGCATACAGAAGTGAAATAACTTACTCAAAGACAACATAATTTATAAACAAAGGCTCTAGGATTCAAAACTAAATAACTCTAGAACCAAAATCTTAACCACTGTAGTATATTAATTTATGTTTCCTCCTCTTATTTCTCACATTTTATAATGTCTAATTAAGCATTAATTCATTTACTTCATTTATTCATACAGCTAAAATTTATAAGGACCTACTATGTGTCAGGTCCTGTCCTAGGTAGAAAAGGAAAGATCTCCCACCTTGTGGGAACTGTGTCTAAATGGGGATGATTGACAGTAGCCAAAGAAACAAATTTATAAAATATGTGAGGCCAGGAACATGCTTTGAGATTCATGTGCCTGCTGTATTCCTGGTACATGAGAGACAAGTGCTTAATAATATTTTTATTAAATGTGAGTTTTGAGGAAGTCTTTGTTTGGTTTAAATATCAGAAGGAGAGTATTAGTTTTCTGTGGCTGCCATAACAAATTACCACAAACTAGGTAGCTTAAAGCATAAATGGAGTCTCTCACAGCTCTGGAGTCAAGAAGCCTGCAATCAAGATATGAGCTGGACTGCACATCCTCTGGAGGCACTAAGGAAGAATCCAGTTCTTGCCTCTTCCAGCTTCTGGTGGCTATCTGCATTCCTTGGCTTGTGGCCACATCTTGCTCAGCTCAGCGTTCATGTCACCTTCTCCTCTGTGTTTCCGTGTTCCCCTCTTGCCTCTCTGTTAGAATGACGCCTGTGATGGCATTAAGACCCACCTGAATAATTCAGCTAATATCATCACATCAAGACCTCAACTTAATTATCATTTTTTGCTGTATGAGGTATTCACAGGTTCTAGGGAGTAGGATGTGGACATATATTTTTTGCAACCACCATTCAGCCTACTTCAAAAAATATAGGTCTATCTGCTCTTGTAAAGGATTATCTCCCAGTGAGGTACTATGATCCTGTTTCCTCAACTGTCTACATTATTGGAAATAAGTTCAGATCTTATCAAAACCCAGATTCACTTTTGAAACTATTAGAGAAGTGGTCTCAAACTCCAATGTATTTAAATATCATTTAAAAGTTTATAAAGTTTCTATTGGTACCTTTGTACCCAAAGATTCTAACTCTACAGTTGTCTGTTTGGCATTGCATTGTAACAAATACTCAGGTGATTCTGGTGCTGAAGATCACACCTTGTGGACAGTGCCCAAGAGAAAAATGTAAGATGGATTCAGACAGAGATCTCTAGAGATGACATCCGTCTTTTACTATAAGATCAATAGGCCCAGACATTCTAGCCAACTCTTCAGGAAGTTAAGACTTGTTTCCTGAGTAGAATCTGAAATGGCTCCCATCTCTCAGGTACCTGAAGCACTTCGTTTCTTTGGGGACACACTGATGGCTTATTTCATTTTTTCTAGAGTATAACTAGTGAGAATGTATTCTTCTCAACTTTCTATGAGGCCTCTCTCAGGAACTTACCTTTTGTCTTCTCCCATCAGGTTGTGAATCTCAGGTGCATTTGAAGACCTACATGTAGGATGAAGGGCACAGCTTCCAAGAATTGTAATGATAAATTTTGTGCTATTAGGTAAAGAGAGTATCATTTGTGTCATTAAGCCAAATACATTATTTTATTTGGTTGTATAAGTGGACACAGTATCAAATGGTTTTTCAAGTGTCTGTCTTCAAGAGTCTTACACTGGTCCACTAATGCTATGTGAAACATTATCCTAATAATTTTTCTTGGAATAACAACCTCTTCTCTCCATGCAGGTAAAATGGGTGTATGATCTTGTCTAAGGTGAAATACTTGCCTAACACCTTTAAAGTCGTATTGTATGTCTATTTTCAAAAAGGAAATAAAGAAGCTTAAAAATTAAAAACATATAAATGAGATAATCAGTTTTTGTGTACATTTGTTTGCTTTTATAATTGCAGATAAATTAGGGATTAACTAGTTTGGAGAAATAACTCTTTAGGTTTATTAAATCCCCCCAAAGATATCAGAATTTCATTCAACCTAAAGATTGTTTTCCAAACTGTTACAGTCTGTTTTTCCAGCCCCTTCAGTGGTTCCTCTGCTCATAGGCTCTAGTTCAGACAATGATGGAAAGTCCATAATAAACCACTAAAAAATGGAATAACCCACATATTTCAGTTGCTTCACAGAGCTCAGGTGAAGTTGTGCCTGCAGAGACACAGGTGTGTTCTCTATGCTGTAGAGTGAATCAATGTATACATAGGCTATTTTGGAAGTATTCCATAACCCAAATTCCTGTATGTCGATTTAAGTTTACATCCAGCTGGGTAAGCAGTTTACTAAATGGTGCTTGAAGAGATCTGATGGTGAGAATCTCCTCACTCCTCTGGCAAGGGCATGGAATAGCATCCTCCATTTCCCTCCACTACCTCCCATCAAGAAGCAGTCTGCTTATTATATATGATGACCTCTCTAAATTCTCTTTCAAAATTCTAAATCGTCATTTTGATTTGATTTATTCTGGCCTACACATATGGCAAGAGGCACACAGAATTTACTTTGGCACCACACATACCCTGATAAGAGTACTTTCATTCATTTACTTAGCAAATATTAGTTGAATATCTAGCATCTTTCAAGAATACAGCTGCTCCATGATTTACCTGTAAATAAATTGAAAGCCAGAGAGTTTATTTTTTCTTGGCTATACATTTATGTATTTATATTTGCATTAATACATACGGATAGAAAAGATTAATTTCAAATTTAATGTTAGCTATCAAATGTGTGGATGAAGTATATATTCACAGAGTTATTCAAAATGCTAGATATTAGCATCTTTAATTAAAAGTGTCTACTTTCACAATGGACATTAAAAACGAAAAGTGTGTTTTTATGGCCCTGTGGATGAATTCATACCACAACATTTGGTATTTCACTCAAATAACCAAGTTAGGAAATGTTACCATGTGTTAGCAGCACTACGTCAGCAAGACCACAGACCTTAGTGAAACAAATATTTAAATTTCAGCACAGAGATATAGATTGATATTTTTTCATGCTGTAGCTAGTAGTTGTATTTGGTGATTAACTGCACGCTTCCTCTCTCTGTTTCACACACACACAAACACACACACACACACATACATCATGTGCCTATTATTTTCCCACAGATAACCAGAGGACAGATATTTGCCGTCAAGATAGCACAGGCTTTTGGAAGCTCAGCAAGGCAGTTTGTGTGATGCCTGTGATTCCATTTGTCACAGGAGACTTTATGAGGGAACAGAAGATACAACTTTGCTTCATTTTTCATTTCCTGTTATCTCTCAGATTTTGGTCTTCAGCTGCTCTGTTTTCCTGTACCTCAACTGGAGTCGATGTTATCAGAGCACCACCTGCTACCACCGTTGCAGCTGAGGCTCTGTCAGCAGCTCCAGGAGGAGAGTGCTTCCTTCCAGAGCAGCTGAGAAGCTCCCTCTGGGCCAGAGCAAACCAAGTCCATGATGAGGTCTCCATATGCAGAGCAAAGTGAAAACACTCACTGATTAACTAAATAATTCTACCAGAGAAACATTCTTAGATTTGTAAAGCACTTTCCATTTTATGGAGAACTTTCCCATCTATATTTCACTGGATATTCAGAGCAGCCTGTAAGACAACTGGGCTCGTACAATTATGCCCATTTGCACTTGAGTGGAGATCATGTTTTCCATATCCCCTGAATTTTGAAATGCCTAAGCTGTGGGGTGCAATTCAAGGATAAGTAATGGAGTCAGTGAGTCCGTGGTAAAGAAGTCAGGCCAAAGATACACAAGAAAAGGTAAATGGTTGCCGTGAGGCAGGAAGAAAAGAATGGTGAACTGCTGTGATTCAGCTATAATATGACTCTCAACATGGAGAAAGCTAAAGAACAGGAGAAAAGAATTAATGGGGAAAAGGAAGACAAAGCACATTACTTAGGAATTGTTGGAGGCATGCATTACGAGGAAGGACAGGAAGTTGATGGCAGTGGACTGTCCCAGCCTATTCTTCTCTGATGCCATTTCTTAGAGTTGGCTCCTCCAGGCTGGATCCTAACAAATCTTTCATTGGCTTCTAGGTGCCATTCACTGTCCGCCTCCTTCTCTGGAAATTACTTTCCCCTTGGTCAGAGTT
Organism: Papio anubis; assembly: GCF_008728515.1. Taxonomy (NCBI): domain Eukaryota; kingdom Metazoa; phylum Chordata; class Mammalia; order Primates; family Cercopithecidae; genus Papio; species Papio anubis. The sequence continues at coordinate 33,610,539 of NC_044994.1, forward strand.
CTTTTGATTGGAGATTCTCACTGCCTCCCGAGACTGTAAAAACAGAGTGAGAGGAGGTGTTATGGGGTCTTGCCTAGTCCCAGTCTTGACAAACACATCTCTTCATCCTCCCATCACTGCTCCTCCTCAGAAACACAATCTTGCTCCCATATCCAGTGATAATTCTAACCTTGTTTTAGGATTGCTATTCAATGATATGCCTCAGTCAGATCATTGGATCCCAGTCATTATTATATACCCATACCTCTGAATCATTTAGGACCGTGGCTCTGAATAATTCCCAACACTCCCAACAGTAACCATGGGAACCTGCAGCTTAAGGAGCTGGGATTCACCAACTACCAAGAAATGATCTCCTGGTGCTGGCTGCCTGCCAATCACCTCATCCACCAAAACTTTAAATGTCATCTGCTTGTCTTCTCCAACCTGATGTTTCTCCAGCTTGTTGGGAGACCTTCCCATTTGTTTTAAATCTCTCTAAAATAGATGTCTTGCTTGGATTGTACCCCATTGCCCTACGTTTTCAAGTATCTAGTTTTACCTACTCTAGTGGAACCTATAGCAAAATTTATTCTTACCAGCACTTATCTAACCTAAGTGGGACCTGGGCATCTAAGTTTTAATCTTACTTCTTCTAGTCTCCCCAGGCTCTTGGACTTAAGCTTTGTTATATCATATGAAGGTTATAGACCATCACCAGAGTGATTGGAAGAAAGTCAACATTTCAGAGAATATGTGCCACTAAATAGGTTAGGCCATGAGCAAGAAACAAGTAAGACCTGAAAAAATGATATTTTAAGAATCCATATTTGGCTGGGCACAGTGGCTAACGCCTGTAATTCCAGCACTTTGGGAGGCTGAGGCGGGAGGATCACAAGGTCAGGAGATCGAGACCGTCCTGGCTAACACGGTGAAACCCCATCTCTACTAAAAATACGAAAAATTAGCTGGGCGTGGTGGTGGGCACCTGTAGTCCCAGCTACTCAGGAGGCCGAGGCAGGAGAATGATGTGAGTCAGGGAGGCGAAGCCTTCAGTGAGGCAAGATCGTACCATTGCTCTCCAGCCTGGGCAGCAGAGTGAGACTCCATCTCAAAAAAAAAAAAAAAAGAAAAAAATCCGTATTCATAGAGCCTTGAGAAACTACCTTACAGGTACAGGTGGGTAAAGTCTGGCAAAGGGTATGACATGGGGCTCACTGGGATATCCTTCCATGCCTACGGTCTCCAGAAGTCTCAGTCCATGTGGCTGCTATAATAAAAACACTATAGACTGGGTGACTTACAAACTACAGAAATATATTACTCACAGTTCTGGGAATTCCAATGTCAAGGTGTCCTCCTGTGAGAGCTTGCTTCTTTGCTCATTAATAGCTATCTTCTTGCTATGCCCTCATGGTGGAAGGGAGGGAGGAGCTCTCTGGAGTCTCTTTTATAAGGACACTAATCCCATTAATGAGAGCTCCACTCCCGTAACCTAATGACCTCCCAAAGTCCCCACCTTCTAATAACATTGTATTGGGGGTTAGGATTTCAGATTGAATTTTGCACGGACATAAAAGCATTCAATCTATAGCAGCAGACTTCTGTAAGCTGTTAACATTTTGCTTCTTTGAAATGTATTGGTTCTATTATCACACATGCTACCCTCTAGTTGTACATAATAAAATTTATGACTAATTGTGGTTTGATGCACTACTGATATTAAAGATATTTGACAACTTGCTATAGAAAGGGCCCAAAAGGAATAATTCTTTAATGAAGCATTTTGCAAGGTGCTGAAGGCTTTGGAATGATGATGAAGGAGAGATTATATGTATGGGTTGCACCCATGATAAGGCAAGAGGATGAAGAGAAAAAATATTTAGCACGGAGGAGCTATAATTGAACCTTCCACAGAAGTGACTATAACCATTAGAAGCTCCACTCTGTGATGGCTTTCACAAGATACCCTCCCTGAAACAGAAGGGCCTCTTGATTTCCAAAGTGTGCTATTTATTCCCTCCAGTTGCTTCATTCAAAATCATTCCTGGCTGGGAGCAGTGGCTCACGCCTGTAATCCCAGCACTTTGGAAGACCAAGGCAGGTGGATCACCTAAGGTCAGGAGTTTGAGACCAACCTGTCCAACATGGTGAAACCCTGCCTCTACTAAAAATAAAAAAAATTAACTGGGTGTGGTGGCACGCGCCTGTAGTTCCAGCTACTCAGGAGGCTGAGGCAGGAGAATCTCTTGAACCCGGGAGGTAGAGGTTGCAATGAGCCGAGATAGCACCACTGCACAGTCTGGGTGAAAGAGTGACACTCCATCTCAAAAAAAAAAGAGTTTTTTCTTGGAACTTCTGATAAGTTTAGAACTCTGGTGACTTAGAGCAACATTTTCCCAAGTGTGAAATGCTACAGATAATTTTAGGTGGTGCACGAGTTCGGCAAATAAAACTGAATCACATAGTGAGAAAGTTATTCCCTTTTCAATTCTCTTTTGATCCTTCTGATGACACCAAAGATAAATTCTCAGTCTGGAATTGTACATCTTTAACACCTCTCTAATGCTTGCTTTTCTCCTTTTTTAGCAAAGAAAGTACATGTTTGAAGCTCAGAGCCTTTGACAGGTAATATGTTTCCAGAAATTAATAATGTCTAGTTATATTGTATGTATTTTCATACTTACTGTCCTTTAATGGAAAATAATATTGGTCATATATTTGAGATAATGAAATTGAGATTTCTTTTAAAAATAAGTTTCTAAGTTAAAAAGAGTGAATATATTTAAGAAAAAAACTTTAATAGCTGATAGTACTGATGTTATGTGGCAATAGACATTGGAAAGATATTAATGGTGATATGCAAATGACTAGTAGTCAACACCAGCTTGGGTCATACTCCCAACATTTTCACTGGGCTGCAGAATTCCTCTTTCTTATCATTCCTTACCTTTTTGCTATCCTTTTGCCCAACATAATATTTTAGTTGAAGTGCACCTTGATTGACTGGATGGCAAGCATACAACCTTCTAATGTTTATTCATTTCATGGTGGTACTACAAGTCTCACCAAAAGTTCAGATGTAGGCAAGGGAATGAGAAATTTAGTGAAGGGAAAGCCAGCATCCTCTGCCTTCAGCACGGGGGATGATAGAACAGGCATAAGGGAAAAAGCATGTCAACACAGGATGGGATATATATGCCCCTTGTAGCCTCCCCACCACCCTGCCCCTTAATGTCTCCTATTGCACAGGGGGACAGAGGGAGAGGAGAGGGAAACCATACACCATGTATTTGGGTAATTGCTTTCTCAAAATGAAATGGCATCTTCTTTTTATTTCCCTTACTCTCGCCTAATAACACTAGCATATTATATTCCCCACACTGAAATCTGGGTATATAAATCTTTGCAGGCACAGTGAGGCCTTGTTGGGTTTGGCTGTTGTTTCTGAATAGAGTATAAGGGGACATAAAATGTAAGTGAATCAAGCCCTCAGCTAGCATTTAATTGATAAGAACTAAAGCTAATATTAGATAACAAATAAATGGTCTGTTGCACAGGCATTTAATTAAACACCAAATTAATGCAGTAATGACCTACTGGAACTAACAGCCAGGAATGCTTTACTGCACTCCAGCATCTGGACGCTTTCACCTTCCAGTCCCCCTCCTCCTTCCCCCGCCTCCACGGACAGATACATTATAAAGAAATACATTCACTCATAGCCCATGTCCTCATGTTTTCATGTCCCAACTCATCACATATAAGAATCTACTTTGCCCAAGAAAGCTTGACTATTTAGTTTACTCTCTACCTCATCTTTCCCATCATACGTCCCAAATCTCAGCACTTGAGACTATTTGAAACCCTAGTCTTGTAACCCTTGGCTGATTACATGCTGCCTTGAAGATTAATTGCAGACAGTGTTTTAGTTAATGGTTTCAGGGAAGAGCATGCAAAATCATGAAGGAGAGTTGAGGAATCAATACGTGGCTTTGTCTGGACCTATCCAGGAGCTTTCAGTCATACAATAAAACACATAATTAGAACAGGAGATTAACTCCACTCAGATTTACTCAACTCACCCTTGTTGACTCATCTGGGCTGCAATCATACAAATCAACATCTTCATGTTGACTCATATGCACAAGTTAGAGATAAGCACTGGAGACATTTTGTGAACACCTTTTGCATACAGTGTCCACACACATCCATGTGAATGCTACGTCTTTCTTATGGTCCATGAGACTTTGCAGTTCCCTGCTGGACATGTGAACAGACCCTTTTCTTTTTCTTTTTTATTTTTTTATTATACTTTAAGTTTTAGGGTACGTATGCACAACGTGCAGGTTTGTTACATGTGTATACATGTGTCATGTTGGTGTTCTGCACCTGTTAACTTGTCATTTATATTAGGAACAGACCCTTTTCAAAGATGTCCCTTAAGGGTTTCTGTTTTCCTACACTCCAGTGTGACTTCAGTGAGAAGAAAGTGCTCTCTCGGTGCCAGCAGCCTTGCATCCATGCATCATTCCAATGCGGGGCTTTAAAAGTGAATGCAGGTGACTTTACTGGAACATTTCTATAGAATTCTTCAGCCCCATATGGCTTAATTCCTCCTGCTCTGAATGCTGAGAAAGCAAACCTGTACTGTGTGGCACATGCTATGCACTTACAAATTTGGAATCTCTATCCATAATTCCTGAGGTGAGGGATTCCTGTATCAAAGTAGTTTTCAATGAGTTTGGAATATTATTTTTCCTAAACTAGCACCCATCCCCTTCTCCAACATGATTGTAAATCAAACTGATTTTGACAAGCTGAGTTAAACCCTATTGACTCTAGAAGGACAATATAGAAAAATCTATATTTATATCTATATATCTAACATATACACATATATTTTATATATATATATATACACACACACATATATATATTTACAGGTTTTCATGTTAGATTTTCTTTCCTGCAGGATTCTCCTATATACCTTACCATACTCTACTCCTTTTACATCACAATATCTCTTCTAATCCCACCTTTACCCAATTCCCATCTCCATCGCCTTTGTGGGACCCTCATTATCTCATCCTTCCTCAGAACTCCCCATGTATATCTCCTCATACGTACAGACCATTTCTGCCTCTGGAACTTGTGAGTCTGAAAGTCAATAGCAACTTCAATGAACTCTTTTAAGGTTTTGTTTTCTTTTGTAAGGAAACTGAAAAAAAAGTAAATCTCTAATGGTGAAGTTTCCTGAAAAATTCAAGGTGAATAGGGGAGATATCAGGGGCCTAGGATAGAGCTTTCCTGCATTTTTTAATAACATCACACATGTTCCCCTTTCCATATAGGGTCAAGCCTCTGTGGATGGGACAGATAGATTCAAGGGAATCTTATCCTACAACTTTTGGTACCATTTGCACCTGTAGTATGTATGAAGTCTTCTGAGTGACCTAGAATTTATAATAACAGCTCATATTTATTGAGGACTTACAGTGTGTAGGACACTGTTTTAACTTTGTGAGAAATGTATTTTAAAAAAATCTATGTAATATTTCTGGATATTTGCCCAACATCTTGCTTTCTCATTAATGCATTAATCCTAAGATTTATTGTGCCATTAAATAGCTGACTAAAAGATTTCCCAAATTATTCTCCACATCAGTTGTTGTATGCAATACTCTTCTCACCCCTGTGAAATAAATTGGGCCGGTATAACTACCCCTTTTGAAATGAATGTGTTAAACTCGGAGAAGTTGAAAAAATCACACAGCAATTTAGGGCTGGAACTAGAGAAGAAATCTGACTTTCAGAACAAGGTGTTTTTCATGATACCACGTTGTCCCTTTTCTTTACAGGCTGCTATGCACAGTGTTGAAATAAACTACCTGGGAAAAGACAACCATGCAATAAACTTTAAAAATAAATAAAGAGATATTAAATTGTCTCCTCTAATTTTTGTTCTTCAGTCATATGTTTTATCCCGGGATAGCAAATTGTTTACAAGCAATTACAGTAATTAAGCATAAATACACCCCAGCGAGGCAAATATTATTATCCACTTTTTAACAGATGGGAAAGCAGAAGTAGAGAAAACTGGAATGACCTGCACAAGGCCAAACAGGGTGTCTGCTACAAAAAGAGAGAGAGGGCCTGGAACCTCAGACACCCCAGCTTTATCCTCAGACTTCTAGATGGTCCACACTCTTTAAGGAGGTTTTGACATTTTAAAAAAAGAAAACAATAAATAAAGGATGAAGGTGGTTGGTGACAATGCCAGGGAGAGAGATGGCAGAGGTAACAACGCCAACAGGGAAAAGGCTTGAAAGACGCGATGTGACATAGCCCAGTGCCTCAGAGATAGCTGAGACAAGGTCCAGGTTCATGTTCAGGCTTCCTAGGTTTAGCAGCAACATTTATAAATAGAATATAACAGTCTACTCTTAGAAATAAGGTGGCCAAGCTTTTTTTTCCTTTACATGTTCAGAATGAGTCTGAGCCCATAAAATGAAGATTACTGGAACTACAGAATAAAACAATGTGGTCGTGATGAAGACACAATCACCCTTTCTGAAGGACTTTGGGATTTATGAGTCAAATGCAAAGTTGCATTAATATTAAGAAAATTACATCCATGGGAAAATGCTGAAAGACAAGAAGGCTAGCTTCTCATGCTGCATCTTTCTGCCCATTATCACATTTGACAAACAGATTGAATTCAAGCAGGAAGTGGATGGCCAAATGGAGTTAGACAGGATTGAAACAATGGCATTAAGAGTTAACAAAAATGCATTTGAAATGAAAAGTTGGCAGACGAGGTTCATGTCACATTCCCGAAATCCAAAACAGTAAAGCCAAGACAAATACTTGTTTGATTTTTCTGTTGAAATATTTAGGAGATTTTTTTCTATCCTATTTGTCATCACTTATCAATGTAAGATGGATTCGGCCTGCAATAAAACAGAGGGGATTTTAATATCTCCCTCAGACAGCTTTATGAAGTTGTATGTATAGGACAGAAAAGTATCCAGACACCCATTCCTGCAAAGAAGCAAAAAGTTATTTATGGCACTGGTTATTTCTAGGAAAACTTATATAGTCACCATGTACCAACCACAAGAGAGTGAGAAAGAGAAAGAGAAAGAGAAGAGAGAGAGAGAATACAAGCTAGAGAGTACAGCACTTCATTGTCAAAGTTACTGATCTGCACACACCTCAGGACAGCATCTAGGCATCTCCAATTTTCTTAGAAGAGGCAAGAAGATATTGAGAAATGTATGCACCTTCTTGGAGAATTCTTCATACAAAAACATTTTGGCCACATTAGAACAATCATGGAATATCACTACGTATAATGAGATGATGTTAGTTGGTTCCAATAGATTCTGAAAGTTTGCTGAGGGAAAAATAACTTCAAATATTGGCTGAAATAGGCAATTCTAAGTCCTTTTTTATTGTGACTCTTACTCAGAATATTAAAAAATTATGTTTCTATTTCAGTGGTGCAGGTCTTTCCTCTCTGACTTCCACCATTCATGAGATATTTCTACATGAATCAGCTAATTTAGGAATAAAAAAGAATAGAGAGACAAACAAGACAGTTAAGCTGTGTAGTTTATCACTAATTTAAAAATATTTCCACTCAATAATAAATCTTTAGATGTTAAATGAAAATGCTCTCAAAGACCAAAATGTGAATAAGTAGGGCGAAGTAGGATGTTTGGAATAACAGAAGTTGACTGTCAGTTCTTTTTTTTCTATTTTTTTGCCGACTTGTGAACGTGGCTATTAAATTCAGCAGTGTGAATTCCAGTCAAACAAGGCCACCAGCCTGAATGAAGGGATGAATGAATGAACGCACAAATGAATGAATTGCATGTAACTTATACCAATGTTCTATTTGCATTAGCTAGTCATTTTAGGAAGTGTGATGTTTAAAATCTGAAGTTTTCTTATCCCTGTCTTAGACTGTTCAGTCATCCCACTCACAGGTGACATGTCAGTTGGTGGTGTGCAGACTGAGACATCATGCAATTCCATACAACATTCAGCTATGGTGTTGGTAGGCCAAAATGTCCCCACAGACTATTATCACTCACAAGTCTAGATTTAGGCTGGTTTTGATTTTCACTTTATATTCTACCCACCAAATAACTTCTGGGTAAGAGGATTCATCTGCCATTCAAAACACTGGACGCTGGTCTGGATGGCATCATTTTTCCCATTTTGAATACAAGTGCTTGATGAGTAATGGTGTTGCTGCCTTCCAACACACCGGAGAAGAACAGGCCCCTCTGGAAGCAATTAATAATCCTGGTGGTCAGTAGGTGAGCTATAGCTCCTGTTCTCAGACCTCTAATTCAACAATATGACCAAACATACCTGTTCTGTAGAGTTTGCAATCCACTGCATGCTTAAAAGAGAATAGCCTGGTGAGGTAGTATTTAATGACCTCCCCAGCTGATGAATCTCCAAATTTTCAATATGACATTTGAGCAAAGTCACATTTGTACTCTGGAAATTTTTCCAGGTCCAGATTCTAGTTCACAGGTCAGTGAGTCAGCTTTATTGGGTCTCAAATCTCTCTTGTACTTTCCTGCTTCTCCAAACACTCTATAATCATTAAAATCACATAGTGACACTATATACTTTATGGACAACAAATGAAAGAAACTACCTATAGCAAGTTGCTAAACTATTTCTCTCAATCTCCCAATTTGACATCCAGAGGATTGAGGTGTTGTAGGACAGGTGCCACTGGCTAGGTAATTATTAGGGTTTAATTAATTTATTTCTAAGCCAGCTGCCACATCCTCCTTCATTGGTCAGTATTTTAAACTTCCTTTAAATTCCTCCTGCCTTAAGCAGCAATAACAGGGATTTAAGGAAATAAAAATTAATGTTTAATTAGGAAAGAAATAGGATTTGTTTGTTTGTTTGTTTTCCTAATGGGAACACAAGACAAAAGTCCTTTGTATTTTTTTTTTTATGACTCATTATCTTTCCATTTTTGAAATGTGAGCATCAAGTGCATTTAGGATTCTAGTTTCTTTTATAGTTTTAGCAGTTCTCCCGCCTAGACAATATACTTCTCTCCCAACTTTGATGGAGAAAACATCAAGATGATTTTCAGTAATTAGCCAATGCATATGGATGGTTTGAGAATATTACACCTTTTCTTACATAGTAATAGTTCTTTCCAAGAAATGTGATACTAGTCACAAGCCCTGATACCCTAGATGGATGGACATTGCACCTAAGTGGATTCATGACTAACAGTGTCATGGCCCACACACCTCAATTGAGAAAATAAGCCAAAAATACCCACCACAGAGAGTGGTCTGAATCCAACCCTGACACCCTCCACTACAGGTTGCAATGATTTTGCTGCTTAATGGGGAATCATCCAGGCTTCTCTTGATTTGGCTCCTGCCTCCACTTTGGTCTTACAGCTCAAGGTTTCTCAGTCCTACCTCTGTGTGCTAACACCACCAAACTGCACACAACCCACTGCTCCTCCAACATCCCTAAACACCCCCGCCCTGTACCCTCACATGTTCCATGCTGCTTCCACATCTCTGCTCTGTTGAACTGTCCCTTCAGTCTGGAATGTTCTAAGTGCGTTTCATTTAGGTAGTGATAATGCACATTGTGTGTGTTGCAATTTACAGTCCCTTACTAAACAAAGTTGATACAGAACTCCATGAGGTTTGCCTTAAGAAACACTGAAAGCCTACTTTTTGATATAAAATTCAAGTTTCCATATCATATGGATCTATAATTCGAGAAGCAAACTTTTAATAAAAGGTTTCTTGAATATAAAATTCAAAATGAGCTTTCTCAGCTCATAGCTTTTTAGGAAGATTTGTTTGAAAGTACCAAAAAAAAAAAAAAAAAAAAAAAAACTCGACTGGAAGGTTATTAAACAATTATTTGTTCTGTCTAATCAATGCATTTAATAGGCAAATTGAAAAACACAGAGCTGAAAGCCATAGACTGTGCCCTCAAAAAGCTTAGTCTAGCTAAGATAAAATTCCCATTAATTGTAATGGGAAATTACATTATAAAATGGCAAACTTGAAGTGCCAAATGGATGACAGGCAATCAATGAGTGCAACTGGAAGAAATAGAAAAGAATTTAGGCATTCCTTAATGGAGGAACAGCGTCATCACAGATGAGGAAATGTTCCCCTGGTAGCCTTTTTGAAAGGAGTGTGGATGGGTTAATGAATTTAGAACACATCACTCTAACTAAGCAGAGGGAATGTGTTGGGAAACAGTGATGGTAAGTTTGGAAAGAAGAAACGCGACTGTCCCTGTTTATTTCATGCAGTGTCTACTCATATTTTTCTATAAAATAAGACAGTACACACTGAAGATTATTTATAATTCCACTTTTGTCTAGCTTTGACCTCAAAATGCACCTTCTTACCAGCATGTGATTGCTTAGGCGTGTAACAACTGCATGTTCACTAGCTGATGACTCTGCTGCATCTGACCATCTCTAAGGGTTAAGTTGATTATTACTAAGCAACCTGAAGGGCTTAGCAGTCACAGCATAACAATTCGTGGAGGAGGGAATAGCAACAACTTTTGCCCTTTGCATTTTTTCTTCTCTGTTTATGGGTTAGTTCAATTTACCATTAGTTTCCCCGAACTAATGTGCCTTCTAAGGGTACACTGAGACTAGCCATGTATTTCAAGTCCAGTTATGTTTTTGTTGGTCACCCCATCTTATTACCCAACTTTCTAAATTTCCAGGATGAGATAAAGCAAATATACATCAGAAACACAAACACTCAACTATACGTACATGGAGGAAAAAGAATGTCAGGTGAAGAGTTTTGACTACTGGTTGAAAAAACTTAACTTAGAATCAGGAGCCCTCTATGAGCTAAATGTACTTTAAATTAAAGTCAATAAAATGCACTGTACTTTTCTGCAAATATTGACAACTAATAATCTTTAGTCACGTTCAAAATATGGACTGAATACAGAGCCAGTGAAAGTGAGTCAGCACCTATGGCATGATGTTCATGATCTGAATTATGGCTTAAATGTATAACTTTATATTTCCTAATGAGACAAAGAACAGGAAACTAACATCTGTAATGATGCATACTATTACTTAGTATCCAAAATAAAAATGGTCTTAGTTTTAATGCTACTCTTTTTTTGCTCTGAGATCCTTTTAAAATATTACATCATATTTCAAGATACTATATTTAAATTATTTTCTTAAAGTTTGTAACAGTTGGGCACAGAGGTGTGACTCTTAGAATTTTCTTTCCACTATCCCATTTTCCATTTTCCAGGAGTATTTCACATCTGCTTCTTAAGATTCCTTTTCAGTACACACTACAAAGACGTTCTTGAACTTGTCCACAGCTATTTCTAATTTGTCTGATCTTCATCAGTCAGTTTAAAGGGGCATAAAATGTCATCTGCCTCATCCGTCACTGTGTGTGTGTGTTAATGTATTTATCTGATTCACTTCCCCTGAGTCGTCTAAGCTTGATGCAGTTCTGAATCTTTCCCATCTCCTAATTTATTTCAGTCACTCCTCGGGTGTACTGGAGCTGAATTTTTCAGGTAGACTCATCTGAAAAGATGCCATGCTCTAGCAATTCTATAAGCAATTATCATCCTAATAGCTTGCAAATCCTACATTGTATATTCACTGTTGGTCTACTGCCAGACAGAGGTCCATTTTTCCCTAAGCCCTTGACATAGTATTTTCAGAAGCCTTCCCAATGGAGGAGTTGTTTGACTCCTTTGGGATGGTTAGAAATAGTTAATGATGCTGTATCATCATAAGAGATTGGTAAGAACATTTGGTGGTAGTATGACCACAATTGCTACTACTGAAAATTTCAGCTCAACCTCCTACTGTAGCTGACATGGCATAATGGAATGGTCAAACCTACTACTTTTCAGATAAGGCTAATATGGCTCAATACAGCGTCAAGAGAACCTTCTTCATCACCACCATCATCAAAATCTATTATGATCATAATTATTTCATCAGAATATAACATTTACTACAGGCTTATATCACTTAGAGTCTTACATTCGGTTTTATGCATACTAATGGGGGAGTGATATAATAAGATAAATATCAATTTAAAGTAGCAGATGTTGTTTCTCAAACGAGTAATATGATAGTGATTCTCGGACAGTAATGGAACAGTAAGAAAAGACACCAGGACTGTTGGGTGTTGGGAGCTGTTGGAATACCAGCTGGGCCTGAAAAGACAGGCATGAGTATGCATAGAGAAGATTGGAGAATGGCCTGGTCAGTGGTGTGGCAGTCATTTTGTGCTGGGAATAATCTAAGCCAAATCAACTGATATGAAGGGCTCATGGAGAAGAATGTTGAAAATTAATGCTGTATACTGAAAACTCAAGTCACAAAAGGTTTTGAATTGTGTGAACTTTTACTTTAGGCTAGAGGAGAAACTGAGAGCCACAACATTCCAAAGAGGCCCCTTGTTCAAAGACTACTATTTCCTTGATATGATTGCTTTTCTATCCTGTGTCTCATTCAGTCTTTTATTTATTCATTCAGCAAAGGGTTCTTGACTGTACACTATATGCCAGGAACCTTTCTATATGTCATACACACAGCAAGAAACAAAATACAAACTTCACTGTTCATTGTGGAGAATATTAGTTTGCTAGGTCTACTACAGCAAAATACCACAGACTGAGTGGTTTAAATAAAAGAAGTGTATTTTTTTTTTTTTTTTACATTTCTGGAGACTACAAGTCCAAAGTCAAGGTGATAACTGGATTGATTTACTCTGAGACTCCTCTCTTTGTCTTGCAGATGGCAGCCTTCTTGCTGCCTCATCACGATGGCCCTTTCTTGTGCATGTGCTCCCCTGGCGTCTCCATCTTTTAATAAGGACATCAGCCATATTCAATTAGGACCCCCTCTCAAGGCTTCATTTTAACTTAGTCACCTCTCTAAAGACATTTTTTATAAATACTTTTACAGTCTGAATACTGGGGTCTGGAACTTCAACATATGAGTTGTGCAAGTGCATATTTCAGCCCACAATGTGTAGCTAACATTCTAGTGGGGAAAACAGATACCCACTCTCATAAAAATGAGCTCCTTGGGGACCTCCTCGAGGGTTTCCCTATCACACTCACCATTCATGAACCCAGGAGTGGACATAGCTGATGCTCAGCCTGAGCTCCCTGTTACCTACACACATATAACCCCTCTCCCACTTTCCTGGCACCATCCAGGCAAAGGGAAGGGGGCAGCAAGGACCTGTCTCTTCTATGATGTGCCTGTTGTGACTTAAATTCTCCAAATCCTTCTCGTAACCTGATTTCTCTTGACGATGATAAGGACAAAGAACCAACACAGTGAGATTTGGCCTTAGATCCACATACCCCCGGAATGGTCCTGATCAGAAGGCTCAAATGAGAATATAAAAAGAAACAAAAATGCTTAGAAAAGAGATATACTATGTGTAACTTGAATTTTCCAGTCTCAGCAGTCTGTGGGTAAAATAAGGTCACATTAATATTAATAATCAAATTGTCTGGCCTGCAGCCACGCCTGCAAAACCACAGATTCTCATTCTTCATTCTCCTGGCCTACACCCCAAGGTCTTTGATTATCTCTCAGTTATTTCTTGGAGGCCCCAGGGTGAGTCTCACCTCATGTTTGTTCAAGAATAAGTGCACATCTGTTCTTTCTCTCTAAGAGCCTTGTAGAAGTCCACTGACCGGGACATTTGGGGGCAGCACTTCTCTAACACCACAGCTGATGATGCCTTCTGAGAGAGCGCAGCTCCCTACCACTGTGCCTCACCACTCCCTAGTTTCTGCCAAGTTTGGCCAGGCTGTCCCTTAAACTAATGCCCTTCTCCAACTTGGCTTGCCCTTCTTCACCTGGATACTCTCAGGCAATACTGCTATTGCCGCCAGTCTCAAATTCTGCTAAAAGTGACCCCTGGAAATGGAGAAATGATTCATTCCAGTCCCTGAATACAACCCGTCAAGCATACCAATTCATGAAAGCAGAAGACCCCACCAAGAGCGAGGCATGGTGGATCAGGCATAACTTGCTCTTACAACCAAACTTCACTTGGATCCACTGACATTAACCATACCATTTTCCACAGGAAAATAAATGTCATCTTCATTCGTGAAGATGAACAACAATTATTTGAATAAATAATGGTAAAATTGATGAAAAACATCAAAATTACAGATCTAAAATTTCTGTGAATCCCAAGCAGGGCAAACACAAAAAGAACCACACCTAGATCCATCAAAATCAAACTGCTGGAAACTGGAAATAATCATAAAAGCAGCCAGTGGGAAAAAGACACATTGCAGATAGGAGAATAGCAACGCAAAATGATGGCAAACTTATTATCAGAAACAATGAAACCCACAAGACAATGAAATGGCAGCTTTAAAGTGCTTTAAAAACAACACAAAACAGAAGAATCAACCCAGAATTCTCTATCCATTAAAAATAAGGATGAAATAAAGACATCTTCAGATATATAAAAGTTGAAAAATTTTATTGTAAGCATACCTCAATGACAAGTAATGCAATAGAGTTATTCATCCTGAATGCAAATAACATCAGATGGAAACTCAGATATATAGAAAGTTAGTAAAAGATGATAAATATATGAGTAAATATAAAACGTTATCTTTTTTTCTTTTGCCAATTTCTTGAAAAGACAACTATTTACAGAAAAAGTAGTGTTTAATGTGGGGTTTATAATGCATGTAGATGTAAAATATTTGACAATTATAACACGGAACATAGAGTGGGGGGACAGAATAAATGAAGTAATACTTCTATAAGATTTCCACATCTTACTTGAAGTGGTGTGGTATTAATTCTAGGTAGACTGTGACAAGTTGAGAAAACATATTATAATTCTCATCAACCACTTAAAAGACACAGAGCTATAGCTTAAAAGCTTGTAGACAAACAAAAAAGAAATACTATAAAAGATTATATTAAACTAAAAGAAGCCAAGAAAAAAGACAGAGGAATAGCAATAGATTAGTCAAATAGAAAACAAACAGCCAAACAATATCAACAACGACATGAAATATAGTGGACTAAACCCTCACCTCAGTTATATGGTTAAGTGATTTTTGGCAAAGTCTCAAAGACAATTCAATGAAGTCTTTTCAACAAATGGTACTTACATAATTTGAAAATACATGTGCCCCCACCCCCAAAATAAGAGCATTATATCACATACAAAAATTAGCTAAAAATGAATTGTAGACCTAAAGGTAAAATATAAAAATATAAAACAATAAATCTTCCATCAAAAAATCATGACAGAAAATCCTTGTGACCTTAGTTTTAACAAAGATTTTTTTGCTTGCAATACCAAATGCACTATTCATAAAAGAAAATAAATGAACTAATTTGACCTCATCAAAATTCAAAATTTGTCCTCTTTGAAAGACACTATAAAGAAAATGAAAAGATGGCCAAGTGCAATGGCTCACACCTGTAATCCCAGCACTTTGGGAGGCCAAGGTGAGAGGATGGCTTGAGCCAAGAATTTGAGACTAGCCTTGGCAACACTGTGAAACCCATCTCTATTTAAAAATAAAATAATAATACAGGAAGTATTACGAGCCCAGGAGTATATACAGAAAGGATCACGAGCCCAGGAGGTCGAGGCTGCCGTGGGCCAAGATCATGCCATTGTACTCCAGCCTGGGTGACAGAGCAAGACCCTGTTGAAAGGGAGGGAAGAGAAGGGAAGGGGAGGCAAGGGAAGGGAAGGGAAGGGGAAGGGAAGGGAAGGAAGGGAAGGAAGGAAGGAAGGAAGGGAAGGGAAGGGAAGGGGAAGGAAAGAAGGAAGGAAGGAAGGAAGGAAGGAAGGAAGGAAGGAAGGAAGGAAGGAAGGAAGGAAGGGGAAGGAAGGAAGGAAAGAAGGAAGGAAGGAAAGAAGGAAGGGGAAGGAAGGAAGGAAGGAAGGAAGGAAGGAAGGGGAAGGGGAAGGAAGGAAGGAAGGAAGGAAAGGAAGGGAAGGGAAGGGAAAAAGAAGGAAGGAAGGAAAGAAAGGAAAGGAAGGGAATGGAAGAGAAAAAGAAGAAAGAAAGGAAGGGAAGGGAAGGGAAGGGAAGGGAAGGTCTTGTTGGGGCTAATGCAGATGGTCACCTTAAGTTGAAGCCAATGCACATTTACCATTCTGAAAATCCTGTGGCCTTTAGGAATTATGCTAAATCTCCTCTGCTTATACACTAGAAATGGAACAAGGAAACCTGAAAGACAGCAGATCTATTTACAAGATGGTTTACTAAATATTTTAAGCCTACTGTTGACACCCACTGCTCAGCAAAAAGATTTTTTTCAGAATATTACTGTTCATTAACAATGTACCTGGTCACCAAAGAGCTCTGATGGAGATGTACAAGGAGATTAATGTTGTTTTTATACCTGCTAATACAACATGTATTCTGCAGCCGATAGATCAAGAGTAATTTTTACTTTCAAGTCTTATTTTTTAAGAAATAAATTTTATAAGGCTATAGCTGATACAGATAGTGGTTCTTCTGATGGAAACGGGCAAAGTAAACTGAAAGCCTCCTGGAAAGGATTCTCCATTCTTAATGGCATTCTAGGTGCCACTAAGAACATGTGTGATTTATGGGAAGAGGTAAAAATATCAACATTAACTGAAGTAAGTTGATACTAATCTTCGTGTATGATTTTAAGGGGGCTCAAGACTTCAATGGAGGAGGTCACTGTGGATATAGTGAAAATAGCAAGAGAACTAGAATTAGAAATAGAACGAAAAGATGTAACTGAATTGCTGCAATCTCATGATAAAACTTAAATGAATGAGGAGTTGCTTCTTATGGATGAGCAAAGAAAGTGGTTTCTTTAGATGGAGT
Source organism: Papio anubis (assembly GCF_008728515.1). Classification (NCBI taxonomy): domain Eukaryota; kingdom Metazoa; phylum Chordata; class Mammalia; order Primates; family Cercopithecidae; genus Papio; species Papio anubis. The sequence goes on from NC_044994.1 coordinate 33,627,429, forward strand.
CCACTCCTGGTGAACATGCTGTGAACATAGCTAAAATCACAGCAAATGATTTACAGTATTACATAAAGCAGCAACAGAGTTTGAGAAGATTGACTCCAATTTTGAAAGAAGTTTTATTGTGAGTAAAGTGCTATCAAACAGTGTCACATGCTACAGAGAAATCATTGGTGAAAGGAAGAGTCAATTGACACAGCAAATTTCATTTTTGTCTTATTTTAAGAAATTTCCACCGCCACTCCAACCTTCAGCAAACACCATCCTTATCAGTCAGCAACCATCAACAATGAGGCAAGACCCTTCACCAAAAGATATGACTTGCAGAAGGCTCAGATGATCATTAGCATTTTAGAAATGAAGTATTTTAAGTTAAGGTATGTACATTATTTTGGGGGGTATAATGCTGTTGCACACTTAACAAACTGTGGTATAATATAAAGGTAACTTTTATATGCACTGGGAAACCAAACTATTTGTGTGACCCACCTTATTGTGATGATATTCACTTTATTATGGTCATCTGGAATAGAACCCATAATATCTCTAAGATATTCCTATTCTACTCAGCAATAAAAATGAATGAACTATTTATACACACAATAACATGAAGGAATCTCAAAATAATCATGCAGAGTGAAAGATAGGCAAAAAAAGTGCATGCTATATAATGCATTTGTAAAAAAATTTCTAGAAAACGCAAACTAATCTATAGTGACTGGAAGCAGATCAGTGTTTGCATGATAATGGAACAAGAATGGTACAGAAAAGAGTGGGAGGGAAGAATTATAAGGCCATAAGAAAACTTTTGGGAGTGATAGATATTTTCCAAATCTGGATTGTAACCATGGTTTCATGGGTATATACATGTATCAAAACATCGAATTTTGTACCTTAATATGTGCAATAGCTATACTGCTTGCAAAAGCAGAAATATAAGCAACAGAAATGTTCATCAACAGTAAGACACATATTTTGTTTTATTAAATTTATTTACATGCAGCAATAACAATGTGAAAAAACCCACAACTACATGCGACAATATGAATGAAACTTCAGAACACACTTAGAGTAAACATAGTAAATCATAGAAGCATAAACAATAACATTATTACAGTTGTCAAAATTGGAAAGATAGCAGACTAAATGATATGTTGTTTTGGAGCACTTCCAAATGTTATTAAACAATAAAGAGAAAATCAAAGGTGAAACGACAACCACACAACTCAAGAGTAGTGGCTCTTCTGGGCAGGTGGAATGGAAATGGAACTAAGGAAGGGCACTCAGAGTGCTTCCAAAGGTAATTGTGATGTTTTATTTTTAAAATTGGGTAGTGACCAACCTGGGTGTTCCTTGGATTGTTATTCTTTATGCTGTAGAAATGGTTTGTATATATCCATTTTTATCTACTCAGTATTTAATGAAATATGTTGGGAAGCCTTAGAATACAAACACTCCATTTGAAAGGTAGACATTGTCAGATGGAATAAACAAAGCATGGCCGAGCATACACGTCTAGAAAAGGTGAATTGAAAAATATATAGACTAAAGAGGTTGGAAGTACAAGAATGGGGGGGAAATCACAGAAAAAATAAGCATAAGAAAGCTGGTGTGGCTACATTTCTACCAGTCAAAGTAGACTTCAAGAGTATCATCAACAACAAGGAGAAACATTTCACAGTAATCAGAGTCAGCTCAACAAAGTTATGAGAAATAAGTGAAATAATCATCTGCAAAAGCCAAAGCAAACTCACTAAATAGTGGGGACCCTGAGTATATTCTTTGGTATCTCTGAAGTGGTGGCATGATAGGACTCTGGTTCTTGTCAACTTCATAGACCGTCATTTCAGTTCTGAATTCCCTTCTTCCAGAATTCTTTTACTTTCTATTCATAAACTTCTATCCTTTCCAAAGAGAGAGAGGGGAAAAAGAGAAAATCATCAACAACAATAACAGGAACAAAAAACAGCAAGAAATAAAAAGTAGGGTTATTAATAAAGCAATCAATGTTACACCTATTAACATTAATAATTCACAATGATGCCTTAATATTTTCTCAAATTATAAAGACAAGTTGTTTAGGCTATAAACTTTTTATTTTTGGCTCTATTTGCAACTTGCTTTTTTGCTTAGCTATGTTTTCTCTATTTGATTTTGTTTGCACTTAAATCAGAAATACAAATATTGAACTTAAAAATAAATTGATACACGGTTGAGCCCATGTGTGATCAGAAAAATCGAAATCATTTTTCTTTTCAGACAAAAGTATTAAAATGAATTGCCATCCTGACTAACTGGAGACATTACAGTGACATGAGTAATATTCCAAGTTGCTGCAAAAGGCTGCAGTGTTTGCTGATTACTCTATGGTAAGTGTGTCAGAAACAGAGCTTTGGGACAGATTTCATTTTCTAAAATTATTTGCACTCAGGAGGAGAAGCAGGCATCTTGATGACTGTGAAAGAATAAACAAAATAAAATATCTCAGGCAGCTGACACAGGCTGGAGACCAGCACAAACTACCAACTTTACTGGCCCTTGTCCATCCCTCCTTCTCTCTTAATTTACTTGTTGATTTATAGCATAAATGGATTTATTCCCTTTTTTCCCCAGCTTGTACTTCAGTTGTACAGAGTAAGAATATGTTTGCTAGTTCCTACTCCCTCAGGTAGGAGCTGCAGATCCACTTTGCCTGGGGTTGGTCACAGAGGGATCTCTGTACCCACAGGAATCTCCTTTCTTCAAGCTTTTATGACTGTGACAATCTGAAGGACTATAGGCTAGAGCTGAGGGTGTTAGTAAAACATTAACATTATTTCTAGAGTGAAAATGTATTTATTCAGGCAGTGCATAACCATTGTTTAAATATTTTCTGACAGGTGAGGTATATAGGTTTGTGTGTATTTGTGTGATTTGCATAAACCACACACAAAAATTCATCACATCATTTAATGTTAGTACACACATGTGCTCACATATGGAGAGGAACTTTAGCAATATAAATATTTTCACCATTCATCATTTCAACAAACACTGATTCATTAAATATTTATTGAGCATCTATGATATACTAGGCCATGAATTAGATGCTATGGGAGCTACGAAGATAAATCAATCATAGACTATCCCCTAAGCAGCTTATTACCCAGGGTCAGAGATAAACCAAGGACTCGAAACTTTATTTCCAAATACAAAGTGATATATTCGACCAAGAAGACAAAAAAAAATTGCCAAGGGAGTCTTAGAGGGGGGAAACTAACTCTTCAAGTACAGACTGTGGAAGAATAACATCAAATAATGCTTTTAAATGGGCCAGATAACCTGGTCAGATTTTGATAGGGGCATGTGGTGCAGACAATAGTTACATTAAAGCAAACTTTGTGAACCAGAGCTGCAGAAATAAGAGAGTGGGGTGCATTGTCAAACAATGCATAAGCTTACAAAAAGGAGTCTTGAGATATGAAGTCTGTGATACAAGGGTTGCAGTAAATGTAATGGACAATGGAGAGTCATTCAAGGACTCTGAGTATGAAGATGACATGCACTGAGATGTGAGCTTCTTGTTTCATTTACTTTCAAACATCTCAGTACTCAGTAGAGAGCTATGCTCTTAGCAGATGTCCAATAAAGAATAATAACATTTATAGTTTCCATTTATTGAGCTCTTATTATGTGCCTGACTCTTTTCTAAATACTTTAGATGTAGAACTTAATTTAATCCTCACTACAACCTTATGAGGTTTTTGACATAATTAGCTCTGTTTTATAGATGAAGTAATTGAGATGCAGCCTTTAAGTTAAAAACGTAACCAAGGTCACACAGCCTGTAGATAACAGAATGAGGACATAAGCCAAAGTCTCTACTAGGTTTCTCTATTCCTCAACAAACAAATATCTATCAAATAAATAAGGGCCTTAATACACTGAAGAGCAGAACATTACACTCTTTTATCATATGATTAAATGGCAGATGAAAGTAGACACAACCCACTGAACTAAATTACAGCTTTAGTTGTTACGTTCTCAGGGACATAAAAGAGGAACTGTTGGTTTGGGTCAGGTTTCTGCTGTCCTCAGGGGAATGTGACATGTGGTTTTGTCCCCGGTGCTACTGCCAGGCAGCAGCCATCAAGACCTGGCCACCCGTTATGATGTGGCTGCAGCATGTGTCATCCCGTGCTGGGCACTGTGCAGCTTTGAGAAAAACATGGCAGAATCTGCAAATGACCTTTGTGTGGAAAGGAGAGTAAAACAGAACCGCTGGGGTCCTCAGGATGTGTGAAATTGCCTCCTCTCCTGTAAGCAGAATCAAAATACTTCCTTACACTAGGATAATAAAATTATTCTGCAATTCATTGAAGAGCTGGGAGAGGGAAGTGGGTAGGCTATAGAGTCATTTGAGGTTGGTCTACACCAGTCAGGCAAAGGGGAAATAATTATGTGCTCTTCATAATTATAAAGACAGCTTAGCTGTAATGTGTGAAGTTCCAAAAAGTCATCTTTGTCTTTGAGGTTAATTTTTCTCTTCCCAAATGATATAAATGCCTTAAATCTTTCTATGAAGACAAGGCCTTAGGGTTTCTGAAAAGTGACATCAATCCAGTCTGGAAGTACTTACTAAGCACTTATTACGAACCTGTCCAGGACCACCATGTAGGGCATTAGAAGACCATGAGGTAGCGTGTGAAGGGAAGAGAGTGTGCTTTGACACCAGATCAATCTCACTCCTGCCTTTAGTGGCTGAGGGGCCATGGTCCAGGCATTCCACTGGTCTGAGCTAATTTTTTTCATCTCTAACATGGGGACAGCAATAGCATCTATATAATTGGGAGGTGGTTGGTTGGTGAGATAACATAAATAAAAAAGTCTTATATAACCACTAAAGTACTCAATACATCCTTGTGTGTGTGTGTGTGTGTGTGTGTGTTTCTAAGCATCAGTTGAAATATATTTCCAGTTAAGCTATTGCTGAAAATATGTTTCTTTCACATTTACTCAGATTACAGAGCCAGGTCATCCAGGTTTAATATAATTCCAGATGCACTCATTTATAACACATTCATTGGTGGAATGGATTATCCTTTCTCAACTTTTAACAGTCAGAAGGATGAGTGAGTCAAAATTTCCCCAATTGTTTCTTACTCTTTTTGTGGGTTCATTGGAGAGGACGAGATAAGACTAAATACATAATAGTAAGGACACCAGAGTCTTTCGGGGAGTATTAGTTTAGAATTTTAGAATTAATTTGGATGAGATTACACAATAGGATGGCATTGTATAGTGATTCCACAGTTCTAGTTACATGTTTGTTTAAAGCGTATTTATGTATTAGTTTGCTGTTGCTGCTGTAACAAAGCACCACAAATGTAATCATGCTTTCTTCTATAGTTCTGAAGGTCAGAAGTCTTATTGATCTAAAATAAAGGTGCAGGCAGGGGTGTGTTCCTTCTACAGCCTCTAAATGAGAATCAATTCTTTGCCTTACCTGGCTTCTAGAGGCTGCTCACCTTCCTTGGCTGGTGGCCAAAGCCAGCAATTACATCATCAATTTAGTCTCTGCATTTTTCTCTCCTGCCTTTTTCTTCCCCTGATAAAGATCACTGTGATTCCAGTGTGTCCACTCAGATAATACAAGATGATCTTGTCTCAAGATTTTTAAGTCAATCACGTCTGCAAAGTGCAAAGTCTATTTTGTCAAGTAAGGTAATGAGGGATTAACTAGTTTTCTTTACTGCCGCTTAACAAATGTCCATTAAACAAATAGATACGTGGACATCTTTGAAGGCCATTATTCTACTGGTAACAATTTCGTGTTGTTTTCCAGCCCTGACCTCCCTCTCCCGAGGCCAGCATTGTCACTGGGCCACAGAGATATCATATTAGCCTTTGAAATAACTCTAACCATGAGCAAAGTTGCTCACCTAGGAAAGGAAGTATTCTGAGGATGCTCAGTGGTAGAACAGGTTTGGTCCAGCTACATAGGTTTGCAGAGCTGTTTCCCTTTGTATCTCAGCTAGGCAAGTCTTCACACTGGCTTTCTAAAAGCGGCCCCAATTCAGGCAGACATATAATACATTTTGAATTGTTCAGTTTGAAAATGTAGCCACCCCAAAGGACAGAGATGACAGTGACCTGCTGTCCTTCCAGAAAATTGGACTTGTGTGCAACACTGGCGCTCATTGAATATGGGTTGTTTAATAAACCAGAATGGTCGTGTTTCCTTCAGACATATTCCTATAACTGCGGCCAAAGAAAAATAGTGCTGAAGAAAAGGCTTTTATTATCTTTTATTTTACCCTCTAAAATCTAATTCGGAGCATGAGGAGAGATGTATGCACAGAGCCAAATTTCATGTTCATTAATGTAATTGGACATTAGTGCTGTAGCCACGTCCTCTCACTCAGCAGCGAAAATGACCCTCTTCCTGTATTATCATCAATAATGGCATGGTGATGGCCTGGCTGGGACTGACCAGACTGTAACAGAGCTCTCAGTCCCTTGGGCAACGGGATGATTTTTATTTACAGTGACAAGATGATCTTTACACTTGTTTCTCTTTGGACTGTACACACACAGCTCTATCCATAAGCCAAAATACAGCCAGGCTGGCTCTTTCTGCCCTGCACTTTACTTAACTGACGAGGTGTCAGCATTAATTTCTTGACTGTTGGAAAGTCTCATCTCTCTTGCCCTAGGGATGTTTTCTTGACCTCTCTAGTCCTGTGATTGGAAGCGGTTTGGTCTTTTCTCATAAGCTCCAAACATTTTCTTTCTCTTCCATTGCAATTATTATCTCCTGTGACATTTACAAGGACCGGTACTGCTGTAGCTAGAGCTATAAACATACAAGAAGTCTCAGCGACCCAGAATTCTTTTCTGCTTGAACATGCCAGTTAATAACTTTAGGGGCTTTCAGCATGAATTTGTGATTGGAGCTCTCTAAATAAGTATGTAGCTTTAAAAGCAGTCTTTGTCAGTAGAAATTTTCGAGAATATGTTTGAAAAAATTGTAGTCAAGCATAGTTCTGTAAATAAAACATTTAATTATTCAACTCTACAACCCTCATATAATTATTGTTTTTTTTTCTTATAGCTGCATGAGGTTCACACAACAGCTGGAAATGGCTTTGCACTAGAGTTGATTTTGAGACCCAGGACAATGGTGAAAATAGTGCTGAGCTAGAAATGGGCTGAACCTGGACCACTAATGAGTTGTATCATCTTCAGTGACTCACCCACTTCCCTAGAACTCCATTACCTTAATTTGCAAATAATAATAAGAGTTATAAGCTTAGTTCATCCAAAAGTTCTCTTCCAGCTCTAACATTTGGGAAATAAATAAATAACCACCCAGCACCTCTCAACCTTTATTAATATTTTTCTGTAGGAGTGCTGCTTGCTTGCAATAGATGAAGGATTAAGCAGAAGGCTACCCCTTTTGTGCTTAGTGCTGCTGACCTCAGTTCTCACATATTTTCACCACCTGACTGTAGACAAGAAGAACAAGCTGGAACCAGCAGGTGTTTGTCCTCTTCCATGGAGAGATTCATTCAGAGGCCCAGAGGTTTTGAAGCAAAGTAACAAGAGCACCCGGTAAGTCTCTATTTTCTAAGGTGGGTTCTCCAAGTTGCAATGATATCAGTTAACTGCTAGATAATTTTTAATATTCTGAAGAGATTTTGATTTTAAGTTTTGTACTTGGAGAGTGAAACTTGGTGTTCAAGCAAGAAAAACATTATTTGTCAAGGCCAATATAGCTATCCATTTTCAAAATATCTGCTGAATTTCCCTGTCACTGCTTTATTTCTCTTAGGTTCTCCTGAAGTTAAAGCAGAAATTTGCCCATATCTGCTATCGGGAATTCACAACCAATAGAACTCACTCTGGTCCTTGGCCCCTTCTTCTGAGTGTTAATATTTGTTGTGTCCATTGCTCAGGCAATATAGATCCTGTCCCTTATGCAAGGCCCAATGAATCTCTGGTTTGCTTCCACTCTGACCCCAGCCTCTATGAACTCCATGCTCTCATCTATAGCAGAAAGACATGCACCATGCAATTTAACTTCTGATATACTTTCAAAATATTGCATTTTAAAAAAAATTCTTTTCCATTAGATTATGAAGGCATTGATAACAGACAACATACTGCACTCTTTCTAATTTGAAAATAGTAAGTGATCAATGAATATTTAATGGACACTCCATAATTTCTGCCATATGGGAGGGATAATTGTAGATAAATATTTGTCGATATTGTTTTCAAAGTGGGATTCCTGAACCAGCGGCATCAGCATCATCTGGGACCTTGTTAGAAACAGATTCCCAGGTTTACTGATTCAGAGATTCTAGAGGTGTGACCAGCTCTGTGTTTCAGTAATTCTTCCAGATGATTTAAATGCATGTCAATATTTGAGAATCACCGTCACAGGCCAATTTCTAAGTCTCAGAAGTCTATCTTCTGAGATAGACTTCTCAATACAATACAATTTTGTTACTTGTAACACATATGCAATGCATTTATTTGTGTTTGCATTCATTAATACATTCATTATGTTGGTGGAAGTTTATTTATGTGGATGCAATGTTTGCCACCCAGTCCCTCACCTGCGGTAGAGTGCACATAACAGAAATCAGTAAAGGTTTTTCTCCCCACAAAAGATCATTGCTTTTTATAAATGAAAAACATGACTAACATCATCTTGCTAGAAAGTTAATTTTTATTCACTCTCCTGTCGAATGTGGCTAAAGCCACCAAGATCCAATGCTATTCTATGGGTTACTGCGTGGAAACTGAGGTGGTTCGACTGACTTAGGTGGAGAGGTGGATGCTTCCTCTTCTCCTTTTAATCTTGAGATTTGTTCCCACCTGAGCACCCTGGAAAGAAGACATGACATGTGGTCACCTATAAAAAAAATCCCAATATATGATCAAAGTCCATTGTTCAGAAAATATTGAATTCTCTAGATTCATCCTAATGAGGAGTTGCATGTAGCATTTATTACTTTATTTTATTTATTTATGCCTTTATTGTACAGATTATCTCGTTTCTGCCAGTGAATCTTTATTGATGTACTATTAGGGCCAATGACCCCGAATAATGAATATAGTTACAAACTGAAAAGACCCTGAGAATGTGTGGGTTTAGATTTGTGTGTTTGTGCACGAACAAACATTATTAAGGACGACAGTGAAGAGAAAGATTTATTCCCCTAGAATACATCGCCAAGATTCCTGAGGTGTAATTACTTCTTTTGAGAAATTAGCTCCAATCTGTCACTGGCTTACTGACAGGCACTGATTTCCTCTGGTAAACACCTGGAAGCAATTGCCTTCAGCTGCTTACCTGTGATTCAGGTATATATAGGAGTATACACAACATAGGAGTTTCTACTTAAAGTTATGCAAATTTATTAACTGGGCAAAGCACATAATGCTCGAGAGATTTGAGAGGTTTCTACAAAAATCAAGGCATTAATTGATACAACATGTTTAAGTACTTTTCTACTCACCCCATGTTAAGCAGACAATAGACACTTTCTTCCCTGCCATTCTGGGAGCATGCCATGTAAACTGGGAGTGCAGACACAAGAGGCACAGGAAGGAGGAAAGGAAAAAAGGAAGAAAGGAAAGGAGGAAGGAAGGAAAGAAGGAAGGAAGGAAGGAGGGAAAGAAGGAAGGAAGGAAGGAAGGAGGGAAGGAAGGAAGGAAGGAGGGAAGGAAGGAAGGAAGGAAGGAAGGAAGGAAGGAAGGAAGGAAGGAGGGGAGGAAGGAAGGAAGGAAGGAAGGAAGGAAGGAAGGAAGGAAGGAAGGAAGGGAGGAAGGGAGGAGGGGAGGAAAGGAAGAAGGAAGGAAGGAAGGAAAGAAGGAAGGAAGGAAGGAAAGAAGGAAGGAAGAAAAGAAGGATGGAAGGAAGGGAGGGAGGGAGGGAGGGAGGAAGGGAGGGAGGGAGGGAAAAAAAGAAAGAAGGGAATACATGAGTAGAAGAAACTTAAAGGAAACAAAAATTAAAGAAATTGTATAGAAAGGGTTATATATAACACAGAAATTCAAGGAAAGAAGATTTTGCATAAGGTGAATAGACGGGTAAAATTTCCTAGAGCAGTGAGACTTGAGTTGGTCCTAAAGGAAGAATAGATGGCAGCAAAAGGAAAATGTTTTCTACCAAACAATGGCCTCTCCAATAATCTGTTCTCTTCTGAGTAGGCTGGAAAATTAGGAGAGCAGACACACGCATCTTTTATTTAAAGCATCCTGACTATTTAGCTCCTGTCAGTGAACAAATAAATTATATCACCATTTATTTCCAATCTCCCAGTGGATTCAATACTTCAGAAAGGACATTTTTACTGCAGGCAAATTAATCCATTCCATTTTTAAAAATAATAGGTTTATATTGATATATTTAAGGAATCTGTCAATTCCTGCACAAACTGCCAAATCATGTGTGAAATTTAAAAATAGAGCTGAATACTTAAAACTCTTCAGACAGTAATAAATGGGCTTAGACTTGAAGACAGAAATATGAATACATGGAAGGCATGAAAACTAAGTTAACCAGATTTCCCTAATTTTGTGGATCTATGTGGATTACAAACACTTTATGGAATGGAAACCATACATGGCTTTCCACCAATTATGCCATGACTGGCACAATGCACAATGAGAAAATTACATTTCTGTGATAACTAATACAGTTAGAAATGGCAAATAAGAAGTTAGGCAAAATTCTTTCTCTTCCATAGTGCTAGAAAACTATGGGACTCTACCTACTTCAGAAATAGCAGGTGTTTCAACATTTCTAAGATCCTTTGGTATAGAATTTAGCAAATTAGTACCTTTCACTATAGAATTTTAACTTGAATCCCATAAAGATGGTCAATATTATATTTCTTCCCTCTATCTATTCATTGTGAAGTCACTCCCTCCTCATTGCCTGGTCAATAAGATAGCAAGAAATAGGATTTTAACTTAGAGTCTTAGTTTTTTAAGAACAATAACTCATATTACTTTATAATCAATTACTAGTATTAGCATAATTTATCTATTATATCAACTAACATAAGAGTTATTAGATGCCACCTCTGTGCAAATCAAGAAATGGTTACACACGATCTTCAACTTCACAAGATTTAAAATTTAGTCTTGGAAAGTAGGTTAGTACTTATGAGACATGTTAAAAATACAAATGAAATTGAGTAATAATTTGTGATCTAAAAGCTACAAATTGTATTATAGATTAAAAAGTTAAGTGACTACATAAGAGCTTTAAGAGCAAGCATCTTTTGCAATGCTTTGAACATAGCATGCACTCATTGAATATGTTTTGAATGATAATACCAACAAAGATGCTAATGCAAAAGATAAAACTTTTCTAAGTAAGCTAAAATGATCCAGGGAGGCCTCATTAAGGAAAAATGACCTAGACCTAGGAAGAACAGTTTTTTAACAAGTAGAAGTTAGAAAACAAACAAACAAACAAAAAATGCCAAAATAGGAAGCATAGATGAGAGGAAAGAAGGGGAGTGAAGCCTTGGACCTGCACTGTCCAATTCCACAGCCACCAGTCAGATGTAGTTCATTTGGCCACATGAGCCACACTTCAAGTGCTCAATAGCTACTCTGGCTAGTGGCTACCATATTGGAGAGAGCAGATACAGAACCTGCACTTCTATCATTGCAGAAGGTTCCATTGGGCTGAGCTGGCTTAAACTCAAAAACACACTGAGAGAGAGAGTGTGTGTTGAGAGCAGGGAGAGTTGGATCTCTGTGAATCTATTTTCTTATCTATAAAGTAAGTAAGAAAATGATATAAACTTTGCCACTTACAGTTCCAAAATTCTGTGTCAACATATAAATTCAGCAGAGCAGCTGGTGTACATAAAGGAGAGTGAAAGTGAAATTTTAGAAAGAAGAATGAAAAGAGATTGTTGAGGGTACTTAACAAGGCTTGTATTCATCCTGTGGGCAATGATGAGACATCAGAGGCCTTTGAGGAGAGAATTGATAGTCAGTGTTGCTTTCATTTGCACTTTAAAATGTACCTTTCATTTATGTAACAGTTTTTGTCTCAACCCTCAGCTATCATTGAAAAATCTTATCTCCTTACTTTAAGCAATGATATGTTCCTAATTTCCAGATGTGTCAGTTGCATCCTCTGGGAAGCAGATACTTAGACTGAGCTAAGAGTATAAGCAATTTATTAGGGGACTAATACCTATGAAAGATAAAACAAAAGAGAAGACAGAACTAGGGAAAGCCTTCAGATTGTGATGCGCCTGTGAAAGAAAAGAGCAGTGAAAGAAGAATGGGGCAGGGAGAGAGCCTCAGATCATGATACACATCTGAGAAATTCTCAGCCAACCCAAGGGGGAGCTCAGAGCAAAGTTGGACCATTAAAGGGGTCCCTCTCTGGGCAGAAATAGCCAGGCCCTAGTACCTCTGCTGGGCTCAATTATTGGCTGGGTAGTATGTATGAGGAGAGTGGTCTTGGTTCAAAAAGGGAAGCAGATCCTGCTGGTGCTGCAACTCAAGGATGTTTGGTAACTGCACTCCTTGCAGTTGAGTGGTCAGTTCCGTAGGAAGTGGTATCTGAGTGGCACACCTCCATGACTGCAACCCTGGCTTTCAATGCCAACAGGCCTCACAACTATTTCTCCATTCTGAAACCTCCCATTTGATTCTGTTTCGGTTCATTCTTTCCCCCAGAACAGCAAAAGGAAGGACAGATTGAAAATAGGCTACTGTTAACAAAAGATGTGACATCAAAGAAGGAAAGGATCTTTTGGAGAATTCTCATGCCTGTGGTCCCTAAGCCATTCTTGTTAACTTGTGGTGAGCCAAAATTTTATACCCATAACCTTTGCTCTGCTACTGGGAAGTCCTAGGTGGATTGTTATAAGGAGCAAAAAGTACATACGATGTGAAAACGGTTTAAAATTTAGTTATATAAAGGCATACCTCCTCTCTATTCACATTTATGTAATAAAGCCTTCCGTTTCCAGCAAAATGCCATAGCTTCCAAATATCCATTTCATTTGAACTGCTTTTTAGGTGATAGAGAATAACTCTTCCTCTTCCAGTTATCAAGGAAAGAAAAAAAAAGTCACAAATATGCATTCCTAACATTACACCAAGGGTCCAACCTGGAAATTTTAATACATTCAGACTTTGGGCATTATAAACAAGTTCCCCAAACATAAATGAGATTGCACAGTATTTTTTGGTTGCCTTCTTTTACATAACATGAGTATCTTGAGATTCATCTACATTGCTGTGAATATCAATAATTCATTCTTTTTACTAATAAGTAGTATGCCATTATATGTTTTATTACAGTTTGTTTACCCATTTACTTATTGAAAAACACTTGATTTGTTTCCAGGTTTTGGCTAAACCTAAAAACAGGTGACTAGCGACTAATGATGCTGATCATTTTTTTCACATACTTGTTAGCCATCCATTTATATTCTTTGATTAAAAAAAACTATCCAGATCTTGTTTTTATTTTTTAATTTGGTGGTTTTTTTCCATTATAATTGAAGGTTGAGAGTTATCACTTTATTCTGAATACAAATTCTTTATTAGATCTGTATTTTAAAACATTTTCTCCCAGTTCATGGCTTATCTTTTCATTCTATTATCAGTGTCTTTAAACGTCAGAAATTCCTAATTTTGGTATACTTTATTTTATCAATATTTTTATGTCATAAATTACGTTTTTAGTAACAAATCTAACCCAAGGTCTTGACAATTTTTTAGTATGTTGTCTTCTAGAAATTGTATCGTTTTAGGCTATACATTAGGTCTAAGATCCATTTGAGTTAATTTTTGCATAAGATATAAGGAGGTATAAATTAAAATTATATCTTTTCCTTTTTTCTTTTTTTCTTTATTTTTCTTTCTATTTTGCAATATCCCATTATGCCTTCATCCACTTGTTTTAAATGGATATCTACTTGTTTTAAAACCATTTACTAAAAAGGATAAACTTCTTCTGCTGAATTGCTTTTGTAATTTTGTTGAAAAGCATATTAATATGTGTTTAGATGTATTTCTGGAATCTATATTCTGTTCCATTAAACTTCTTATCTATCTTTACTTCAATATCACCATGTATTGAACACTTTTGTTTCATTAGAAGTCTTGAAACAAGATAGTACTAGTCCTCCAACTTTATTCTTTTTTTCAGTTATTTGGGCTGTGCTGATTTAAACATTCAAATTAAACTGAATAAGAAAAATTTAAGAAATTACTGAAAAAATATGAATATGTAGAGCAATTATAGCTCAACGATTTGTTTAAGAAACTTTTTTTTTTTTTTTGGAATATCAGTAATAACATGAAGAAGAGTTTTGTTATCAAAACCCATTGTGAAACTCCTCTTTAAGTGATGTAAACATATTTCCTTGCAGAAAGACTTCTCAGGACCTTTAACAGGGTAACACATGTTAGGACTCTCCAAGAAAAAGATCCAGTAAGCTGCATTTCACAAAGATCTTCCACTACTGGTGCTTTAATAATCTGATGAGACAACATTCCACAGAACTTCTTTAGGAAGCAGTTAGTAGACAACAGAGAGTCACACAACATATAGTTGCTGTTTCTGGAGAGCATCTAGTTGGATTAGCCCAGTGAGAGAGAGAGACTGAGCTGGGTAGAAAAGACAATTTGAGAGGAGCAGAAAAAGGAACAATAACTTAAGCTTTGGAAACAGGAAGTAGAACATTTAGACACATGTTATATCTCTGGTTGTTTGTTCTATTTGCAGACAGATCATTCTGGCCTTTGTACCACAGGAGCAGGTCTCTTCTGGACACACTTCTCTGTGCCTCTGGCCTTGTCACTCTTTCCCTATCATTATGAGCCTAACAGGTTTGCACTGGATAATTCCTTCATTTTTCATTTTTCTTCTGTTTATCCTTCATACCTTCTCAACCCTCAGCTTCCATGGTGCTTCAATATGCTGTAAGGGTTGGGTTTAGAAGTGCACAGAGGATGATTTCCCGTTCAGGTATGGGGTGGGCTAGATTCTCCGTCTGTGGCTTAGTGGCAGCTAAGCGAAGGGAAGCTTACATTGATCATAACTTTATATAAGTAAGAGAATGTCTTTAGTCTTTATCAGGTTCAAAGCAAAGTTACCCCAAGTAAGAGAAACAAGAAGGGATCATAAAATACCATGATATGGGGAGTGTTAGAAGCTCAGTCCAAGAAGGAATGGAAGAATTCAAAACTTTGAGCTTAACTGAGTCAGACAGGTAATATTAAACACACAAAGGGAATATTAAGGGCTGTGAAATACTCAAGAGCTCATGCCTAGCCTAAAAGCATTTCATTTCATGTTGTAAAGCCCTCCTCCAGTGAAAAGAAAACACCTCCAATGGCTCACATCTCAGGTCAGAATTAAAAAGAGCTGGGCAACAAATCCGGTCAGAACCTTTACCATGCCATCCCATTCAATAAGCAGGCATTTATTAAGCAAGATCTGTGTCAAACGCTAGGGATCTAATGTTAAATAAAACCCAATCCCCAACTGCAAATAGCTTACAATCTACTTGAGGGACAAATATCTGTCTGAGAAATTAAAGTGAGACTTCCAGATGAGATGACACTTGATGAGATTTTATATAACTAGGACTTTCTTAGCCAATCAGATTTTAGTATTTAACAGCAGGTATGAGAATTGCTTTGCAGACAATGGGCTGTGATAACATTGTCCCATTCCTTGTGAGTGTTCCTATACTGCTTGTTTTGCTACAAAAATATCCTAAGAGCACATGAACACACACACACACACACGTTCACATGATCCAATAAATATCTAGGCTCCATTGGAAGTGTAGCAAGGAATACCAAACTTTACCTTTTTCATAATTTCTTCTATATCTAACCATGAAGCGCATGAGAAATGTGAATATCAAGAATGTGAAGTGCTTTTTTCTTTGACACCTTCAGAATCTAAACAAGACAATGAGTTTTGATATATTGGATAGTTATATCTATAAACAAAAAGTAGACTTGAAATTCATGATGGTTTGAGCACACCAAGATTAAATTGGATCTGACTTTTCTTATTCTTCCCATCCTTCTCTGCCTTTGACCTCCAATGCCATGAGGAATGTTCTGGACCCACGCTATTGGGAACAGAGTCACAGAAATGCCTCTGGACCCTTATAATGGCTAGTGAAATATTACTACCGTTCTGCTGAAGATATGAGCTTGTGAGGAGGGGTGGACTTGCCTGAGAACTTATTTTGTAACTAGAGCAGCTTAATAGACATACAGGAATTACTGTTCTCCTAAACAGTCTCGGAAAAAATTGAGAAACCCTCATTCTCCTTGTTTGCCTCTTGTCCTCATGGATTTTGAGCAAACTTTTTGCTCTTGCCTTCCACTCAGGTAAAGTCTTGGCAACTCTGCTGCCGTTTTGCCATCTTTTCACTTTGGTTTGGGGTTGGGGAGCAAATCCAAATTATAAGGATGTGTAAAAACAGAGCATAGCACATTAGCATTTCCAGTGTACCACTCCGGGAATCTCAGCATTTTCAATATATATTTAAAATAACGGAGTGAGACAAGCTGCTGCCTTCCCTCAAAATTGCCAACGTATGCTCCGAGATCTCCTGCATTTTGCATTGTGTCAGTCTGTGTCAGAGGTTTCAGGAAAGGTAATATAGAAGATGAATGAAAGTCTATCATTGCAGTGCCAAGATGAAAAAGTGACAGCTCATAATGAAAAGAAAAATAGTTTCCATTTTGGGCCTCTGTAAGTAAGAAAGTGACAGAGTCTTGGGAACTGTGAGCCTGAAAAATGGTCCCTTTGACAGACATGCCTGTAAGTGAGAGGGCCCCGGATATAATACCACCTATAATAGAGGGAATAATGATTATTTTAGGCATTGCATGATTTTGAATAAATCCTTGACTACTCCCCAGAAAATGGAGTTGAAAGGAGTCTAGCAAGAGTGGTGGGTTAATTTAAGGAATAAATGACCACTTTTTTTGTCTTTTATGCCTAAGTTGGTTAAATATATTTTTGTCAAAAATGACCAAAAGCCAATAGTATTAATAAAAAAAAAATTTGCCTCCACAGGGATAAAAATTTTCCTTCAGGGTTTTGTTTCTTTGTGGCCAAATCTTTTAGAATTAAGTTCTAGATTGGCTATTGTAATTCAGTGTTTGCAAACTAATTGAATTGAACTAAATTCAAGCTGAGACAACAGTGTAAAATACTAATATATTTTTAAGTTCAATTCCAAATTTCAAGATGCTTCGTATTATCTGAGAAACTATTTTCATTTTTCTTTAATAGCTGGTATTGCTTGGATGTAGCCTCAGATGTTAGCCCATTTGCAACATTTACAATTACTTACTCTGCATAATTTCTGTATCCGTCTTAAAATAAATACAACCAGAAACACACTTCCAACTCATTTAACAAATGCTAGGTCAGTGGCTCTTCCCTGTACATTTGCTCTAGTGAGAGCACAGAGTATTGTATTGATTTCTTAAACTAGGCTATACAAAATCTATCTAGGAATTGGAGCTCCGAGACTTTCCACTCTCTTGGTTTCAACCATCAACTAAAAGAAATAAATGATCACTAAAAAAAAGTGATTGCTACCCATTGAGAGCTCAAAGTGGAGCCTGAGGGAGAATGTGAATTTATTTATCACAAAGCCTTAGACCTGTAAGGAACTATAGTGGCCTCCAGCCTGGGCTCTGCTCAGCACTCCTGGTGGCAGGGAATTGGATGCTTCTCACACGTCTATTCCATTTCAGAGCAGCTCTAACTATCAAAAGAGCTTCTTGATTTCAAGTCCATATCAATCTTCCTCCAACAGGTGTTTTTTGTCCTGTCTGCCCCCCTGAAAATACAGAGAAAGGATCTATCTTTGTTCTGAAGAACAGCCATGTGCCTATTAGTAGATACGTTGTCCACCCTGGACAACCCTCTTACCAATCTTTTCCCCAAAGGAAAGTTGAGTTATAAAGATCACTGAGAGGAGCCACAGAGGAGAAAAGACACAGCTAGGCCGGGTGCAGTGGCTCACGCTTGTAATCCCAGCACTTTGGGAGGTTGAGGCCAGCAGATCATGAGGTCAGGAGATTGAGACCATCCTGGCTAACATGGTGAAACCCTGTCTCTACTGAAAATACAAAAACAAAATTAGCCGGGCGAGTTGGCAGGCTCCTGTAGTCCCAGCTACTCAGGGGGCTGAGGCGGCAGAATGGCGTGAACCCAGGAGGTGGAGCTGGCATTGAACCGAGATAGCACCACTGCACTCCAGTCTGGGTGACAAACACTCCGTCTCAAAAACAAACAAACAAACAAACAAAAAACAAAAAACAAAAAACAAAAAACACAGCTCATGTCTTCCCTCAGTGTTCTCCCCATCCGTTGTTCCCTCCAACACTCATCGTGCTATGCAGTGACCATGTGCATATCCACGTGGTGGCCTTGGCCACAAAAGAGTGGAAAGCACAGGCTTTCTGAGGAACTGAGTTGCCGTCCGGGTCAGCCTCTTGCAGTTTTTGTAGTCATAGTCCAATTATTTTACTTTCTGAGCTCCATCTGTAGAATGGCAATACTTTCAATCTGTTCCAGTTGCAAAAATTAAGTTAGTTAGAATGTATAAAACTCCTGGAAAATAGTCAGTATTCAATAAATAATAGTTCTTGTTTCCCCAAGGCTTATGGTTGAATTTTAGTTACCTTTGTTTTCTGGATAAATGGTGCATAATAGATACTCTGAAAATATTTGGGGAAATGGGAAGGGAGGAAGAGATGGAGAAAAGAGGTTTCAATTTGTTTCACAATGGGGATTGTGGAGACAGGGCAAAGTCATAGCATATAAATGGGGCTCTCAGCTTTCTTTTATTTGGCTTTTAAATACACCATGTCCCTAAGTCACAGCAGTGTTGGGTGCTTGAATACAGTGTCTGGAATAATCACTGCGGTCCATCTTCCCAGAGACTACTTCTGAGCAAAAGTCAAAATAGGAAAGTTCATGAATAACACTGGAGAAAGTGTATTTTGGTATAATAAGTCTCAGAAAAATAAAGTCTAAAATTCTGACTTAGTACAAAGAAGCAGGTCCTGATGCTAAGATTTATTAGTAAAGGACAATCTGTCCAACTAAGTGCAGGCAGCTTCCGCTCTCAAAATAAAAGACCAGAATGGACAAAAGGCAGAGGAAGAGACTGTATTATTCTGGGAATAATGCAACTCTGAAAAGATGGTGAAGAGATGCCCTAATAGATCTTTCATTCCTCACACTCATTCACCAAGAACAAACAGCACAAAGAGAACCAGCATTTTCTCGGGGTGCTGAGAATAAGGAGAATAATTTCCTGCATGGAGCTTAGTGTTAATCAAAGCAGCTTTTTTTGGGCACTCATAAGGATATAATATGCAAAAGCACTGGCTTATGATTTTGAGAGGGAAAATGAGACAAGAATATGTCTCAAATACTTGGTTTTTGCACCATAGTCTACTGTCTGCCTCCTATTTGTTTGCTCATCTCCAGCCCGTAAATTAGTTCTTGTACTCACCACTATGCACTCTGCTTTCATTGTTTAGAAATGAGAACCACCTTACTATCACAATCAGCACACACACACACCCCCCCTTGTGAGAGTACACTCACACATGCACAAACTCCTTTCTATCAAAATTCAAATCACTTGCAAAGTGTGCCTCAGATTTAAATATCAGATCCTCTTCATAAACTTCTAACAGAATCAGTGAATTCGCAAAGCACAGATTGCCACTTCCATTGAGCATGACAGTTACGGGACAAGGTGTTTATTTTAAGGAACCAACAATCAGATTGGTGAATGAAAACTTATTGAACACACACAAAGGCACACACACACACACGAGAGAACAGTGAGAGAAAGAGAGAGAGAGAGAGAGAATGAATGAATGAGAGAGAAAGAGAGAGCAAACTAGGCTTTTTCAAATGGATGGTAATGAATAAAAACACCATAAAAAAAAGAGTTGTGTTGAGGGAGAGATGATGTCAGACTGAGGAGGGGGATAGGATTTCAACTGAACCTTAAAGCAAGGATCTGACTTAGATAAGCAAAGAGGAGAGGAAAGCAATTTCCTAGGTTTCTACTTGAACATTCTGCCCACAGACAGGGGAATTTCCTCTTGTTGATTCAATCAAGATAGACTCCATATTTAGCAGCCTTTCAGTGTAATGAATCATACCTGGTGGAGGCTCTCAAGACTCATATAGAATATCCAAAGCCGCACACATTGCTGCCTGCAGTTTCAAATTTAATCAAATGTATGGATTTGTATTTGTCTTGAATTTTACCCCTAGATGACAGCTTAAATGGTAAAATGGCAAGACTTAAACTCTGCCAATGAAAATCTAAATTGCTAAGCTTCAGCAGTGTGCCAGTTATTAATTAATTGCTTCTCTGCTGCAACCCCACCTTGTTTTTGTCTTACTTCATGATATTTAAGCTGTCAGCCTGCAAAGGACTTCATTTCCTTTTCAGCTGGACCAAAGAGGCTGGGTCTCACCCTCAGGAGTCCTCCTCTGAATTTCCAAGTTCCTTCTTGACCACTTTTTCTTCAACCTGAGAGGTGGTAGTTAGTTACTTTTGAGATCGGAGTCTCGGCCTCTGTCGCCTGTTGAGGTAGGTGGGCGTATCCTGGCTCACTGCAAGCTCCGCCTCTCCTGGGTTCACGCCATTCTCCTGCCTCTCAGCCTCCCGAGTAGCTGAACTACAGGCCTCTTCACCACGCCTGCCTTTCCAGGGCTTTAGTAGAGACTGGGTTTCACCCATGGTCTCGGGATCTCCTGACCTTGTGGATCCTCACTCACTGCCTCCAAAGTGCTGGGATTACAGGCTTGAGCCACCGCGCCCGGCCTAGTTAGTTACTTTCTACAGTTGCCACCTCTGTTAGCCGCTAGAGCTCTTCTTCATCCCTTTTAGTAGTGAATTGCTTTTACATACTTATCAATCCTTCATATTAAGTTTTGCCTGGTCAAATTACTTGTAGGTTTCTGTCTTCTAACTGAACCCTGACTAATAACAGAACTTGCTTTTCTTTAGGGGACAGCACCCTTCCTTTCATCTGTGAGATAGAGGTAAGTATGGAGGTAGTGATGAAGAGGAATGGGAGAGAGAAAGTTTTAGCCATTAGTATAATCCTCTAACCTCTTGGGCATGTTATTTGTTGGTATTAGAGATATTGTGTTGCTAATTCTAGCTGTGCCATCTATTCACCTGTTTGCTCTCAGATTCATTTTCTGCCCTTCTCCTTCTCTAGTGTGTTTCACAGGGGCTTATTCACAATTTTTGCAAACCAGTTTTTTACTAAGTTCAGTCAGTGGTGGTAAATGTTATGAAAGGAAAATGGAAAAATTCTGGTCACACCCCCAGCCTCACCACCTCATGCCCCAAGGCAGCCATTTTGAACGTTGTGGCCTCTGCCCTTTGTTTCAACTCTTAGCATAAGTTCAATTTCGGTCAGACAGCCCTGACCCTTAGTCTCTGATAATACCACCTTTCCCTTTGGTCTCTCCAGTCCTAGGGATAGTAGCATCTTCTTAGCATCTTCTTACAGGTAGTAGCCTGAAATAAATTTCTACTACTGACCTACCTGGTAGAAAGGCTCTGTTTTGCTAATTGCTAAGTAGAAAGGCTCTGTTTTGCTAATTGGACTCTGACTGATAATGCTATAGAGGTACCGCTCACATAATCTTTATCAATTCATATATTTGAAAGTTTTCTAATATAACCAAATACATTCTGTTTCTTACTTATCTAGATAGTATCATGGTTGTGACACTGACATTCAAAAGAAATGTCAATTTGTTTCTCATATAGGTCTCCTTTCTTCTTCTTTCTAGCTTCTTGTTTCAAGGATTGTGAAAATGAGTAAATAATGTAGTCGATAAGGGTGTCTTCATGAAATTCTACATCATCACAACACACCTTCATATGCTCAAAGAAAATAAAAATATATAAGAGTCTCCATTAAAGCCACCTTTGTCCTAACATGTCTAGGTAATTGGGGCAAATACATTCCTTCCTCTTTCATTTATGCATCACTGGTCTAAATTCTCACTTAAGATATAAATTTAAAAAGGGAAAAAAAGAACCGGAAAAGAAGGAGAGTAGGTGGAGGAAGAGGACAATGACATCAACTAGAATTAATTGAATGTTCTTCATATAAGTTCTTCCTTTAATTCACACAGGAAGCCATGAGTTGGATATGATTCTTATTCTCATTTTACAAATAAGATAACTGAGGTATAGAGATGTTAAATAGCTTGCCCAACGTTACACACTGGGTCAGTGTGGTAGACCTGGAGTTTGAATACAGGTCTGCCCAACTTTAAGGCCTAATTCATACACTTTGAAAGAGGATCAGAAAAAGGGAAATGCCTGCGGCTGGAGAGAGAAAGTAAAGTCCTCAAAAGCCTTTATGGGTCATTGTGAAGGCCTAAACATGCAAAGATGAAATCCAGAAGGGAGAGTCCTGAAGGAGAGGAGGAGAGGCTGAGAGCAAATCCTGCCTACTTCCAATCTTTGTCTGGCTGCAAGTGGTAGGGAGAGAAGAGGTGAAGTGATAGCAATTGCACAGAAAACCTTCTGAACCGGAGAAGTGGTCACACGTGAGAAATGAGCTTGAACTCCAAAATGGCATCCACAAGGCCAAAGTGTCTTTTTAGCATATGCCATCCCCCTAATAGGCAGGTAATTGCTTCGGTACTCTGGTGGAGAGGAGCCTTCAGTTTGGGGTACCTTATTAAGATATTGACAGACCCTGGAGAGTTCAGAGAGGATCAGGGAGATGATTACAGGGGCTGGAGGGGTTGATTTATGAGGCAAAATGGAAAGACTGGTGCTGTTACCGCTTGGAAAAATGATAGCTAAGAGAGGCATAATGATATCTATAAATATTAGTAGGGCGGAAGCAGAGAGAAGAGAAGGGATTCATGTGCTACAGATGGAATACAATACCCTCTGTTTCCCTTTGCTGAACTGCCAGGAAAAACTTTCTGACAGCAATGTCATCAGAAAGCAGAAAAATCAGTCACAGGGGAAGGGGTGAAAGTGACAGCCCAGGAACACTGAAGACCGAGCTCCAGAAAAAATCAGTGTGTTGAAGGGCATCCTCTGCCCTAACTTAGGATTGGACTGGAGAGGCCATTGTAGAACAAGGAGGCATTGCAGAGTCCAGGGTTCATCTTGTTCTCCAACCTTCCTTCTCATCCATCCCCTTCACACCAGTCAGGTTTATGCATTGTGCCTTTGTTCAAACTTTCCCCTTACTGTAGAAACCTCCTTACTACTCTGAATCTACCCATTCTATGTCCACATTTAACGAAAGCCTCCAGTAACCATGGTACTGAGGTAAGGGGATGGATACAATGGCAAGGAGAAAATCATGATCTTCAAACTGATGGTTAGCTGGAAAGCCAGTCAAGTAATCACATAGGTAAATATAGTGTAATGAGTGGGATGATTGATGTAGGGCCAGAGTGTTCTGGAAATAAGGAGGGGAGATCCTGATACAGACTGAAGGCATGGAGTGATAATTGCCAAAATGTGACAATGTTAAACTTCACCTGAGCCATAAAAAGACAATGGTCAAGAAATCTCCCTACCCTTTCGTGTTCTGGGAAGCCAAAGCATCATCCTTTCCCCTATGACTTGGAAAAGACTTTTGGTCCACTCTTCTCACAACTCCCCATAAGATTCACAAACAACTCTCTTGTTTATCTGTGACAAAGCCAAACACAGACCTTTCTTATTTTGCCTGAACTTGCTGAAAGGTCAGAAGCGGACCTTGCAGCTTCCTATTCTTCTCATGAATTAGTAACTGAGGTTAAAAGTTGTCCCCATGAAAGTAGAAACATTTCGTGTTTGGTTGACTAACTGAGACTTTCCATTGCAAATCACCCCACCTGTAACTTGTCCACTCCTTTCTATAAAAATCTAAGACAAAGTCACACTGCTGAGGCACTCTGATCTTCAGATCTGAAAGGTTGTCCCTGTTGCAGTAACCTGAATAACATCAGTTTCCTTATTAATCTGATATTTATCTCTGACAAAAGAATCTGGAGTAGTGAGTTACAATTAAGGAAAGAAGAAGAGGAGGCATATGGAAGGGAGTTACACAGAAAGGAAGCAACTCATACACAGGCCTGGAGATGAGAAACAGAAGACTATGTTACTGCACTGCCGTGGCTGAAGTGGGAGAGGGGTAAGGTGAGGAATTAGACTGGGAGAGGGGTAAAGGATAAAGAGGAGATGGGTAAAGTGAGGAATTAGACTGGAGACGCATCTTTTGTCACAGAGCACGACCCTAGCCAAAAATCTTTCCTGACTTAGATTCTTTACTATAAAAATGAGGAAAATAATAATGAAGGAGGTCACGAGGGCCAAACTCTTGGCACGTGGTAGATGCTCAAGAACAAAGTGGCATTCTCAGGACAGTGCCTGGCATGTGGTGGATGGAGAAGTACTGCTTCCTAAATGGTTGGTGGACTGATGTTCCCATCTTACCTCCTACATTCAAGTGAATTATTGTAGCCAATTCTGTTGCCAAGTGGATTAGAAGCCAGTACAGATGTTATCTCTTGATGTCACATTGTGTATGATGATAATTCCATCCTGCCTTAGGAGGCATCACCATAGTTTAAGCCTCTTTGAATAGAAACAAAAGCAGAGCATGTTTCACTGGAGAGCATAAACCCACAGTAAACTCTCAGAGCAGGTTGGTCAGATTGTGCACCTTAGAACCTGAGCAGGGCTGATGTAGTATGCAGACCCAAATGGTGCACACTGGATGTGATATGGCTCTGGTAAGCCTAACGATGCTGCAAAGCCAACCCCAGCCCACCACACAGCCACCTGTGGCAGCCACAGTTTGTATGGACCGGTTCAGAGGGATAAAAATGCATTTCCCAAACCAACAGTACTCAATGCAACGTATTTTTCACATGTCTAATGGAACAGAAATTTTTATTTTAACTGACATTTATGGGCATTATAGTGTTCTGTGGAGAGAGCAGAAACCTGGTGGGGAGAGATAGCAAGTATACGAATCATATTATTTTTATCATAAGATTAGTGTGTTCTGTGTTTTCCTCCCTTAAGGCTCCTTTTTCCCCCTCCCAGCCTAGAAAAGCAAGTGATTATCTACGGAGGCTCCTACTATACAAAGCCCCAGCTTAGTTAACCCTTTCTCCATTGCAATCCAGGCACCAGAGATTCCATTATTTAATGCTAATGTATTGTTTTCCCACTGCCTGGCTCTGAGAGATCCAGATTCTTGGCGCCACAGACTCAAGCATCAGCCAAAGCAATAAAGAGGAGACAATTCTTCATTATCATCCCTGGAAGCTACACAGTGACAATGAGGGTTCGCTAGTGTTTCTGTATACATTCAGAAAGCATATCCTAAAGTTGTGGTTTTAGTGACAATCAGCTTTAACTATTCTGGCCATCTTCTTCCCATGTTTTGCTTTTAAAAACTGGAGCAGCCAGGCTCACTGACTCATGCCTGTAATCCCAACACTTTGGGAAGCTGAGGCGGGCAGATCACGAGGTCAGGAGATTGAGACCATCCTGGCTAACACGGTGAAACCCCATCTCTACTAAAAATACAAACAAATAGCCCGGAGTGATGGCACACCAGTAATCCCAGTTACTCGGGAGCTGAGGCAGGAGGATTGCTTGAACCCGGGAGGCGGAGGTTGCAGTGAGCTGAGATAGCGCCACTGCTCTCCAGCATGGGAGACAGAGAGAGACTCCATCTCAAAATAAATAAATAAATAAATAAACACATACATACATACATACATACATAAACAAACTGGGGCTTCCAGGAGGTCAACAGAGATAACAAATTTGAGAAGGAATAAGGGGTCTTTGAGACAAGTATGCCCTTTCCTAGTTCTCTTTTTCCCTTTTGTTCCCACTACACCCCAGATTAATCTCTTTTTCTTGTCTCCTCTTGTCCTGCCATCTCTGTTTCAACTGTTGTTTTTCTTCAGATGTAAGGAAAACCCTGGCTGTAAATCAAGGTTCTAATCCTTGCTGTAACCTTACCAAGCTGTATAAACGTGACTATGTCAATCAAGCAAGGCTGCAGTTCCCTCTCCTATGGAAGTGGTCCTGAGACCTTTCCAGGTTCTCCACAGACTAAAATTCCATATGCTTCCTGTGTTCCTCAGTTTCCATGGCTTTAAAACCAATTCATACACTGAGTAAGAACTTTTATGTCATTACTTCATTGCTGATAAGACAATGTAAAGTAATGTCCAAGTTTCTGGTGGTGCAATTGTCTTTGTAAATTGCATAATTCAATATGCATCTCAAAGTTTAATTTCTAAATAGTGTTTAGTATTTGCACAGCATAATTTGCTAAGCTTCTATGCAGCTGGCCAAACACACTGAGCTGACCATTCTCCTTGACATTGTAAATAAATGACAATTATGAATCAAAGAAATATGGACCAGTACTTGAAAAGCCCGGGGCAGTCCTGCTAGAGCAGTATCATATCTGTAGCAAAATCCAGATAAATGTTTCCTATGATGAGGACAGGCAAGGAAGTTTGTAAGACTAGGTTGGCACAAATGATAAAATCCCGTGGACACCCCATCCTCTCAGCCCTGTTCCCATCATATTCTGCTCTTTTTACACGAGTTTCAATCAGGATGTGGAGTCACAAAATATACTACCTGGCTCAGAAAACTGCAGAAAAGCAGCCTAAGTTCTTTTCAGCCTGGCTCTGATGCTTGAAAATTATACCTATTGGAACTTGTGAGCATATCACAGATGCTGAGCAGGTGAGCTTTAAAAAATGGAGTTTCATCTGAATAATCTGTCAGGCTACTGACAACAAAGAGCTATTTCTGACTGTAGCTGGAATGAGTGATTACTTTGATAACAAATTAAAACAAGCTTGGAAATTGGAAATTACCAGAATTAAGCTATCTCCAGTGAATGACTGAGCTCCCCACTTCAGTACATTTTCTTCTGTATTAGCCGTAAACATGAGCTCTTCATTAATAGAAATTGGCTCATTGCTACTAACCACAAGGGGAATCTATAGGATGTGTGGCACTAACTTCCAACCTGATCAAGAAGACAACTTGTTCTTAATGTGAGTGCTTTCTTGGGAACTTAAAAATTCTTTATGTCCCCTTTGGCTTCTTGCATATGAAGCCAATTGTAATGTTCAACTTTTAAATGTTCAAATATTTTCTCTGCATGGGATGTCTATGACACCAAATAATTTCTGGATGATTACTGTTTTTAATAACCATCTAATTACCGTATTAATCAGAAATGTCCTTTTGGCTTATAGAAGGCACAAGGGACAGAGGTAAGAAACAAAGATATTCCTGTTGCAATCCACTTGTACAGAACTTCCAAGCTTCCTATTCAGATGATACACAAATGTTGCTAAATTCTGGGCTCAATCTATGGTAAATAGAAGATGTTCCAGTCTTCCTGTACCAGTTATTCAAAGCATTCCAACTAAATGGGTGTCTCATGACCTCCCAAACGCCTGTATGCCTTGAATACTTAATTGAATCACCCTTTTGTATTTTAACTTTATAAAGTGAAAAATGTTGTCACTTGGAGGAAATTTTATTCAGATATTTTCTGTTGACTGCTTTTTCTCCTGATCCCTGATCTATACATGATGACCTTATACAGCAATGAATCGGAGAGGTTAACATTCCAAATAGGCTGTGTTATTTCTTTGCATTTATCTTAGCTTTACCAACCTTCCATTTCATCAAATGACCCTTGCCACCTATTTAGCTAGTAAATTTTGTGTAAATCACAATAGACGTCTTCTCTGCTGCCCTCTCATCTCCTCCTCCCCTAGTGGTTTTTCTTGGAAGAGATGGAAATGCTAGTGATACCTGTCTCAGCTCTTCTTCATCCCTCACTTACTTTTCTGGCAGGAGTGTGTGTGTGTGTGTGTGTGTGTGTGTGTGTCTGTCTGTCTAAAGAAATAATGAAAAATAGCCAGAGAGAATTTTCTGAAGTCTTGGGAGTTTCATTAAAAGAATTGCACTGATTTTTTTTTTTTTTTTTTTGCATTTGATGAAATGGTAATTTTCCTGCCTCTCTTTCATACTGAGCTTGATGGACAGGCCCTTCTTTCATGTACAAATAATCTTTATGACCCTTGTAAGCAGGTCTGATGATACTCAGCTGAGTAATGTACCAGAACTGAAATTTCCATCTACTTGATGTTTTGCACAGGGGTTTTGATGAAGTCACTGTCACCTGCTATTAACTTAATATCAAGTCTTAATAGGGTCCCTTTCTCACCATCTCCACGCTGTTGGGGTCCAAATTAATTACAAAGTAAAAATTCTGCCACATAAATCCTCACTTCCCATGGAGGAAAAAAAAAGTTTCTAACCTCATTTGAAGGGCTCAGAGAGCAGCCTGTGCAAGAAAATTTGCCTTCAAGACACGTCTATAAAGTCTGTACACCAGTGTGAAAAACAGAGGACCCTGCAAAATGGGGCTCACTTCCTTCCGCTCAAGCACTGTGTCTTCTTTCTCGGCATCTCATATTTATTCTCCTAAATTGTTTGACTCTTCACATAGTGCTCCATGGTACTGAGCTATGGCTGGAGATAACAAAATCTTCCCTAAAAATAACCTATTCTGTAAGTTTCCAGTGTATCAAAAATATTCCTATATCCAAATGAATATAGGATAAAATGAGCTAAATCTATTCCAATCCTTATGTTCTGTAGAAAGTTGTAAAAAATAAAAAATATAAGAATTTTTTTTAAAAAAATTCTACTCAATAGTCATCTGGTATTACCTAAAATTTTGCTATCAGAAATAAATTTGTTATTAAATGATAACATCTCTAAAAGGTCAGGAGAAAGGATGAAGAGTTTGAAAGGATCAAAAGAACTTAATCTCTATTAGGCACATAAAACTTCACATGAATTTGTTTAGGATATCACTGTGAGTGAAGACAGGGTGTCATGGTGTTTGGGAGAACATGGGGGCGAGGGTCATATATACAATAATAGTTGAAAAGATGGGAGGATCTTTCCAAAGGTATGGTAGAGCATGAAAGATAACTCTGCCTAGGTCACAATTCTGTCTGCAGATATCCAAGGGCAACAGAAGAAAACAGGAGTAGGAGTAATATTAGTGTCTAAACATTGGAAAAATATGCAAAGAGAGATAATAATTAAAAGCTCAGATATACTTATACATTTCATTAATATACAGAACCCTTAACTTTAATTACTTATTAGACACTAAAAAACAGATTATTCATTTCACCCTTCCTAAAATCAAAAATTGTACTTTTGAAGCTTCCCTCAGATTCCATCGTATTCCTTTTGCTGTTTCTAGCCCCCAAGTTCCTGATTCCAGCTTACCACACCTGCAGCTCTTCTTTAGCTGCATTTATATACTTGGTTCCTAGAGTAAATTTGCCAGTTCAGGCAAACCTAAAAGTTTGTGTTCCCTAGGCTCTTAGCCAGCGAGTGAATACTAGGGCTACTCGAATATGAAAACCTGGCACCCTCACTTCCTGTAGAATGAACACAGAGGCATGACTTAAAATTCAGAATTTTCCTGGATCAGATTGAGGTTATCCTCCACAGGTCCTTAGCTGAAATCTCAGCCTTGCTTGGCCTCTTTCCTTTTTCTGTGCTACTTCCCCGCTTTCTTACTGGATTATCTTTAAAAAAAAAATCATTTGCACACCATCTCAGAGCCTTCTTCTGGGTAACCCAACCATGACATGCCATTTCCAGATATATCCACCTGAAGGTCTGGACAAACTCGAATTTATCATGGCCAACACCAAATGCATCATCATGTCCCACTTACCACTTCCAAGAATCATTCTTGTTAGGAATGTAACATTCTCATAGTTACTCAAGCACAGAGGTTTGGAGGAATGTGTAAATGTTTTCTTTTTACTCCATGATTTAACTAACACCGGTATTACATTTTACAGTTTACAAAACGTTTTCATTTACTTAATATAATTTGATCCTCAAAATAAACTTTGTAAATCTATAGGTTAGATTTGATCATCTCAGCCTCAAAGGGAGGTTTCAAAGGATAAAGAAAATTAAACAGTGAGTAAATTGAGTAATTGGTATGAGGACCTGCGCCTTTGACGTTGATTGACTACTTTTCAACAAAGCCAGATGTTCTTCCTTCAGGGTATCTTTCAGATGCCTCTCTTTTTTTCTGTGTCTTTGATGTAACCTTGGTTTAGACCCTTGCTATCCTTTCTCTGATTATAACAATTATCTCCTAAATGGTTACTCTACCTCTACCTCTCCTTGTTTTATGCCTGCATTCCCCTGCTAAATCACATCTCTTTCTCACTTTACTGTGATCTGGATCCTGCAGTCATTTCTAGGTTTAACTCTTGCTTGTCCCTTCTATCTAATTCTAGGGTTTATTTGTATACTGAATTATAGCATAGCTATACTCATGTACAGACATGAGTACCTTTAAGTGAGGTGATGCTATAACAAACATCTAATGTGTGTGTGTCACTGACTTAGAAACTGAATGATTAAAGGCAATAAAACTAATAAAGAAAAAGAAATTTAAAGGATTGGCCAGGCACGGTGGCTCACGTTGAGAGGCCAAGGCAGGCAGATCATGAGGTCAGGAGATTGAGATCCTTCTGACCAACATGGCGAAACCCTGTCTCTACTAAAAAATACAAAAATTAGCTGAGTGTGGTGGTACATGCCTGTAATCCCAGCTACTCAGGAGGCTGAGGCAGGAGAATTGCTTGAACCAGGGAGTATGGGGTTGCAGTGAGCCAAGATTATGCCACTGCACAGTGGCTATGCATATTACGCAGTGAATAAACTTTGGTAGAACTGTTGCCTGCTAGAACTTGGACGTGAGATTACATGTCTAATTAGCTTATTGTACTGGGAGAAGAAGTTGAAAAACTGAGCTAGTACAGTTGACCATTGAACAATATGGGAGTTAGGGGAACCAACCTCTGTGCTGTCAAAGATCTGTGTACATCTTTTGACTCCTCTAGAACTTACCTACTAATGGTCAACTATTGACCAGAAGACTTACCAATAATGTAATCAATTAACACGTGTTTTGCATATTACATGTTACATGCTTTATATACTTTATTGTTACAATAAAGTAAGGTAGAGGAAAGAAACTGTTAAAATCACAAGGAGAAGAAAATATATTTGCTGTTCATTAAATGGAAGTGGATCATCATAAAGGTCTTCATTTTCACTGTCTTCGTGTTGAGTAGGCTGAGGAGAAGGAGGAAGAAGAGGGGTTGGTCTTACTGCCTCCAAGGTTGGAGAGGTTGAAAAAAATCCTTTGATAAGTGGACCCATGCTATACAAATCCATATTGTTCAAAGGTCAACTGTAGTGTGTGTCGGAAAGGTGATTAGGCTTTATTCAATAAAATGTTCACAGAAGCAATGAAGCTGCCTCTAGATCTGCACTGAAATTCACCCTATGCAGCCCTCTAGCTCTTTTCCTCTACAGGAACCTTGGAGATCCTGTGTAGAAGATAGCAGAATCTAGAGACAGTAGGACATTGGACCTCTAACTCAGTGCTAGAGGATAGTCTCCAAGAAAAACAAAAAAGGATCTACACAGGACTCTGAAATGAAAGAGAAGTAATCTGTTGTGTTACGTTCTGAGACACTGGAGTTTATTTTTATACAAAGCATGCCCTAGAGTGTTGTGTTTGATAGCCCACGATGTCTACACCTTCGATTCCAGCACCTAGCACAGTGCTATGCATACAGCTAAATGTTCAATGCTTATTAAATCAAATAGAAACAAAAAAACTCATATTTGGAACTGATTTTAATGAGTAAAAAGTATACAGCCATTCATAGATACTAGTGCACAATTACTATATAAATAACATAAGAAATAAACATCAAGGAAGAAAATGGTAATTATGTTTAATATCTCAAAATCATTATTCTTAACAGCTATGAGTTGAATTGTTCAATTATAACAAAGTGAATAGAAAATAATAATTAGTTGAGACATTTTCAGAAAATACTCATCACAATGCCCCCAAATTGTTTTTTATTTACATAAACCATTAAGTGGATGAAATATATAGCTACACTCTTTATTACAAATTTATTGTTTTCTTAGTTAACACAATTAAAAAATCCTGGTGATTATTTATTTCCTCAGGGGGTAGAAAATATTAGTCAACAATTTTAGCAAACAGTTTAGAGCAAGGGAAGTCAGGTTAACTGGGGTTTGTGACATTTACAGCACTAGAGCCTATGTTCACAAATGGCTTCTTCGCTTCTTCAATTGTTCTGGTCTATATTGTCAGGTTCTGGTGGCCCCATCCACTGCATTAGTCAAGGTGAATTCCCTAAACATGACAAAGTCTGACACAGTGACAGTGTTGCAATCCATCACACACTGTGGATCACAAACTTCTAAAGTGGCTTTTAGAGACAGAACCTTCCCCATCCTACTGGCCTCCACCAGGTGCCAGTTTTGACTCAGCAGAATGTATCAGCCTCCTTCCCCAAGTCCCACTGCTGAGAATTCAAGGATCACTTGTAGTAAACTCAACCTAACACATTCTGGGCCACTATCATATGACGTCCCTCTACTCACACCCTCTGAGTGGCCTCTTCTCATTCCGTTCATATCCTCATGTCTATCTGGTTCATTTGTACCCATGTAATGAGATCATGGCTCTGTGTCAGTAGAATCTCTTCCAACTTCTCTTCAAGCTTCCCTGCTCAGCCTCTGGAACATTTAGAATTCACCCTTTTTCTGCTGCTTCCACTCATCCCATTCCTCCAACAGTATGACAGATCTCCCATCACTGCTGCAGGATACCTGTATGGAGCTGTCCAGAACCAATCCTGGCTCCAGAATGCTGATCCTCTGCCTCTGCTCAGACCTCCATTTAATCCTCTAACATTAAAATTCTTCATAGGCACACACCTGTGCCTCACATTCATGTCCTTTTTGATGTAGTTAAAGCAAATACTTAAAACACAGAACATCAAAGCCAGTCAAGAGGATGGAAATGGATGGGTCTACTTCTGAGCTGTCCCTTTCAGTGCCCCAAAGCAGAGTCACTGTGTCAAGCAAGGTTTCTGCTACTCTCCTAAGACACTCTCCTAGGCCCAAATGCAGGAAACCCCAAGCCTCAGTCTTTCCTACATGTTTCCCACTCAGTCTCCAAATGCAACCCCTGTCCCACAAGATACTTGGTATTTCTTATGTAAATGGCATTAGAGAGGGGACAAGTGTGGAAATTATCTCAAAATTTGACTATTAGTAATAACAAAATACACATGAATCATCTTAGCGGAGAGATAAAGAATGATGCTATACCAATTTTGTACACAATTATTTATTCCAAGAATTAGGGAAGATAAAGAGGTAAATATTTTCCAGAATTTCTGGAAAACTGTCTCCATAAACAGCTGAGCGACTTCAGCCTAGGTAATTAGCCTGGGGGATTAACCTTAATGGACATAGCACATTACTAAAGCTCTGAAATGGTCTTAAATTTATTTCATCGTGCTTCCCATTTGTAAAAAGTTTATGTGCGCATATCGCTCCTCTTTTATATTTAGAAATAATATCCAGATACTACTGTACAAATACATTATGTACACTATAAAATCCCCATAACAAATAGAAATTTTAAAGGATGAGATGAAAGAGAAAAGGAAAGAAGTGGGAAAAAAAAAAAAAGAAACTCTCATATTTTCTCCTCTCCCAGTTGAGAGTCCTATACATTGCCTCAGTGACAGAAATCTCACTTTGGCAATGACTGTACTAAGAAAAGCATGTGGTAAGCTCACTAAAAGGATGAGTGGTATGACATGGTGAGGAAGAGATATAGGTGGGCAGAACTTTAAAGGCCTAGTTCTGAATTCCTGCTCATTAAATTTCTCTCTGCAGCTGGAAGATGCATTACTTGTGTCTTTATTTTATGAATATAAGACAGTGTATATTGTTATGGATGCCATGGATGGATCTATCGTCATAAAGAAACCTATGGGATAGTCAACATTTCCCAGTTGACTTTGTTCTCTGATTCTGTGGCCCGAATTGTTCTGGTCTGCTTTGCTTCCTTGAAGAATTCTTCCTCTCATTCCTTACAAAACTTCCTGCTTGTGGATCCATCTACAGGAATCCTTCTATGAGAAGATGTGGAGGTGTTTGAGGGGAGAGAAGATCCAAGTGCCTTGGCATTTTTGTTTCCGTATACTAGGCACCTACTAAAACCAGCTAAAGGGCATCGTGAGCTGTCCTTGACTCTCTAGAGCACAAATAGCATTTATCTCTGGGCAGCGGGCAGCGCCAACGCGGGTTTTTGTCAACCTGTCAATTTTTTTTTCCTTAAACAGAAAGCAGAGTTCAGTAAATAAAGATAAATGATTGTGCTCCTTCTCTGCAGACCCTGGAGCTAAACTGAACAGGCCTCTTATGGTTTGGCCCTGCTTCATTGACTGTTCAGACAGCCCAGTAATACGACAGATGTACCCAGCCGTTCCCTCTTCCCCGCTGTCCATTAGATTATGTTCATTTTGTCTGAGATGCCATTAGAAGTCTCAAGGTCAAAGAAGTCGCAAGGAAGAAAAGAGGATGACTAATTTTTTCCTGCAGCCCTTCATTGCCCGAAGAGCCTCCAGACAGGTGGGCTCCTGCTTTGTGAGGGGCACAAAGAGGGGGCCTCATGCAATTTACTTAGAATAAAGGTGGTGTGTGCAGTGTAGCAGACACACTTCCTTCCAGCCTTGACTTGGCGGCTTTCAGGAGTTTATTTGAATCAGGGGAGAATATTATTTGAGATATTTTCCTAAATGACAAATGAATGATTTACCTGCAGCAATGTGTTAAGGAGAAAGAGTTTGTGGAGCAGAAAAGGCTTATATTTTCCTTTCTGTCTTGTCTTTCCTTTTCTTTCTGTCTTGTCTTTCCTTTTCTTTCTTTCTTTCTTTCTTTCTTTCTTTCTTTCTTTTCTTTCTTTCTTTCTTTCTTTCTTTCTTTCTTTCTTTCTTTCTTTCTCCTTTCCTACTTTTTCTTTCTTGAAAAAGTGGTAATAGTGTTTTGCTCCTAAACAGTGTTTCCCTTGGGATTTCTTGAGAATATCATGCAAATAGGGAATTTGTCCCTGCTAGCAGCTATGATTATGCATGTAATGGTCCTTGAATTTATATAGTGTGTTATTCCTGAGCTCAAAGCACTTAACGCACACGGCCACATCATTAACACTTAGAGTCACAGAATGTGAAAACTGGAAGAGACTGTGAGGATTACCTGCTTCAACACCTCCATAGACAGGAAAATACACAGTGCTGTTATATGGGGTCCTCTACTTGCTTTGTTCATGTGAGTCAGGTTATCCTTCTAAATAGGGATAGGGACTATATTGTCTTCATCTCTAAAAGCCCTCACAGCATCTAGTTTAAGCCTGAGTACAAGAGAATCAGAGAGCTGTATGTACACTGGCAATTAGAATTATATAATCAAAAAGTTAGAAACTTAAACACCTAATCTCTTCAGAAATGTAAGAATTCTGCTCAATGCTTAGAAAGAGGCACAAAGAAAAAGTTATGTAAGAGGACTCCGAGTTCCATCACTATTAACAGATCCACTCTCATTTAATTTTTAAATATTTTGTGAGATGTGATATGAGAATATTATTTGAAGAAAAGTTTTCCATTGCTTAGAAAATAAATTAGATAAATTTTTATATAGCACCCCAAGATTATCATATAACATTTCCTTAAGCAAGCCCATGAAAAACAACAGACTTTAATTCCTATTTCACAACACCTTGTTGAGTTGGGGCCATGAAAGGCAACAGTATGTATGACACACCAGCAGAGTGACCACATGTAAGTTTGTGATGCTTTTGTTTCTATTCAATTGCATTCAACAATTATGTATTGAGCATTGTCTTGTGGTTTTCATTGTACTAGGCTGAAGGTTATGTTGAGAACAAAATACAACTCTATGAGCTTTTCAATTTATTTCAGCAGAGAAAACTCACAAAATCCATAAATGACCCTACTTTTAAGAATATGAATGTCAATAAGCACAGTTAAGAACATAAGAGAATTGTAAAATGACAAATCAGATGAAAAGAGGAAAAACTTGAATTGGAGCTTATTGGAGTTATAAGAGACTTTGTAGACCATTTCTTTAATGGATGAGTAAGCTGAGGCCCAAAGAAATAATGTGACTTGTCCACAATTGCCCAAGTCAGAGGAAACATAATTGATACTGTTCCACATATCTCCTCAACCTCCAGTTTACTGTGCTTTTGTACATTGTGCTGTCTTCTCTAGACTAGGGAGAATTAGACTATTAGAAGAAATGAGGGTTAAAACCAGGAAAGGAGAGAGCAATTATCCTTCGATATAGTAGGAAGAACTAAGATATGGTGCTCTGTGGGCCATGGACCAAGATACCTGAGACAGGAAGGTCTTACATTACATTTAGCAAGCAAACATTGAGTGAGTTCCCAGTAAAAAGCACCATGCTAGACTCAATGGGAGTGACAAAAAATAGATAATACAGTTTCTGAGCTTAAGGAACTCTCTAGAGTAGGGAGATGAGAAGTACTCAGAGATGTCTATAAATCTGATAGAGGGGCAATCACAATGCTTCAAAGGCTGAGAGAATTTACATACAAATGACTGTCAAATCTCTTCTAGATTTAGCTTCTGTGTTCCAGATCCATACATTCACCTGCCTGTTGGCATTCCCAACCGGATGTCTCATAATCTCCTCAGGGTCAAAAATTCAAAACTGAATTCATAACTCCCACCCCCCTGCATCTTCCATCTCCAATCCTCCTTCTGAGTTCCCATCTCAGCAACACACTTTAGTTTTCCACCTTAGTAAGTGGCAACGCCACCGTGACACCACCTCCCATGTTACTCAAGCCAGAAACCTGGAGGTCATCCTTGACTCTTCCCATCCCTTCATGTTTTACATCCAGTCAGCTCTGAGTGGTTTCCTGTCTTAGATGGCTCTAAAAATTCAGGACTCAGTGCCAATGACCTAGTCCAAGACCCCATTATCTTCCTCCTGGATGATGGCATGAATGTACTAACTGCTATCTTTGCTTCCTAACTCTTCTCCTCTTCCAATTAAATATATAATATACACTCAAACATAAATGAACATTCTGTAACTCACATCTAGTTGTATCTTTCTTCTTACCATTGCTCTTAGCATTAAGTACAAAACTGCTTAACATCTTGCAAATCTTCTTTCCCATTTTTCCCCTGCTCATCTTCCCAATCTCATCTCCCACCGATTTTCTATCCCCTTACAATATCCCATCTTCTCCATTAATATTGGGTTCTCTTGACTCCTTCATGTTGTCATATTTTCTTCCTTTTGTACATACTGTTTCCCTATCTGAATCCCTGTTACATCTTCCCACCCAGTCACACAGCCATACACACGAAAACAATGCAGACATGCATACACATTTCACATGGCTAGCTTCAACTCATCTTCAGATTTCAGTGTAAGCCTCACTTCTTTTAGAGTTTCCTTGACCCCCTAGACCTTGTTTCCATAGTATTTTATTTGCTCAGACCCTGTTTCTATAGCATTTTATTTGCTCCATCACAATATGTGCCTCACTTTATACTAATTTCTTAAATGTCTGTCTTCTCCATAGAACTGAAAGGTCTAACTTGTGCCTCAAATTGTCCCTGGTGCTTAGCACAAAACATGCACATGATACTGAATAAATATTGAATAAACGAATGATTACTCAATGATAACCAGAGAATTTAATCTGAGGCAAGCAAGTTCCAAGAGATAGAAAGGAGGACACTGTTTAAGTAAGAATTAGGCATATTGGAAGCAATTTAAAAGGTCCTTAACCCAGCAGGATGGTGCCACGCCTGAATCAGACCACGGGTGAGATCATCATTTTCCTGAGCATTAAATTCATTCACAAATGTTAATGGGTCTGATAAAAATAATTACAATGGTAACAAATTAGGGGTCTGTTACACTAACTAACTTTTCTCTATTAACACAGAATTTACTTTGAAGAACAGAAAGAGCCAAGTGAGCAGATTTCATAATTGCAGAACTTTATTTTCACTTTGCTCTAACTTTCCCAGTGAAACAGAACATAAAGAAAGCTTTTCGCAAATGGATAATTACACACCACATCTCTGGATTATGAGATACTGTGTAACCTTTTCTCCTCCTTTTGTAATGTGATCGAGCACCATCATAGAGCTATTTTTGCCCTTATGGGGAAAGAAAGCACTTCAAGTCACTCTTTATGTCTACTAGCATGATTTCAGGTTTATTAACACATACCCACAAAATTTGTAATTTTTTGCAGTACCTGAAAAGATTATGTAGATCAGCTAACACAAACTTCTATTCTAAGAAGCTGAAACTAAGGTCAAGAAAAGTTAAACAACTCCTTGTGACCTGAAAATCCTGGAATAAGAGAAACTTACATCAAATGAACAGTAATGGCTGCCTTTGTAGAGACATGAAATAGAGTGTCAGCCTTAGGTGTGGGAAGAGAGGATGTAGTGGAGACAGATGTCAAATCAAAAACAAATAAAAATAAATAGCAAAAGTGTACTTATTTAGCTCGGATGGCTTAAGACAAACCATTTATTTGACACTTAACCCCTGCACACACAGAAAAGTAAGTTACCATAATGTAAGGAGCACAGAAAACGGAATCATACAGACTTACCTCCAACCCAAAATGCATCCCAACCCCACAACTACAGAATTTCTCTTAGTGTATGCTCCGAGTACTCATCAAGCCCACCAATATATCATGTTTGGGCAACTCTGGCAATTAAGTCCATTTTCATAACTTAAGTGTTCAGAACTTAATCATGCATGTGGGAAAACCCCCAGACAGCTCTGTAATGATGACTTTTCATATGGTTTCTTTTCCTGTCATCCAAGTGCTAAGAACTATCTATTTTGAGTCACTTCAAATATTTAGATTCAACACCCTGTCTCTCAAGGCCTTTGATTTGTATCTGGGTGATGGCTACCTGGATCATTGTGGGCAAATATGTGGTTCAATTGGTCGTTTGAAGTGATACAGACCAAACAACAGGTTGACTACCTCTTATCTTTTCAACATGTATTGTTTAACCTCATTCATTTGAAAAGTTTTCCACAGTCAAGGAAATTAGTTCATATGTCTTACTAAACTCAAAAAACCAAACCCCGATCAAAGATTTTAGAAGATTCATCCACAGAATTCAAGGAATGAAAGATTCTTAAAGGATCTCTGTTTCATTCACCTGTTTAAGGAAATAACATGCATATTTTTTACAAAGTAATTCAACTTTGAAAACCTTTGATAAATCCACTGAAAAAACTCTTGCTGAAGTCAACAATGTCCTCTGTGTTGCTAAATGCAATGATCAAATGTTAAGCCTTGATCTGGCCCCTTCCATCAGTAGCATTTAAAACAGCTAACCACTCCCTTTTCTATGAAGCCCTTTCTTCTTTTGTCCTTTGCAACACTGCTCTTATTTCATCCTGGCACACTGGCTGCTCATTCTCATACTCCTTTTTGAATTTGTCTTCATTTACCAAACTTTAAACTTTGGGCTGCTCCATCTAAGATTTTAGATATCTTTATTGTTTACACACATGCCCTGAGCAGTTTCATCCAAGTGTATGACTTCAGATATTATCTAAATGTTCTTGACTTCCATCGCATACCTCTATACTAAATTCCATAATCTTATAACCAACTGCCTTCTCAAAATCTACAACTGGAGAGCTAAGAGGCATTGGACTTTAACCTGTATAAAGTAATAATACCGATTTTACCCCAACCCTGATCCTCCTGCTGCCTTCTCCATCTCTAAAAATGATTGTTGCATTTTTTCATGCACTCAGGTTAAAAACTTGAATTCAACATCTCATCCTCTATTGAACTCATAACTTACCTCCAACTCAAAAGAAAATCCCATCATCTTCACTTTCAAAATAGAAAACAGAGTGTAACCATTTTTCTGCCTCCAACTACTCAGTCCAAGTTATCATCATTCCTTAGCAAAAACATTGCCATAGCTTTTTAGTTGATCTCCCTATTTTTACCTATAGAAACTCAAATAATTTTTTTAAAAATTTAATTCTGGTTATAACTGTCCTCTACTCAAATTCTTATAGGGGTTCCCCATTTTATCAGAGCAGAAGGTAAGTCTTCCCATGACCTATAAGGTTCTGCATAAGTGAGCTCCCCACTATCTCACTGGACAAATCTCTGACCTGTCGTTCTTTACCCTTCTGTAGCCACCATGGCTTTTCTGCTATTTTTCAAAGGTACTAAGCCTTCTCCTGCCTTGAAACTTTTCTCTTGCTATTTTTTCCTGGACAAGAAAACAAATGTTTCTTCTCCACTTCTCTTCGTTTCTCCACTAATCTTTCCCCCAAAATAGCATGACCTTATTCTGAGTTCTTCCTATCCTCATTTTTCTGTTATATTTATCTCCAGACTCTTGTCTCATCCAGTTTACTGCCTGTTATTTATGATCTATCTTTCCTCGTCGACCCCACTAGAAGGTAAGTTCCACATAAGCAAGAAATTTATTTTGTTCACCATCAATCCTCACTGCCTAGAATAGTACCTGGTGCATAGTAGGGAGACAATAAAATCATCATATTTGAATGAATAAATAAGTAAATAAATAAATGGTAATTGTATCAAATAAGTGGTAAGTCTCAAAAAAAAACATGGCTACTTTATAGTTGATGGTACAAAGACTCACAGGAATAGGGGCTCAAATTATTAGTCAAGATACCAGTGTTATAATTTGAAGAAAGCTAAGCAAGTTATTCAGCACAAGAAAACCCCTTAAGTTGAGTGGTATTGGAACTTAATTTTTTGCCTAAATATTAAAGCCCCAGTGGAAAAAAAAAACAAAACAAAACTGTATCTCACTTATGAAGCCACAGGAGCAAAAACTGACACGTTGCCCCACATTCTAGTGAGCTTATCACTACTTATACCAGTCAGGAAAAAAAAAAAAAAGTCAGGGAGGCTGAAGCAGGAGAATGGTGTGAACCCGGGAGGCGGAGCCTGCAGTGAGCCCAGATCCAGTCACTGCACTCCAGCCTGGGCAACAGAGAAAGACTCTGTCTCAAAAAAAAAAAAAAAAAATCTAGTTATGGTCCCCCCAAAAAAATAAAAATTTAAAAATTTTCAAAAAAATAAGACCTAAAAAAAAAAAAAAAAAAAAAAAAGAAAAAGAAAAAGAAGAAAAAAATTTTTTTCTGCTTTTTCAAAGCTGGTAATCTTGGTTAACTTTGTATTTATTTTTCTTTTAGATATTTCTGTCAGTTGATTTGGTGAGCAGGTTTTGCAATCTGATTCTCTTTATAAGTAAACATTTCCTTTTCTTTTCTCTGAGTCATCTTATGATCAAGCTTTCCCTGAGAGTGGTATCACCATTAATCAATCATTCCTCTGAACCCCTCAGCACCCTGGTCAGTACTATACAATTGAGTACCTAATAATGTAACTTTGATGTTATTTGCTGTAATTTTATACATCCCTACCACAGCAGTTAGCACATTATGCTTCACATACTAGACATACAATAAATGTTTGTTACTTTATAGGCACAATGGTATTATTTTACAAGTCCTGGATATGAAAGTTGAAAGAACCACATTTACATCCAGGGTTTGTTGCTTATTAGCTAGAAAATCGTGATCAGGCGGCTTAATCTCTCTACATTGAGTCTCTTTATCCATAAAAGGTAATAATGTCTCTCTCCCTTCACAGGGAGGAGAGTAGAGCAAGTCATTCATGGGAAGCCCAGAGAGCTGCAGCTTATATATTGCAGATGTCTCTGCTGTTGGCTGGATCTGAATCCAAGTTAGTTTCCCGTAAGAGTGCAGCTTCTGGAGCCTGAGTTCACAATCCTTACCAGGTTGTAGAATCACCTGAAAGGACTTAAAAAAAAATCACTGATTTCCAGGCCCCATTCCAGATTAATAGCTCCTTGGAGAAAAAAATCTAATCATGGGTAATTTATCAAAATTGTCCAGGTGATTCTAATGTACAACCAAGATTGAGAATAGTATCTCTGAAGTAGTTCTGCCTAAATTCAGATCCCAGCTCCACCACTTATCTTTCATGCAACTTAAGGCAAGTAAATTAATCCCTCTAGGCTTCATTCTCTCAGTCTGTAAAATGGGGTTAACAATGGTACCTTTCTCACCAAGTTGTTATGAGGATTGAAAGAGATAATCCATGGAAGGTGCTTTGAATACCATCAAAGACACAGTTAGAGCTCAACAAATGAAAGCTAAGGTTATTAATAAAAATCAGTTTCATATCATTCTCCTCAAGGGCAGGGACTATGCCTTATGTTCATGCCTCATCACAGAAATGAGACTGTATAACTAGTGCACACTCCATTCGTGCTTATGGATCAGTTAGAGCCTTCTTTCAGCTGTGTTACAATGCAAAACCATGCAGAGTAAAAATCATAACCTAAACCATTATCCACTCACAGCTTGAAAAAACCAACTGGGCACCACTTACAGCAAAATATACACCTGGGGAAAAAATGGGAACAAGAGTATCACAAAGAAAAATTAGATAACATGCTACTTAAGTTTTGCTTTTAGCTGGTCTTTATAGGGAGCAAATATGAAGAAGAGGAAAGTCTGGGTTTTAACATATTTAAATTATGAAAAAGTGCAACTTGGAGGAATCTCAGTCTTTAAGATGAGAGAAATATCAACTGTGGGGTGGGAAAACCCTGGCAGCTTACCTGTACCTCTTTGACATAAAGATTGAGTATTCTATTACATAAGTAAAGTATTAAAAAGACAACATTAAAAATCCAGTGGTCATTTGTGCTTCAATCTTCAGAGCAAAACTTATCAGAAGGATAAGCTGTAAAATGGCTAAATGTTTTCTTTATTATATTGGCACTTTATAAATTCAGAAAGCAGCACTTACCTCACATCATTTATTTTCCTTAGACAGTTCTAAGAAGAAAAATGTTAAATATTTATATTCTTGTTACTCTCTAGAATTTTCATTTGATATTCAATATGAAGAGTAATATGTGAAGATGAAAAATAATTTCTTTACCTATCTGATATAGTTTACTTTTATTACCCAAGCTCTTTATTGGAAATTTAATAATCTGCTTATAGCTTACCTTTTAATCTATGAACTTTTCATTTTGTTAATTCCCACATTAGCTATACAATATAGGGAGAGAGATTTTCAAAAAATGAGTTTGTAGTAACAATAACTAAGCTGACATACAGTGAATTGTTCTGTTTTCTGGCATTTTTAATAGAAAAAAAAAACATGATACTTGCTACATTATAGTAATGATGATGATTATTTCCAACATATTTAATAAAGTGCTTTAGATTTGAGTATTTCTATTAAATTAACCAGATGGTGATAGCACATAATTTCACCCAGAAATGTACATTAATTATTAACAATAAATGTAGGGCAAAACAACAGACTTCAGTAATATTACTGCACATCTGCAAAGGAGATTGTTGGCGATTTGGAAATGCTAATTCTGTGATTAATCTTCCATTTGGCTACTGAACAACATAAGTCATGCAAAAAAGAGTGCTAAGATTAATAATAGAGCATGCAGACTTCAAATCAGATTCGGATCTCAGACACCAGAAGGACACTTTGGTAGGCAGTAGAAACTTCTCACCAAAAAATATGTGTATCTTTGTCGTAAAACAATTGAGAGAAAGTTGTGTTCTTTTGTCTTTATTTGAGGCATCTGGTCCTGGTAAAATAAAGGATACCTTTTCCTCCTTCTTTTCAAAGATCTCAAAACCATCATCCTACCACCTCTCTCTTTACAGAATTACTACTGTCATATAGCCTGAAATCGCTTTTCCATAACACAAATAAAATTATCATCTACTGTTCCCAAACCACGGCATTTTTACATCTGGAATACAGCATGCAATTCTGGGCACTCCTCCTCAAGACAGACATAACATGATGGAAAAGTTCCAGATAATCAAGGGGACTGATTAAGGAGCTTCTGTGTGAGGACAGTTTAAAAGAAGAGGACTGAAGTCCGTAAACCAAAACAGAAGGGAAATACAAGCAAAGTCTTTAACACTAAAAATGATAATAGGTGAAATCTGTGTTGAATGAACAAGTCTCAGATGTTAAGGACACAAGGAATCAAAATAGAGTTCATATTGTTAGTCTTTTAAGATGGACATAACATGATCTATAGCTTAAAAACGTGGATTGGGGCAAATTTAAGAAAGTCTAGTTTGTAGAACTTACTAAATTTGTAACCCAAGAAATAATATAAATTAAAAGTATAATTTTAGAAGTTTTAGTTTTAATCTCCAAAGAATACATCTATGAGTTGTGAGCTGTTTTAGGAAAATGGTTGGCTAATGATAATAAATAATTTACTTTTATAAGGAAATAGGTGAACATGTTAGGCTCTGACAGTCAGTCATAAGGGATATTCCACAAAGTCTCTGCATTTCTTACTAAGGAGAAATCTTGATAATAATTACAAGCAACAAAATTGACAAAACTATAGC
The DNA here is from genome assembly GCF_008728515.1 of Papio anubis. NCBI lineage: Eukaryota > Metazoa > Chordata > Mammalia > Primates > Cercopithecidae > Papio > Papio anubis. The sequence continues at coordinate 33,672,029 of NC_044994.1, forward strand.
TGAGCTGACCAATTTAAAGAGATAAAAGACTCAAATTGCTAATATCATAAATAAAAGAACAGACATTACTACCATTCAGTAAAAAGAGTTCAATGCCTATAAAAAGAATGATAAAGTAATATGAAGTACAATTTTATATCAACAGATTAAATGACCTACATAAAATGAATGAATTCATAGAAAGAGAAAAATATTAAAGCTGACTTAAGACGAAATAGAAAATCTGAATAGACCTATAACAAGTCAAGAAACTGAATTAGTCATCAGAAAGCTTCCCACAAAACAAAAACAAAAACAAAAACAAAAAACAGCCCACGACCGATGGTTTCACTGGTGAGTTTTACCAAACATTTAATGAAGAATTAAGTGCAATCCATCACAAACTCTTGCAAAAATAATATAGGAGGGAAAACATACTAACTCAAATTAAAGCCAGCATTATCCTGATATCTAAACCAAAGATATTGCAAAAAAAAGAATACTATAGATAAATATCCAATATAAATATAGATGCAAAAATTCTCAACAAAATACTATCAAACCAAAGCTAGCAACATATAAAAAAGCTTGTACCCTATCACCAAATAGTATTTGTCCCAAAATGCAACATTAGTTCACCATATTAAAGTTAATCAATGTAATACAATTATATTGTAAAATTAATCAATGTCATCAATTTTATTTTATATTAATATAATAAAAACAAAAAAAACAAGATAATTTCAATAGATGCAGAAAAAGAAATTTTAAAAAATCCAACATTCTTTCATAACTTAAAAAAATAAAACTCAACAAACAGAAACAGAATAGGAATATCCTCACCTTGATAAATGACATCTACAAAATCCCACAGTCAACATCATACTTAATTATGAAACACTGTAAACTTATGATTGAAGATTAGCAACAAAATGGACATAAGAATGTCCATTTTCATCATTCTGTTCAACATTGTACTGAAGCTACTAGCTACTAGCCAGAAAAACAAGACAAGAAAATTAATAAAGGGAATTGAAAGAAAGAAGTAAAGTTATCTCTATTCGCAAATGACATACTCTTATTTATATAGAAAATTCTAAAGAATCCACAATAGTAATAACACTTTTATATTAAAAAGCAAGTCCAACAAGGTTGCAGGATACAAGATCAATATACAAAAATCAATTGTACTTCTATATATTGTCAATGAATAACCTAAAGGATAATTAAGAAAGCAATTCAGTTTATAATAGTATCAAAAAATAAAATATTAGTAATAAATTTAACCAAAGAAGTTCAATACTTGCACACTAAAAACTACAAAACATTGATAAAAAGCATTAAAGTCCTAAGTGAATAGAAAGACACCCAAGTTCATGAATTGAAAGTCATAATAGTGTTAAGATAGCAAGCCTCCTCAAATTGATTTAGGGATTCATTGCAATCTCCATTACAATTACAGCTTAATTTCTTGCAGAAATTGACAAGCTGATTATATAATTTATACAGGCATTCAGGGACCCCAAAAAGCCAAAATAATTTTGGTAAAGAATAAAGTTGGAGGACACACATTTTCATATTTCAAAACCTTCTACAAAACCATGGTAACTCATAGAATTTTATACCACCATAAAGATAGGCATCTAGATCAATGAAAAATAGTTTAGAAATTACCCTGAAATAAACCCTGACATTATGGTCAATGATTTTCAACAAGGGTGACAACACAATTCAATGGGGGAAAGAATAGTCTTTTCAAGAAAACAAAATGAACGACAACAAAAAAAAGAAGTTAGACATGTACATAATATAGAAAAATTAACTCAAAATGGATCATAAATCTAAATGCAAGAGTTAAACTATAAAACAGTCAAAGAAAATGTAGGAGTAAATTTTTTGACCTTGAATTAAGCAATGACTTCTTTTATACGACACCAAAAGCATGAGAAACAAAACAAAAAATACATAACTTGGACCTCATCAAAATGAAAAACTTTTGTGTGTGCTTCAAGGGATACCATGAAGAAAGTGCCACTATAACACAATGAATCACAGAAAGTATTTGCTAATCATATATCTGATAATGGTCTAATATGCAGTTTCTACACAATGAATTAATATTTGGCAATCAAAAGGGATTAAGTATTGACACATGCTATATAATAAATTAACATTGAAAGCATTATACTAAGTTTTTATAAAAAGCAAAGACTAAAGTCTAAATAAAGTATAGTACCATTTATATGAAATATTCACAGTAAGCAAATCCATAGGGACAGGAGGTGGATTAGTAGTCACCAGTGCTGTAGGGATGGGACAATGAGGAGTGACTGTGAATAAATACAGGATTTCTTTTTGGGATGATGTAAATGTTCTATAATTACATAGTGGTCATAGTTGTATAACACTGTGAATATACTAAAAACCACTGAACTGTACCCTGTAAAGTGGTGAATTTTATGGTATTTGAATTATATCTCAACTTTTAAAAATAATCTCATATTACTTATGCTGTTTTCTAAGTTCACTGTTTCATGAGTACGAATAGAACTGCAATTCCTTTCAGACCATTTATTACTACCACCACTTCCTCTTTAGGCAACTGGGAAAAAAGAGGCTTGTCCAAAGTCCAGCTCTCTGAAGTGGCCTGTCTTTAAAGGTGTCTGCTGCAATTGCTATAACCAATAAGAGTGACAATAATCACACCCAATTACAACTTTTTACATTAGGGACATTGAATAATAGAATTCCTGTATCATTGGTTACAAAATAGAAAATATTTTAAAGTGACACAATTTAAGACATAAAGACTTTAGAATATCTTCTGCCTGTATTCACTTTTCTTCTTATAAATTTTAGGTACTCTAAGGGGAATGAAATGGCCCATATTGTGTTGTTTTGTGTTGTCATAGTATGGGTCATCAAATCTATTGGCTCATATAGCAAAACAGTTTCTTTGACTTGCTTTTAAAATTTTTCCTAGGGCTCCTGACAAGTGGCTATTAATACACAGTTCTTGAATAGAAAGGGTAATAGAAGGGAGGCAAAAGCTACAGTTATCCCAAAACACCTGTTAAAACAAAACTGTAGGCAATGTTATGTTATCTGAGCCTGGTTAAGACACAGAAGTTACTTCTGTCACCTCTCACCCTTGCATCTGGCCCCCTCTCCCTGTTGTTCAGGGTTTAGTAAGGAAGTTCTGCTTATTGCTGGAGTGCTTGGACTAGAGACAGAAGAGTCAAGCCATGTATTACTTAAAAGACACTAAATTATGCTGCAATATTGGACAACCTTAAAATGTCAGTAGCTTAAAACAACAGTTTATGTCTTGTACATGCTACATGTCCATCACAGATGAGCAGAAGACTCCAATCATTATAATAACTCAGAATTACAGGCTGATAAAGATACTGTCTCAACTCATGGTTTCATGATCACAGGAACAAGATTTTAAAAACAAAGAAAAGAAAAGTGATCAAGCTTCCATTGACACCTAAAATTTGTTCTGAAGTCAGTTCTGCTCACATTCTACTGGTCAAATCAACTTTTGTGGGCAAAAAGAGTGAAATAATGTTCTTTGCAGCAACATGGATGCAGCTGGAGGCCATTACACTAAGCAAATTAACACAGAAACAGAAAACCAAATACTGCATTTTCTCACTTATAAGTGGAAGCTGAACATTGGGTCTGCACAGAAACACAGATGAGAAACAATAAACAGGAATTCCAAAAAATGGGAGGAGGGGGACAAAGGTTTAAAAACTACCTATCAAGTACTATATTCACTACTTGGGTGACAGGATCATTAGAAGCCAAACCTCAGCATCACACAATATATCCATGTAACAAGCCCGCATGTGTATCCCTTAATCTCAAATAAGATAATTTTTAAAAGAATATCAAAGATGTCTTTCTACTTTTGAGTGAAGCAAGCAGATTATAGGCCAGTATATATGGTATGATCACATTAATATAGAGAAAACAACAAGAATAGTATGTTGTAGTAAAAGCTTAGATGAAAAAAAGGACTAAAATAAAAAATTTTTTTAAAGTTTCAATGTCAAGAAGAGGAACAGATATTAATGAAGAATAACACTGGATACCATGCCACTAAGAAGCCTACACAATATTTTTCTTAAGTCCTGCTCTGTCCAGTGGCCTAGACAGAAGTTCTAGCACTAACTTCCTTCCTCAAGGTCAGAAAATTAGTTGGTGATGATGCAAATGGGGATTGAGGTGACCACTTAATAAATGCTAAGCAAAAGTAAGAAACTACTGCCTTTTTAGTCATTTATTCAAAAAATGTATGTATGTGTACTATACTTCAGATACTCTCCACGTATCTTTAGCTGCACTAAAGATATTAGATAGTCAAATATCCCAAATGTGGTGTAGTAATGGTTGATTTTTTTAAAAATTCTCTAGTCAAGATAATCATGAGTTTTCTACATTGCTAGTCTTCCGGAGTTGAAGATAAAGGACTGTCTTCCTTAATTGCTAGAAAACCCCCATGATGTTTTATAATGCACATTGTCTTTGGACAAGAAACATCAGGAACAATGCAGGAAAAAGAGTAATATAAGGACAAGGGGAAATTAATTAATATAAATGTTGATCTCTCTGAGGATAGTCAGCAGTTCAGTGAGTTGTGTTCTAAAAAGGAGGTAGGTTTTGTACTGGTTTGGCTGGCTTCTATTTTTTCCATCTATCCATCCAGTCAACTAGTCATTCAAAATCTCACTGTGATATAGGCACTAAACTAGAAAAGGGACATTCAGTGGCTAAAGAAATAAGAAAGATATAAAAGGAGACATTGTAGGAGGAATGTAGGTAATTATTAAGCTAGGCATACGTAGATCTAAATAATAAATGCCTTACTGCATGACCATGTCAATAATTGGCAGCCAAAAAATGTCAAGCACTGTGCTTGCTGCATTTTATACATTAACCCATTTAACCCTTACAGAATGTGAAATGGACATTATATTTTACAAATAATGAAACATGATTATTATGTAAGTTAAGTAACTTGAGATAGTGATTCAACTTGTAAGAGACAGAATATGGATTCTGATTCCAAAGACCATTATCTTTCTATCATTCCATGCTAGGCACAAAATTCCCCCATGCCGCAGGGCAGGCAAACCTAGCCAATCTGGAGTTCAATACAGAGCTATAATATTAGAAGGAAGAAGGAATGCTATGTAGTAAAAATGAGTCCATCATCCTATAGATTACCTAGCATAGAAGCACACCAGAAATCAGGTGCCACCAACTGGTCAGCCACCTAAAGGCACTGACACAAGCCTCTGCTTGTCCAGATCATCTCAGGAACCAAGTAGAGGTGATCTTGATGAAATAGGGGCATCATTAACTCCAGCTGAGGAATGTTGACACGGTGGTACTACAATTCCAGCTGAGAAACAGAGCTTGAGATATAAGTTATTCAGGGTCCATATAGCATGTTTTTATATTCTCAGGAGAAGCTGAATTTTTTTTAACTGAAATGTCTTCCAATATTAAGAGGACCATCTACCTTTCTGTTCCCAACATAGAAACAATGCGTCTTCAAGCTGGCAGCCAATGAGTAAATACAAACCTATTTTATCTCGTTTCCTGGGTACAATAAACATTATTTAATTTGAAAACTTCTAATGAGGACAGCACACATCAGTGATACAGACAAACCATTGGATTGAGAACAGAAATACCAACATAGGCACAATCTCCTAATTTTCTCGTCTTTGGTGTACATTAGTTGTTTAATGGACTCAAGCCAGGATATCTACACAGACAAAACAAAGTGGATAATTGCACAATTATCTGATGAATTGAAACACCAAAGGAAGTGACTTTAGATAATTAAGATTTTGTTCTAAACTGCTGGAGCAGCTTTCTTTGGAGAAAAGTTGTGGAGACAGGAGTAGAAGTATGTTTGTGGATTTGCCTTTCACATTTGCACTGCATTTTAGAGCTGTGTAGAGAGACTTAGCAGAGCTAGGAGAGGGACCCAGTCTTTGGGCTATTTGCTGTAAGCTGCATGACTAGGAATGCCCCCTCTGCTGCCATTATTAGAGGCTGGTACATAAATAGAAATAAAACATGACCAAATCTTAGCCCTAGCACTTTCCTGTGAGCTTAGCGTTCATGATTTGAGAGAAAACCAGAACCTACCCTTTCGCAATCTGGGGTCCAAGCTTTGTGATTGCACTGACACGATGTGCTAATACAGTGATAGGGTTCATCAGACAAGAATCCTTTGTTGGAGAAACACAGCCCCTTTCATGGTAAGACGGATGGAGGTAGGGAGAGCAGTTGTTGGGACCTAAGCCTTGTTATATGGCACTGGTCCATAACTGATTTCCATGAGGCTTTGAAGGCAGCCAACTGCTTTGTAAGGGATCAGGCTTGGGCAGGTTAGCACTTATCTGCAAGTATTATTATCTATGTTTGATAGATGAGAAAACTGAGACATAGAGAGAATGAATAGCTAGCTCAAAGACATATATTTAAAAAACAGGTAGATCCAGGGCCAAATCTGAAGTCTATTTGACACCAAAATTGCTGTATTCTAATGACCTCGTATACCCTTAAAAATCTTATTCCACAGAAATGAAAAGGAACTGTGTCTTTTAATTTATTACGTCCCTAAGGAATGTTTTCATGGGATAAGACAATAAGCTTAGTATGCTAAAATAGCATCCCTCTAATCCCATCATAGAGTATCTTGTCATGACTGGCTCATTGAACCACAATGATTCAAAATATTAAAAAGTGTAGCAGAGATTGTCCCTCAGAACTCAAGATAAGAATTAAGAATTGAAACCAGATAGAGATTATGGAATATGCTAACATTCTTATAGAAGGCAATTACTTGAATTATTTAAGTATACACAATCATATGTACATATTAGTTAAATATTCAAAATATATGAAAATATATATCTAACCATATTTTCATGGGTCAAAACAGATTGAACATTGATAATTCTATGTAATGAAACTGTATGCTTAAAGGGAAAATTTAAGTATCTCATTCTCAAGGCAGTTTACAGGCAAGTTCAGCTCTGTGGATACGGCCTTCACCAACACAGCCAAGATTCCTCAAAGTTTGCATACCCCTCCAAAACAAACAACGAAAGCCTAAACAAAAAAGATAACACATGACATTGTATTTATGCAACCCTTTAATAAAGACTTTTTGTATCTTCAATAACTAATAAGAAATCATGTAACAAAAGTAGTGAAAAGTAGTGAAGGTAGTAGTTAGAGCTCAATATTAATTCTGAGAAAAAAGTTTTCTACCTTCTATAACTTCCTAGGGAGTAAAAGTAGCTCCAAATGGCACAAGTATATGTCTAGCACCAAGTATAATAAATATCAAAGTGCAAATACTTTATTTAAAATTGAGAAATGAAGGGTTTTGAGTGATTATAATAACATAGGTCTTTTCATATAAAGGAGTCATGTTATAGAACTTCTACATTAAAATCTGCTTTCTAATAGCTCAGTAGTGCTCTCATTGGTAAAATATGGGCAATGATTTCAGCAAAAATTAAAACATTCCTACTTGAAAAGCAAAGCAAGAAATGAATCACACATAAATTTCAAGAATGAGACGAAATTATGTGTCATATGTAATATCAAGTGGCAATACCAGGACACTAGACTGGGCAAGAATTACTATGAAAAATTGCCTGGTTTAAATAGCAATTAAGGATTTAATGGGTGAAAGTAATCAGGAATATGGGTGATCTAGCCAGTAAAGGAGCATTAAGTGGGTAATACAGTACTCAAAATATGCCCTGTGAATATTCATGAGTTGATCTTATTGTGACTTATCTACGTGGTGACATTTTCCAGTAGGAAAACATTTGACTATAAGAAAATAGCTCCTGAGCTTCTGAACAGTATAAAATTCATATTGTAAAGGAAGCAAAACACAGTGCTATGCGTAAAGCTATGAGTAAATGACAGACAGTTAGATAAAATGCTGGAGAATAAGGACTTTGCGATCTGAAATGATGATTTACCAATTCAGGAAAATCCATGCAGTTTTTATGTTCTTTCCAATAAATAGAAAACACCTGAAAAGTGATTGGTTTAACAAGATGGAAATATCTTCCTGGCTTAGTTCTCAGCATTTTTGCGTATGCTTATTCACTTGAGATCATTGCTTTCATTAAAAATTTTTTTAAAACTACAAAGAAGTTTCAGAATAGAAAAAAAAGTTTAGGTCCAAAATAAGAAAAGTCAGCTCTTTGTTCTTGTGAAGCTACCTGGAAGGAAACAAACAAATAACAATAACAGCAACAGGAACAGCAACAAAAATCCATTCAGGGAATAAAGGATCAACTTAGTTAAATGATAATTTCAGAACCCCCAGTGGATATGGAAATCAGAAGAACTAAAATATGTGTGTGCAAGTGAAATGTTAGCTGCACTTAACTCATACAAAAGAACCTGCTGAGAAAATGCATTGAGTTTGACCTGAATTAGCCAGATGGCCTGTCTAAGGCTGTTTCTGCACATCACCAAATAGTAAGAGAAGATTAAATAAATACATATGAATTTTGTTGCCATAGAATTTCTCATGAACAGACTGTCAACACTGTTTTGTTTTTTTTTTTAATATATATCTATTTTGGCCCGCAACATAACCATCAGCCAAACTGAATGGATTTCCCATACACAGTTTTTCGTCTTTAGGTGGTAGCTGAGCATGGTTTCAGAATCTGCAGGAGGGTAATCCCCCTGCTTTGGTCTGTTCACAAACGCAATACCTGTTTCTGAAACTTCACCTTACAGAGATGATAATGGCTACTTTCCCTTTCTGGCATCAAAAACATGAATACATTCAGCATCCAAGATTTAAACAAAGAAACACTTCTCCAGCTTCTTAATAGGAAGAAAAATATTGATTCTATCCTAATAAATTTTGCTCCTTTCAGCCACCAAAGTCCAAATTTTACCCATTCAGATTAACCGAACTTTGGGTTCACCCCAAGTTCTGTGCAGTTCCATGAGAAAAAGGAAGTGCACATTTTCCACCTCTGCTCTTTTTATCTCTAAGTTTGAGATATGCAGATCTCTAAAGTTAATGTGAAGATGAATTTAACTTAAATGTATTGAAACTTAACAAGAACTCCAAACATTCTTCATTTCCATCAAAAGTGAAATTTTTGGTCAGCTTGCTTCCTGGGGAAAAAAAAAGGACGTGATCACTAGGGAGATGGATACTTATAATTAATACACCCTGTGAATGTCAGCTTCAGCATAACTTTTCCCTCCACACTTGTCATGGTGTCGCATTCATCCTTGAGGGATCCATCAATTTACACAGAAGCATCAGGAGACCAGAAGGAAAGTTTGTCTTCATTTCTACCTTCCTTCCAAGGTTAACTACCATCGGATCACATTCAGACTAAAATAAGAAACACAATTTTTTTTTCCTAGGGTTTTAGTTCTTTAATGTAAAAAAGAAAAGAAAGAAAAATTAAGCCTAAAATGAGTGTGATGCATATTCATAAAGGTCAAAGCAATACTCAAGCTATTGCAGTGTTGGTGACCTTGAGCTATATCAACTTACTAACCTTGATCTGTAAAGGATCTGAAGAAATGTACAACAAAGATAGTGAATACTTGCAAATATAAAGATATATCTATACACCTCTACTTATTTAAAAAAAAAAAAGTCTGTGTAGGCATACAATTATACAGGTATTGAACACAGCAAAACAAGGACGGGGCTATGTCGCTATACTGAAGATCACAGTCTAAGGAGTGAGTCTAAGAATGAATCTGATAGTCAAAAAATGTGAAAGGCAAACAGAAGCTGAGCAAAAGTCGATCTTCACTTGCTATCTTCTACCTTTTTATTTTTGTCCTCGAGCCTTACATCAGCTCTTTCCTTACTCTTGATTTGTATACAGCATTAAAAATCCTGTATACTATTTTTTTAAATATTACTTTTTTCAGCCTCAGTTTAGCCTGGGATTTATGTATCCTGGGATTTTTAAAAATAATTGTGTGGTTTTCTGTTGCATTTGTTCTTAGTCGTGTGTGTGTGTGTGTGTGTGTTTTCTTCTATCTTTTTACGTTTGGGCTTCATCTGATTTTAAAACCAGCACAGTTACATTTTCTCTAAAAGAATCTTCATGCTCAGAATGTATAATCTTAATTTTATTTTTAAGACTTTTCCATCTCCTTTTTACCCACACAACTTTCTCAGTGATGTTTGTTTAGTCAGTATCAAGATACTCTTTTAGTTCCTTCTCTGCTTTATTATTTTTCCATCTTTTTTCTCTAATTGTGCTTTCTCCTGTTCTTGATATTCCAACACCAGCAGCAATGGCTACAGCTGCTCTTCCTGGATCTATCTTTGTCCTTGATGTGCTCTCTACCTTGGCGATATTGTCCAGTTCCGTTTCTGCCTAGATACCCACCAGCAACTTAAAATTCTTATGTCCAAAACCTAGTTTACCAACCCTCTACCCAAATTATCTCCCCTTGTAGATGATCAAATATCTTTTGCAACTGGCATAAATAGCTCCAAAAAAATCAGGTTACAAATATGTTCAAATAGGGAGGATCGTAAAGAGCTCCAACATGCTTGCATAAAGAGAAATTCAGCATTTCTGTTTTAAGGTTCCCTTTTCCTACTGAATAGTTGAAAAATGCCCAAGGGTATTTAATGTCCAAAAACTGTATCATTCCAACTTGCACTCCCATTGGAATCTAATAAAACCTAATGCTGACATTATTTCTCTTGTTTATTTTGTTTGTACAGAAACCTAAAGTTAGGTATCTCCAAGCAAGTGTTTGTTGTAGCTTCGATCAGTAAGACAGAGAGATCTGGCATTGTGGAATCTCTAAGAGAGAATGAACTCACCTTCAGGTCTTTCTTTTGCCCTTTGCCACCCCAGAAATTCAGATACATTATCAGTTAAGCATGAGAAATGTATGTGTGGTCTACTATGCCCTCTGAGTGATTCTATTTTTACTTTCACTTTGACCCGCCACATTTGGCACTTTCAGTTTTTCTTTCCTCTTTATTAGAAATTCCAGGATGCCATGATCCCTTTGTCCCAAGGTTTTTGTTACTCTTCTTAAAATCAAAAATAGCCCATAATATCAGTTTCCTTTAACATCTCATAAAAATTAAATGATTACTACGTTATATTAAGTATGTAGTTTCTACTTTTAGCAAAATAAGTTATTCCACATATATGTATATCCAATATAGACATTCTATGATCTGTATTTGAAAATCATTTCCTACTTAATTATCTGCATGAGTTTTACAGCATACTACTCCTACACCACTGATTCTTTGTTTTATTCCTCTTACTTTAGTTCAAATGCTCCCCATCATTTCTATCACTGCATTTTTATTGATTTTCTCAGTTATAGACATTTTGAAGCTATAAAACTTTTTCTCTTCTCTAAACATTAAACTATCTTAAGAACAAATTATGTCCTTTCTTTCATAAATCTGGCCCTGCTAAGTCTCAACAGAAGCTTTGGCAATTATATTTTGTGTATGTGTGTTTAAATATAATCCTGGTTCTCTTCCCTGTGCCGCAAATAATTTATTTACCTTGAATTATCTACATTGTCTCAGATTAATCTTATCTCTGGTTTCCCTCATCAGTAACTTTTTAAAATTTAACTTAATGATACTTCATTCTCTCAACCATACTGGAATGCAGATAGTCTCCAAGTCCTTTTAATATTTCCTCTAGCAGAGGGTACAATTTCACTTGTAGCAGATTAAACTAGTATAAAACTTGGGGTAAAACAGACATCTTAAATATATGCTTTACACATTCCTACAGCAGTCCTCTAGTTTCCAGTATTTACTGGAGTGTCAGATGAATTATATGTCTTCATTAACACCCTGTAAACATCACCTACAAATTTCCATGAAGATTTTCCTATTTCCAAGGCTTTGGGATGCAGATCCTAGGAAAATAGAAGGAGGGAGTTGTTCAATATATGCAATTTCTGGTTCCCTCTCCCCTTTTTAGGTTGCGATAACATAGTTTACCAGGCACTCAGGGCAGGATGTTTAGTCAAGTATTTACTTCAAGTTGTCAAAGGCAAGAGGCTAAGGAACAGATTAAATTTGTTGCACAAAGGAATGTTTTTACATAATCTAACTAGAAATTCCTTGAAAACAGACACATACTGTTAAAAACAATAACAACCACACAAACACACACAAAAATACTTGAACAGAAGACATTGGCTGCTTCTTCTACAACTTACCCCAGCATTTTCTCAAAGTGAATAGAACCATGGGCAAGTTTGCAACTAGGCATCTAAGATACATTATCATGAGCAAGTTAAAGTCTGCAAGTCAAAATTCAAGTCTTCAAAGGTCTGAAGCAATCACCATGCCTATGGTTAAAGAAAATGTATATCTTGATTCTTGGAGATTAGATAAGCGAGACACTAACTCCAGTCATCACGCAGAAGAAGTGAGTTTAACCCCAGGGTAAGGCTGACTTCCTCTTTGACATCTGATCTGTCATATATGCTCTCTGCCTACTTGTAGATGTCTCAAGGCCTGAAAAACATACACCTAGGTAGGCCAGGGTACTGTTGCCCAGGCACATTCTGTCTATGGATAAGGTGGGCATAGAAATTTTATATCCCCAGAAATTTTGTATACAATTACTCCTTGTCATCAAGGGGATTTATGTCACTATTTGGTGAAATAAACAGCACACATAAAACAGAATTGCTACTGAAGTACTAGTTTTGAATAGGTTCAAAGAAAATGATGAAGGTGGTCTGACATAAACACAACAACAATAACAATAATATTTACTGAACACATTCTATATGCCAGACTTCATACTAAGTGTCTTATATCATTTATTTCTCACATTACACCTGTGAGTCAGATACTATCACTTCTTTTACTTACAGATCAGGAGAGCACATTAGATTAGATTACATGAAGTTAGGCAGGTAGTAAGAATTGGCACAAGTCCTGTAACCCAGAACAGTTGGACTCACAACTTGAACCCTCATGGACATCCTCAGCAGGATCCTAAAGGTAGACAGGTAGAGAGAATAGTAAAGCCTGTATTTTTAAAAAGCAGTGTCTATTAAAGGTCTATTACAATGTCTATTACAGGTCTCCATGTTGAAGCCTTCTTGATAGAAGGGTAAAATAGACATCTTAAATACATGCTTTATACATTCCTACAACAGTCCTTGTAATTTCCAGTATTTATTGGAGTGTCAGATGAATTGTATATCCAGGCTTCTTGATAGAAGGCTTCAACATAGACCTGTAAATGCAGAACTTCATAAATTGTTGTCTTCCCCACAGATTCAGCATAAGGAATTGATAGAATTATTTCCCTCACAAGTCCAGCGGGTACTCCTTATCGGACAAACCTGAATTTAATCCTGGTCTTCATATTTCAGGATAAGACCTTTGAGAGGCCATTAAACTATTCTAAGCCTCAGTGTCCACATCTGCCAAATGGGCATAATAATAGCAAATATGTCATAGGATTATCATGAGGATTAAATATTTCCTACAGCACATTTAGCTCTGTGTCTAACATACAGCAATCACTCAATAAATACTAGTTATTTACACTGTGCAAGGCACTGTTTTAAGAATTAAAAAACACAAAGTAAGATACGAACCCTTACATTGTTTAAGTTGAGAGGGAGAATAGAGATGTGAATGGATACAGATAGAATGACATAGGAGAGTTGGTTCACCTTTTCCATGAAGGCTTCTAGTAATTTCAATCGAGCGAAGATTCTGTCCCTTCTTGGAATCTCATAGCATTCAGTAGGTATAACAATATGTTTATTTGTTATACCTGCAAAATGAAATATGTTCTGTGAAAACTGGGCCTGCCTCTCCTCTGAGCAGGTTACTGAGGAAAGCAGAAAACAGCATATCAAAAAGAAAAGCAGGTTTGATGCTAGAGAAGGTGCTACCCAGGGAGTGGAGGGAGATGAGAGAAGTTTAATGTTGCATCTACCAAGTTGGCAATGTTCCCCTGGGAATAGTCTCCAACGGGGAAAGGACAGAGTTAAACTAATTTAATTACATCAATTAGATTGGGGTATCCCAAATGCCTATAGTCCTCCTCCAAAATGAGAAATTTCAGAAGTTGGTTTGGAGTGACCTCTCTTCTATTTCCACACACGTCTCCCTCCTTCTAGTGAACTCACCACTATATTTTTCCAGACACTCAATACCCTCACAGTCCTTTGTATAGAGAATACTTTTCAGTTTGCTTTCTTAGAGAGTTACTTGCATAAAACAACTTTTTGCTTTCTTACTAATTTCCTCTCACCCAACTGATTGTTTTCCAGATGCATTGAGCTATAATTGACAAATAAAAATGGTACATATTCAAGGTGTACAATGTGATGATTTGATATACATATATATTGTGTATTGATTATCACGATCAAATTAATCAACACATCCATTACCACACATAGTTACTACTGTGTGTGTATATATGATGAGGACACTTAGAAGGAGATGTTGGTCAAAGGATACAAGATTGTCTCACACGATTAACTGCATTTTTCAGTGTAGCGAGTGTCTGCTGTACATCAGAAGTGAAACGATGTAATTAAACACATTTTTCTAAGGTATGAATGAGTGATGCCTTCTTGATCTTACCAGTATTATACATACTTTAAAAAAGGTATGCTTAAAATATGTATGTTGAATCCTAGGGTATGTTTAGAATCTAAATTAAGCCCTAGTTTGTAGAAATCAAGCTCTTTTGTATGTTGAAGGGAAAATGAGATTTTAGGCAACATGAGAGATTATAGAGTTTTTATGGCAATGTGGACAAGTATCCATTCTTGTGGCATGCTTGACCAAGAGCTTCTCTGTTTTATTGGGAAAGACCATCTTATAGAACACTGTTAAGTAATGCATGCATTTACAACTATAAGGAATTCTGGTTTGAAAATATTTGCCAATGGTTTTGAGTTTCCTTCTGGGAAGATGGTGACAATTCCAGAAAAAATTCAGCAACAAGAAGGCACAAGAACCAACGCCATTTGAATTGGTTTGACATAAAGAAAACCAGGTAGATGGAAAAATTCTGACTTTTCATCTCAGCTAGGGACTTACAGGCCCCCTGATGAAAAGGACTCAAGCTACAGGATTGAGGACTGCTCAATAAAGATGTTTTCCCAGTATGTGGCAGCAGTTAAAAAGCAAATAGGTTTCCGGGATATAACAAAAAGGGTTGGAAGATACAGTGGCACAATGAACAATGAAGGCTTTCTCTTCAGAAAGACTGGACGCCTGCCATCTTAGCACCTGAAAGCTATGAGGCAGGTTGAAAGAATCCTGAGCAATGCGTCGGAGACAGCTTGAAGTGAGGATGATCTATTTTGAATGTCTGGGAAGGTGAATTACTGGCAGTCAGATGGAAGGATTCACAATTATGAAAGCCATGGCAAAAGCTGATCAGATTCTGCTTTCTACTAGGCTTCATGCTTCAAAACAACCAGAACTTCATTTTATTAAAATGCTCATCGCTGTCAGTTAAGGAGACAGGAGTCTGTTTGACAGCATTGCCTAAAAGGCATTGTTAGGGATGCTGGCAGGACTCTCAGGCCACCTGACCTAGACAGGGCTCTTACTTATGCATCCTCATAGCACAGCCCTGGAAGCTAAACTACATTTCCAAGACAAGTCAGGCTGATTTCTAGATTAAATTCCCCTGTCCACTGCTGTGTGCTTCACCGAATGTGGTAAGCTGAGCGTGAACTTGAGCAAAGGGCTGTTGAGCAAATAAAGGCAGATAAAGAATGTTAAAAGGACTAAAAAAAATTATAAATTGCAAACTGTCAGATCATCCATAGCCTCAGCCAAGTCCAAATGGCTTCATTTCTCTTTTCTACCCTGGCCCTTCCGCTTGAGTCTCTCCCGCTGGTGTTTTTGGGATACAGTCCAGGCCATTATGAACAGATCCAACAATGTGCAATGATCTTGAAGCTTGCAGAAAAGTTCGAGACTACTTAAATTACACCCTATTTATCTTTACCAGGGGATCTTGTAGTTCTGTCAAAAGTGTCTTTAGGCCCTGGTGAGCTAACTTGCCATAGTTCTACCATTTGGGAAATATTTAGAGGTACAGCTCATAACAAATGCTGAGGATTTAGTATTTCTTTTTAGTTGAATCTTCTGTCTACTCCCATTTC
This sequence comes from Papio anubis, assembly GCF_008728515.1. Lineage (NCBI taxonomy): Eukaryota > Metazoa > Chordata > Mammalia > Primates > Cercopithecidae > Papio > Papio anubis. The sequence goes on from NC_044994.1 coordinate 33,688,223, forward strand.
AATGACTGGAACCTCTTTCCTTCCATAAATTATGCCTATTTTCCCTTTGGTGTCTTTTCAGCTAGATGTGAAAACATACCCCTTTGACAACCTTGTCCTTCACCCAAACTTAAGAAGACTCCATACTCAATCAAGTCATTTATTAAATGTTTAATTGCCTGGGGTATAGGTGGTTCAGTTCCCCAAGTTTCTTCATATGATGTCTTTCCCTCTCCTATTAGCATTTAATAAAACAATGTTTTAGGGAAACTACTGGAGTTTCCAAGAAATCAAGTAAAAGAGTGTGTGGTGGTATGACAAGAACCCTGGATCTAGAGTCAGCGGAGTTGAACTGGACACCAAGCTCTACCCTTAAAAACTGTATTTTTTTAGAAAATCTGTTTGGCTCAGCCTTGGTGTCTTCATCTGTGAAATGAGGATAATGTCCGCCCCCATGATGTTTGCTAACTACCTGATGTGATACACATCAGAGCTATTTCATCCAATGCCTTGTGTTGAGTAATTGATATTTCCTGTTTCTCTTCCTTTGCTTCACTTTTTAACTTACTGCCTCTCCACTCTCATGCTCTACCTGTGTCATTCCCTCTCTTCCTTTCTTCCTTCCCTTTTCTGTAACCCACTATATCTGCCATGTTTCCCACCTGCCCCTTCTGCTCTTACCAGGAAGGTAATTAACATAGTCTACACATGCAGTGCACTTTCCTGTAGATTTTTTGCTTGAATGTCCCTAGATCATGTCTACAATCACCTCTCCATTTTGGTGCTCCAAACATGTTCCAAATACCAAATGCTGTCTGTCCTTCAAAAGATTCTACCTCAGTTTTTCCTTCACCAGGACCTTGTCTGTTAATTCTACCCAATGTTACTGTGTTTTTGTTGTTGTTTTTGTTGTTTGGTTGGTTGGTTTTTTTTTTTTTTCAATTTTACTCTACTTACTGTATTTTCCTTTAATATTTTATTCGGGTTCTGTCTATTTAGTTACATTCTAAGCATTCTAAGCTCTCAAATGGTGAGTTTGTATATCTTTTGCATTTCCTAAAGTACCTATTATATTTGTGGGTATAGTTTAAGTTTTATATAAAATATGTTAAATGAATGGGGACTATTAGTCCAATTCTCTTAACTTTGGTTCTATTTATTTTAATAGCTCCCCTTACATTCCCAGGTGAAAAGAGTCTCTCATTCTCCTATAAGGGCTTCACTTCATAGGTCTATCATTGTCATGTCTCTGTTTCATAAGCATATATTTTACTGAAATGATTTTTGGAGAATAATTTTAAAAGGAAGTCAGGTGTGGTAGCTCACGCCTCTGAAATCTTAGCACTTTGGGAGGCCAAAGCTGGTTGATCGCTTGAGGTCAGGAGTTTGAGACCAGCCAACATGGCAAAACACTGTTTCTACTAAAAATAGAAAAATTAGCCAGTAGTGGTGGCAGTCGCCTGTTATCCCAGCTACTCAGGAGGCTGAAGCAGGAAAATCACTTGAACCTGGGAGGCGGAGGTTGCAGTGAGCCGAGATTGCACCACTGCACTCCAGCCCTGGTCCAGTCTGGGCCACAGAGAGAGACTCTGAGTCAAAAAAAAAAAAAAAAGGAAAAGAAAAAAAAAACCACCTTCTGTATAAAATGACTGTTATTGTCTGTGGTTTTAATGTTAGGACACTATAATGTCCAGTGATATCTGGTAAATGTTTAATAGCCATCTTTCTGTAGAAAACAAAACAAAACAAAAAATTTCAAAACCTGATTTGTGATGTTTGCCAGTTCCCATGGTGTAAATTGTTCCATCATGGCTGATTTCAAGCTTCCAAAGTGATAACATAAAGCACAAAGAGAAGAGATGTGCACACTTAACCCCTTAATCCAGTGTGTGGCAACTCCAGCTCACTACTGAATATACTTCTATCTTTACTATGGGTGATTTTTTTCTGTTTTGAGATATTGTACAATCTTGTCTCTCCCAGGAGCCCTAAAATAGACTTATTCTGTAAATACCATTCAAATTGACAAATATAAACCAAGAACCATCAGGGACAAATTTGAACTTTCCACTTTAGGAAATTCATCTTTGGAATTCCTTCCTAGGTTTCTTCAAGAGAGATGGACATGTTCCTTCTTCAGCGAACTTCAAGAGAACTTTTTTTCCTAAAAAGGAGGCTGGCCAACTTTAGCTCATGGGCCATAGTATACCAATTTCTGCATAACATGAATATAGCCAAATTTAGTTATGATGAAGAATAGGAATTATCTCTCTTCATCTCCAGATCAAAGCTCATCTCTACAATCATAACTTTGCTCTATTAGGTCCCTAATAGATGGTGCCATTTTTATAAGCATCTGTTAAAGGAGTAGAATTCACTAAGCGTTTCTTCTATGTTGAATAGGTGTTTGGCATATAGTTTTAACCTGGCACATTTGCACAAGCAAACACTGCATTTTTCATTCCATGTATTAGTCCTTGTTACTGAAAGTTCCTCCATCATGGCCAATTTCAAGCTTCCAACATGATATCAATCAGCTAACAAAAATTCTGAAAATATGTGAGCTGATTCTCATGAGCTGAGACTCTAAGGCAAAAACAAGCCAGTTTCACCACATTACTGACCTAAGCGCACCTATAGTGGTACACATGGCAAAGTAAGTAAAGCCTTGCTTCATTTCTCATATTCCATTCAGGCCATACTTGTGATCATTGGCCAAACTTTAAGGAGCATTTGGATTGCACTCAAGGGTCCAAAATTCCAGTCTTCAAGATCTCCCATGGTTAGTTATAGGACTTTATGTCCATCCCTTAACCTTCTTTGTTAACAGCTTCTTCTTCTGAGGAAAAATAACTATAGCATATTTGAGGTGCTTTTCCAGCTCCAAGGTCCATTTTTCTAGTAGTCTAAGGATAGAGAAATGAGCTGTGCAACAGCAAGCAAGTAACTGCCTTTGGCATTTGTGTCAAGTCTTGCCATCTATAATATCTTCAAAGGCTATTTGAAACTCACCGAAAGACTCAATTGAAGTATAAATTGTCAATATATATTGGTTCATCAATTTGTTCTGTAGAAAATATTTCTAACTGGCATTCCACTCTCTTTCTGCTCACTTCTGCTGTCATTTCCATGACTCATTCCCAGTCAGGGCTGTTGTTTTGTTTCTCCCACTTAGACTCTCAGTGATAAAGAAAGACCTGGGAAATGGGTTTAATCAATTGCAGGAATCCATGTTACCAGCCCCCATTCCATCAGACGACTCACATGGATCTCAAAACATTTGGATCACTGCCTCTATCCTAAGTTTATATTTCTTACATACCTGGGTCTCCTTTGTCAGATAATTCTATTATTTAATATAATATGTACTAAGAGGGGTTTTTTTACACAATAAAATGTTTAAAATACTGGCTGTCTCTAGCAAATATAGAGAAATTAGTTGTTTTTAGCAGGGTTGGCATCACTTTATATGACCTCTTTACTTGCCATATAGCAAACAACAACTTTGGACTAATGCAAATCAAGAACTCAACTCAGGCAACTACCCTCATACTGTTCACATCTCAAATGTGAGCACAAGCAGCAGGAAACTGGCCTGCTCTTTCTAATTACAATCATGATAAGAGTTTAGAACAAGTCTACTTAAAATCGTAAAACCTTTTGGTGCAAGATTGGTGTTTTATTTCATTGTGTATTCATATGATTAGGTTTATTTGACTGCTCAGATTTTAAAAATGCCTCTCATTGTCCAACATCTTCTTGTTTAGGATGCTATGAGAAGTAACCCATGTGCAATCACACAATGTCTAGTCCTCATGCAAATGACACAAGCATGAAAAACAAGATGATGGGAAAGGCTTATTTTCCTCCTCTCTAAAATTAATCTCTTCATTCCAGGGGGACAACAAATCTCAGGTTCAAATAAAAGTCCTTTAATTGGGTAGAATTTCTATGCAAAAACTAATGCTATTTGGACTAGCAGGCAAGTGCAATCCTCCATCTCACCAGGGAACCGCATTTTCCTGACCAAGCTGGGTCCCATTGGCAGAGGCAAAAAGTGTTCCAATTAGTGAGGCTGATTTTTTTTCCCTATCACTCTTCTCTCATGTGCCACTGTGGGGTAAGTGAGGGTAGGCATGGGAAATTGCTTCAAGTCATTGATGGAAGAACCAACTGATTGACTGATATTGCGCTGAAACAATCTTTCTGTTCGTCCATTGGTTTGCTACTCATCAGGAAGCCAGGAGCACTGAAAGTGAGCCAAGCCTGTCAGATGTGCCACTGAGAACACTATTCTTTGCAGAATATTTTTGGATGCCAGATGCCAATCACTCATGGGACTTTGCTGCTCAATAAGAATTTCAGATGTGGACTTTAATTATAGTCAAGCAGAAAAAAGATGATGGAGGGAGCAGAAGCAGTTTTATTTTTAGCAAACCCAGCTCTTAGCCACCACAAACCCTGTGAATCTATTTTAGGGGCTTGTCATTGTTGTTCGGTGGTTTTCATCAATGTTGTTAAAAACTATCAGGTTTACAAATTTAAGGAGTTAACGGTCCTCACTCTAGGGAAACTCAGAGACATAATGGTCATATTTGGGAGGAGCCCTGATGCCCTAGCACCGACCTTACTGAGCCACTTCTAGGAGATACAGAGAAGTTGGAATTTCAAGAATCATCTGTTTGCTTTAAGGTCAGCCTCAAAATGCTTTTGGGAGAGAGAGAGAATTAGTCAAGTAGTCTACAACTGCATGAGAGAACTAAGTAGAAATTAAAGGACAGAAGAGTTCCGATTGTATTAACACTTTAATTTCCGTATGGACTCTTTCATGGACCAGTGATTTCTGCTGAAACAGACATTTGAGGATGAGGGAGTCAGAAAGGTATTAATACTGATTGAACACAAACCTCACCCTAGGTAAGAAGAAGAAAGAGACTATTGTGAATGGCTCTTTCCTCAGGGATTTCACGTATGAAATTTAAGAGCAACTTGTCAATAGGTAGAGATGTATAACATACATACTTCCACTACATCTTCAAGATATAATAGAAGTTTCACAGAAATGTTAACTGAGTTCAGCGAAATAGCAACCAATTAGTGATATTTAAGAAGTTAGTTTTAAAAATATAGCTATGAGATGTCCCACCCCCACCCTGTACACACACACAAACTCCTTAGCTAGGAGCTAGACTAAAGCCTTCTTTTTAGACAATGAAGCAGCCATCAAAAGATAAAGATGCTTTGTTCTTGTTGTTGTTGTTTTGTTTTTATGGATAATTTTGTATTATCCATAGAAGACCTAAAGAGTATGTTAAGGGGTTAGAAGAACAATCAAATTCTATTATTTAAAAAAAATCCATTTGATACTGGACAAGGGCCACTCATAATACATGGAAAGGATCTCCTATAAAATCTCTTTCATGGTGTTTATTTAATTTTAGCTTTATAAAAAAAATGTTTAATTGACCAAGATTTAAAATGTCCAATGCGATGATTTGATATGTGTATACATATATAATATAATAATGATCAAAATCAAAATAATTAAACATCCATCACCACCTATTTTGTTCATTAAATCCCCAGAATATGCTCATATTATAACTGAAAATGTGTACACTTTGACCAATATCTCTCCATTTTTCCCACTTCCAAAAAAGTTGAACTCATAGAAGCCAAGGTTAGAACTATGGTTGTCAGAAGGTAATGACTCGATACTTGCGAATTTTCAACCAACCAGCAAGAGATCCCCTCAGCCCATTACCATTTCCTGTGCTCTGCAGCTCACTTTTTTTTTTTTTTTTAGCTTAATGTGTTATTTCTGTATTTATTAGATTCAATGTGCTGTCTCTAGATAGTCCCTCATCTTAAAAACCATGGTCTTCATAGGCCATGGATATGTACTAAACCAACAATTCTTTGAGGTTATTGCTTTGGAATTATGAAAAAATATATTACGAACAGAGGGAGAGCCTTGAAAAGCTTGTCATCAAGTGAGAGGGGGCAATTAATTTAGTGCAGGCTTCAAAACAAATGTAAGGACTCCCACAGCTTAATCCATGTTTACTATTTATTTTAATTCAAAAATGAAACATTGAACACTTACTGCATTTAATCTGTGCTGAATGATTCTGGGGATATAAAATAGACACAAGATATAGTACTTGCCATCTACTGTAATGTACGAGATTATAATATACTACAAATACAATTACATATAACTAAATGTCAAAATGAGTGGTTCAAGTAATATGTATTACATGAGATCAAATGATAGTGATACCAGTATGGGCTGAAGTATTAATAAAGATTTCAGAAACTCTATGGAGATAAGTCAGTAATCTAGCTAATAGTATAAGAATAGATAAGTTGGAAAACTTACCCTAAATAATAAACTTTTTGGACTGAATTATCTACTTTACCATGGTGATTTGATCACAAAAATGAGATATTTGCCAATAGATTTCAGATAGTAGCAAAAACCACTATTAATGAGATGGGTTTAAGTTTGAAGACATTTCATCATATTATAATGGTAATAGGCCAAGATGGCCTTTGCTAGAATGCCTTCTCAGTGCTACCTAAATAAGAGATACAGTTCCCTTTCGTGAATGGGTCACTGTCATCTGAGGTGACCATAATGCGGAGTCCAAGTTCCACGGCTTACCTTTTAGCCATGCCTGGGATAGTTTCTGTTCTCATCTATGTCCACATGAAGTGAGCAAAACCACTACCATCTGTTCAAAACAGTTACAGTCAGCTCACAGCAATGAGTCCTAATGACGTGTCTCGATCAATCCATCACAAGTATTCACCTTGGGATGTATAAGACAATCTTTATAAGTGGTGTGGAATGCAAAGAAGATTTAGACAAGACCTCTACCCTCAGGAGCTTACAATAGAATAGGAAATTAAGATATGTATACATGAAAGCTAGCTAACTATATACAATGTGTTACCCGTGGAGAGTGTCCAGGTTCTTGGCGACTTAAACAAAAAATGCACAAAGCAAGGAAAAAAAGAAGCAACAAAAGAAGAGATTTATTGAAGTTGAAAGTACACTCCGCAGTGTGGGAGCCGCCTCAGCACAGGGGCTTAAGGGAACCTTTACAGAATTGTCTGGGGTTTAAATGCCCTTTAGAGGTTTCCCATTGGTTACTTGGTGTACACCCTATGTAAATAAAGTAGTGGCCTGCAATCAGTCTGATTGGTTGCAGAAAGCAACCAATCAGAGACTGAAGTGAAGTTACAAAATTACACTCCTATGCTAACGTCTGATTGGCTATAGAAAGCAACCAGTCAGGGATACTTTCAATTCTCCATCTGCCACGCAGAAAAAGGGTGGGGAGGGGGAGTGGGGACTTTGTAAAGGGAGTAGCCTCTGGTGCTTTTGTTACTTAGGTGTGGAAAGTTAGCATTTTTCTTTTGATTTAGTTCCAGGAAGTCAGCGTGAATTGCCCTTAGGTTCCCTGCCTTCAGACCGTATTCTCCTGCCTCAAATGTAGTAAATAATAAAGGCTACGTGAATAATACCAAATATACTAAAGTGAAGAAAGGGGCCAGTTTGGAAGAAATAGCTCTCCTTTTTCTAGCCCTTTAAAATTGCCAGCACATCTTGGCCCTTTCCTGCACAACAGTCAAAGGCCAGCTATAGATAGAAATTCATTTACTGATTATTGCCTAGGTTTGCTCTCAAATTGCTTTCCTCTTTAGCCTGATAAGCTGCCTATCAATATTTATTTCTACCTCCATAGTTGGGCAACTTGTTCAAATTCTCCTCTCTGCTTTAGTGAAATTGTTGCCTTCTTGACTTTCTATTCTTCACTCCCCCCTGAGTTCCATATCTTTTATATCTTCAGATAAGATACTATCATTTTCCAGACTAAGGGAGTCTAAAAGCAAGGTCAGCTCCTGACCACTCCTGACAAACAAAAGGAATGGAAGAATAAAAATAAAAGAGCAATTAATATGTGCACAATGTGTCAAGGCACAGGATGGCCAAATTAAAGTCAATATCAAGCTGTCAAATTTTGGATTTAGAAATGGACAGGATGATTTTTCCCCAACTTGATAATTTCCAAAAACAGTCAATGAGAGGAAACTCTAAGTCACTGTCATGAAATTCCTTTTAAAGTCATTTAATGCTGGTCAATGAGTATTTGTTGAGTTAGTTCCCAGGGCTTTGTGGCTCATCCACCTACCCCTGCTTCATTTAATCTATGTCTAATTAGCCCATGCCTTAGTTAATGGACATAGTGTCTATGGTCTTCAGCCTGCTGCATTCTCTGCCTTCATGGTTTTAACTCAGATTATTTATTGGTTCCCATTAAAGACAGAATGAAGTGGCTCCTAGAGCACAGCACAGTTCTTAGGCACTGCAGATATTCATGTCTTCTCAATAAGTTGTAGCTTCTAATGAAAGTAACTGTGCCTTTGGTTCTAAGTCTTGAGAAGAGGAGAAAAGTGAAATGAGAACATTTAATCTTATACCTTCGGTTACCTTTCTTTTATAACCAAATGTTGTTATTCTTAATCCTCGAGGACTTTAGGAAATTGCTATGGGCATGCTCACAAGGAGTAGGAGGGCAAGGAATGAAAAACCAGTGGGTTCATTGAAGTTGCTTTTAGGAGAATGGAATAAACACATCCCTAACTGTACTTCTCAAGTAATCAGTTATGGGTGATGACTGAAGGACTTGCTCTGTGACTGTCTTGTGACCACTCAGAAGGTAACTCAGGTGATCAAAGACCAAGAAGACAGATGCTGTAAGATATTCTAATATGTCTGGGAATATCTCTGGGGCCAGGTGCTCAGCATGGTTGATATGCTGACATAGTGCCTTAGAGTAACACCAACAGCCCCTGTCTCCTAAAAGCAAAGCCTCTACAACAAATTATTCGGTTATTTTGCTACAGTATATAGAGTCACATGGAAAAATAAAATATGTGATCCATTTTTACTTCATATTATTACTATTTTGATGACTTCTTATATGTCCTCTGTACACTTAAAAGCATATATTTTGGAGCCAGATACCTGCATTTAAATGTATGTGTGATAATCTCTTTGCATCTTTATTTCCTCATCTGTAAAATGAGGATAATAATACCTATTTCACAATTTTTAAGGATTAAATGAGATAATATGAGTAAAATGCTCAAAGCAGAGCCCGGAATATGATAATTCTAGTAAGCAGTAGCTATGAATATTATTGTTATTATTACATCCTGCTGGTTGCTTCCAGATAAATCCTCACAACACACTCTGCTCAGAAACCTTAAACAACCTTTCCATTTAAAAAAACTCCTAGTCCTTAGATGAAAATTGTATTCAAGCCAACAGACATTACTGAAGATCTCGTTTGTTCAAGAAAGAGGAATTGAAAGAAATGAACACAAACGGTTCTGAGCTGCTGCAGTCAAGGAAGTTTCCAGTAGAGTTTTTATAGGAGAGAGGATGCTGTCCATACTTGAAATCTTAGCAGTGCAAAACTCAATTTTTGAGTTATTCTTTTTATAGGAAGACACAATATAAGCACCCCTGCCTTTCATTTGCATATATGGACAAAATAGATGGGCATCTGCCTAGAAATGTAGGGTACCTGCAACAGAGGGATCAACAGTGAACCACAGCACCTACAAACAAACCAACAAAAAAAGATGCATTATCCTGTCAGGCATTTGTAGAACATGTTACAAAGAAGCCAAACCCTCTGAAGCTTTGCTTTACCTGCAAACAACTTTGGGCATTTTTACTTATGCTGCAATTGATTTTTCCTGCCTATGGGAAAAAGACCCCAATATCAATAAATTATACCCAATATAAAGTGCCATGGGACAAGGGCATAGAAAAGGATTAGCAGAATTTGAACATTGAAAATTTCAGACTGGATGTAAACAGAAAACAAAATGTCTTAATTATAATAGGCTAAAACTTCTCACAATTTTTTTCTTGGAGAGGTCATCAGAAATGAATATCAGAGCTGTGCTATATCCTATGTATAGATTACAGCATTCTCTCTGCTTAAGTGAGCAATAAATTAAGAGAGTTCAAATATTATGTTGTAAATTTTGTTAATCTCAGATTAACTTATGTGTGTTCTTAGGAAGTTCCAAATTATAGAACCTTCTTAAGGGGTGTTAAAGGAGCCATCTGAAACAATAGGATGCTTCCTTAAGACTGGAGCCAAGATCTTGATATTTAAAATGGATAAAACTATGTAAAAAGCATTGGCTACAAAATGTTCCCTTAACACTGTGGGAGCACTAACAAGGGACTTCCACAGAGGCCTTTATTTTCTTTCTGCAGTATTATCTGCCATTTTTCCTCTACTTCCCTCGTAAATTCTATAAAAATAAACTTAGTTCCCCTCTGTGGCTTAGGTCAAAATTTCTCAGGCCTGGAATATCCTCCCATAGTCTTTATCACTTACTGAAATATTCTCTCTCCATTGGTACCCAACTCCTACCTTTGCATAACATCTTTCTTGATCATCCCAATCTAAAGTTTCTCTTATCCTCTAACAATTGTGAGCCAGTTAAAAGAAGTCACCGTATTGGTTTATCTTTGCCCTTTCCCCACCAAACCTTGCATAATGATGTTTGTTAAATAAATTTTATCACTTAAGATAAATAAAGTTATCTTAAGTGATAACTTAATCTTTAAAATTAAAAATTGAAAATTTGCCTAGAGAGAATTTATAAACTAAAATAGGTCCTGTGTGAAGTTGTGAGCCAGCTGAAGTTATACAAATGCTACCACGTTGTGATCTTTTTTTTTTTTTTTTTTTTTGCACGTATGTATATCTCATTTTGCCAGAAATATGTAAGATCTTTGAGAACAAGAACCATTACTTAAGATTTTTGCAACAGTTCAGTCTTTGGTTCAGTTGGGTTTTCGTTAGGTTACTTTGTTGATAGCCCTCAGAAATGCTTAGGCCAAAATGTAGCAGTGAAAGACAAGCCATCTCATGACAAAGGTGAAGTTTAATAAATCTTGCATGTTCATATAAGAAACATTTCCTGGGGCCAAAATCTTGAAGGGCAAGGTCAAGGATGAGGTGTAAGATGAGCAGGCTATTGTACTTTCTGCACCTATAGCCCTGCCTAAGGAGAAATTCAACCCCAGCTCCTTGGAATAAATCGCCTGAAGCTGGCACATCTCCTGTTGATTCATTACTGCTTCTCAACCCCTGAAGTTACAGACAATTGGCTGCCCTGGGGTAGGGACTGGACCACAGAGCAGCCAGTTCATGAACTTACCAGTAACCAGTGGAAAAATTCCTGAGCTGGGGTTCAGATTCTCTTTCTCAGGAGCCTTTGAGAGAGAATCAGGCAGTTAATAGGAATAAATAAAACTGAAAGTTTACCTAGAGAGAATTTGTTAAGTAAAATAGGGCCCATGTGAAGTTGTGAGCCAGCTGAAGTTATACAGAAGCATAAACTGGGAAAGTAGGTGTTATGAAGAAAAGCTCAGTCGATAGCAACAGGAGAACAGAGGGAACACAGTGAGGTGCCACATCCCATTAATGGCAGAGTTGTAACTTAGCAATTTGAAAACTCTTGCTACCTAATTCCTATAACTATCTGCAAGCTCCAAACTCAGAGAGGTGCTGCCCTGAATGCATCTTCTTGGATGTCTATGAAACAACATATCCCTTGGAGCTCCCAAAGACTCTTTGAAGTGGCAAACTTCCCTGATCCCTTCTTCTTGAAGGAAGGCATCAATTGTTGCCAAAAAGCTTAGCTAAAATTTCTGGAAAAAACACAAGGCTGTTAGAAATTGTCTGTGGTGTCCCCGATGTCTGCCTCTTTGCCTTTGTCCTAATACAGACGTATCCTCTGTCTTCCATGGCTATTGTTTCCTACTCGTTATAGCCAAGAAATTTCCCATAGAAAAAAATCTTAAATTCATTCACACAAAAATATAAATGACTTAGGGCCAGGCACGGTGGCTCATGCCTGTAATCCCAGCACTTTTGGGAGGCTGAGACTAGAGGATCACTTGAGGTCAGGAGTTTGAGACCAGCCTAGACAACATGGTGAAATCCCGTCTCTACTAAAAATACAAAAACATTAGCTGGGCGTGGTGGCTGGTGCCTGTAATCCCGGCTACTCAGGAGGCTGAGGCAGAGAATCACCTGAACACAGGAGGCAGAGGCTGCAGTGAGTCCAAAAAGCACCATTGCATTCCAGCCTGGGCAACAAGAGTTAAACTCTGTCTCAAAAAAGAAAAAAAAAAAGTATAAATGGCATAAAAACAGCACCAAGTATTGGCTTAAAAATAACACCAAGTATTGGCATTTAAAAACAGAGCAGAGGTCTTGCATTAAAAGAGTGAAGTGCTTATGGTGGAATGCCAGATTCTCCCGAAGGTGTGTGCTGCACTGACTCTGAGACAGACATTAGTGTGCCTGGGGTTTAGGAGGCAGTGCTCCTGGGAACAGCATGTATGAAAGAGATGGTAAGGAAGCAGGTTTGGGCAGAGGGAGAAGTTGAGCCTTGATGAGGTCTCAACACAAACCTCAGACTGTCTATTAAGGGGTTATGAAGATATGATGCTCTTCCAGAGGTTGCTATGAGTTGGTGTGAAAAGACCAAGCTTTATATCACTTATTGATCAGTCATTGACACCCCAGTAAGCAGAGGTTGAGACAATCTCCAGCGGGGCTGACAAGTGAATATTGTCTTTCAACAGTGCTCTTACCAGCTGGAATAAACAATCCTTTATTCTGGAAGGGCCTCTGGACACCATGACTTCCATCACATCCAAAAAAATTCATCAAATATCTTGGGGTTGGAAAAAGGAGGCAGGCAGAAGGATCTTTATGCAGTAGCACTAGAAGATTGCCCCATTTACATTGCCTGTAAATATACGTGTAATAAAACTGTTTCCTGACTGTATTAATGGTCCAAATGAGTAAGATATAAAGAGAAGAAATGTAAAGGGCTTTAGGACCATTGTGATACCCAAAGAAGTTTTCACTTTTAAGCCACATGCACTGAAAATTGTGTACCTTTGACTTCATCCACTTTATCAGCAGTGTGATTTTTCTTTCTGTTTGTTGTTGTTGTTGTTAATGGCATCATCTTTAATTAATTAATGAGTCACAAAACTAATATTTTATCAATAAAACCAAAAGAAGAACTACTTTATGTTAGGTATAAAATTTTCTTTCATTTCTCCTTTGATGTCTCTATTTAGTTTGCCTTTTCTAAATGTGTTGGGCAAATTCTACCACTGTGAAGTTGAGGTTATGAGACAGAGGGCCTGGCCTTCTTCAAGTAGCCTTTGCTCACCCCAAAAAACTTATCTGGTGGTTCCAAGGAACAAATGGCTTTTGCTGGGCTCTTCAATAATATGATTTGCATGCTTGAAATGAGATCGCCAAAGTAATTGTAGAATATTGCTTGCCATTACCGTCATTAAAAACAGGCAGATGTAGGAGCACTCCCAGGGAAAATCTTCCTGCTGGGTTTTCATGGAGATAAGTGCACAAAATCCACTTTTGAAAAGATGTTGAATGGAATGAATTTGCCATTCACTGGCTGTCTGATGATGATTTGCTTGTTAATTGGAAGTTTAGGCTTTAGAGAAGCCTTAACAAATTTGATTGCTAAATTCAGGAGGTTTACTCCCTCCTTGCAAGTCATATTCAGAGGCATAAATCCTGCTTTTTGCATGTGTGTCTATGTACTCATTTAGAATCTCTGTGAAAAGAAACCAATCCCTAACCCTTTTGTCAGCGGCACTTTCCAGAATGACTTTACCAACAAACAAGGACAAAGCATTTTGTCCCTTTGTAAGCATCTCTAAGGCCCAAATATTTCCTGGGAGGGGAGAGGACAGACCTATGAGCTAAGCTGAGATAAAGGTTATCTGCACACATATGTCTGACAGTTGTCCCACACTATAATGCTAACAATGGTTAGGGTGGACCCCACTTGTGGACACAACTTCATTTTTATTCTAAATCAGCTCTACCGCAGTTAATAAATTCAAGTAAAACTTAAAAAAAAAAAAAAGCATGTTTGGAAACCCTGCTGTTTTCCTTCTCTGTTCAGACACAATGCTAAGTGTCCTCTAATCTAAACAATGCCAAGTAGCTGGCAAGGTTAGCAGCCCCCTAAGAAGGGTCTTACTTTATTTTTGATGGCCATCATTGGTCATCTACAAAGTGACTTTATTCATCCCTGTCATCACCTATCCAGATTAGTTTCCTCTATGTAATGACAAGTTTATTGCCAGCTAAGGAGAATGACAATTGCCATGTGGAACTACATGAGCAGTTATGTAAACAGTATATATAAGAGCACTCACGTGGTGTCATATAGCATTTCCCAGATCTTACAGTTCAAGAAGAGTAGCTACACAGCCCTTTCTTCTTATCATCCTCAGGAATTTCAGTGTGTGCATTGCCTAATAAACCTGTGCCAAATGTTATTTATATAGCCAATGATACTGGCATGGAATTATACATACCATAAATATAGGATGAATTCCAGGCAGAGCCCTACAAATAGTAACCGTGTTTTAAATATTTAGTAAATTAAAAACCTCTCCATGATCCTTGGTCCTCTGAATCTCTGTGTCATCTCAAACAGCACATGTAGGCACTCCTAGGCTGTAACAGCCAGGAGGAGGTAAAACTTGCCCCTCTGAGAATTTAAAACTCTAGTCTAAGACTCTTCTTCAGCGTATGAGACAGAGACCATTGCCGTTTCATTCATTTATTTAAAAGTATTTGTTAAGTGTCCTCTATGTACCCATGTTTTTGTAAATGCTGGGAATATAATGGTGAGGATGGCCTCCGCTTTCATGGAACCAGCAGGGATGAAACGCAACTGAACAGCTGTAGCAGTAAAGCTTAACAAGGACCCACTGTAGCAGAAGAAAATCCAATCTATTCAAAGAGGTTTAGGTTAAGCCTTCCTGGAGAAAGTGTCCATTCAGTGGGCACCTAAAGAATGACTACATGTGAGTTGAAAGGAGAGGAGGGGCAAAAGACAATTTTGGCAGAGAAACATCACGTACAGAGGCTCAGATACAAGAAAGCATGTGACCCATTCAAGAACTGGATGACGTTGGTAGAGCTGAAACATAGCATGGGCATGGGGAAATGGTGGTGCTGGTGATGGGGATGAAATGGGGGGTGAGGAGGTAACAGGTTGGTGCATGAAGAGTATTGGGTTGCATCATTGGCTCTTCACGGAGTGATTGTTCAATAAATATACGTCAAATGAATGCGCGCATGTGGTTGAATGAAATATCAGGACATACATGAGATTCTAGGAATAATAATGACCAAGAAGAAATGCTTACTGTGCTCAGGGTTTAGGGAGATAACCAGGTCCCCTACACACCATTCCCGTAACTCTAAAAAGGGACCAAAACTAATCCTATGAGGCAAAGCATGTATTTACATCAGAGATCTCAGTGGAGGTCAGTCATCAAACTGCACTATGAAGCTTTGCTGAGACCATGGAGACAATGCCTTAATGAAAATGGGACTCAAAGTCTTTGCCTCTGACTTGCCCTTAGCACATCCCAGAGTGCAGCTTCTCCCTGTAAGGACCCAGCTACTTACTCACAGAGTGTCCAAATGCATCATTTCTGATTATCACGTGGGAAGTTAAAACAGATAAGATAAACACTATTTCTAATTGTTTCTAATTATATAGGGAAATTGAAGATAATTTTAAAACCTTTTAAATTTTATAACTTAAAAAAGGGAAGAGCATTTTCCCAGAAGACTTGAAAAAAAGAATAAAAAACCCCACAAGGGTAGAGAATCACAGAAGAGAAAAAGAAAAGAATTTCTCCCTTCTGCAGGCTACCCCTCTATGTATCTCTAATAGACCGTTTCTTACACCACAGCTCTCTGAATGACGCTAGTCCTAAAACAAGGAATTTAATCACCTCTGAAGTCTCAGCCACACCCCAGAGGCACAGGGACGCATCCTATCACAGATACACACTGCTGCTTGCCTCGGATATGAAACAACCGATCACTGATGTGGTTTGATATGAAAATAATGCTAACGAGACCCTTGGCTGCAAAGCAGTGACTCCAGGGAAGCAGGGTTTGGAGACAGGGTCTCGTGCCATTTGAAAGCAAAGCAGCTCTCTGTCCCCTCACAGTAATTGAGTTTAGTTTCTTTTGAATTTCAAATTATAGGAAAGTAGTGCATAAGATTTTTATATTTATCAAAGAGAGGCGGAGTCTTATAAAGGCTGAGAAACCACACACAAATCGTGCAACAATCCTGGTATCCTTCTGAGTTTCTTTCCATGGAAGATTTTTAAATAGACATCAATGGCTCCCCAATACAACACATACACATACACACACCCCCCCCCCGACACACACACCCTGTACAATAATGCCATTTTTAAGGCATCGTTTGCTCCATATAATGCTAGAGCAAATTAGTTCATTCCCTTTAATTCTATAGTAGGTAGCTGCTCTCCTGTAGCCTATGGATTTAGGATAAAACAGAGAGTTTATTCACCAGCCTTGAGGGGTTTTTAATACAGCAAGCAGAGCTAGAAAAGAGTTACAAAGTTTTATCCAAGGTCAGCTTCGCCTGTTAGTAGTAGAGCTGGAAATAAAAGCCAGGACTCCCCTTCTTTTTCCTGTCTTGTGTCCATTGGACCAAACTGCTTTCAATCAATAGGCAGCCAGTTATGACGGATTCACATTCTACCCGGTGTCAATAAAAACAAAAATCAAGTTTTAATCAAAACACATAACCAAGATCTACATTTCTCTTGGCCTCAATAAATCTTCCCCAAAGGAAGCAGGCTAAAATTCTTTACATTTAAAAAATGAGCTCCGCTGGGACTCCAAATTCCAGTTCGATTTTTGAGCCAAGGCATTTTTTTTCTTTATCATGCACTTGGTGCTGTAGTGTGATAAGAGCCCCATGCAGACCATAAAACTAATTTATCATCTGTAAGGTGTACAAAGAAAATGGTAGCTGCCTACTTGTCTGCTTGACATATGAGGTCATTTTTGCCGCTAGCTTTCTAATACTGAGCAATTTTATCAGCTATTTATATACATTAATTGTGGGTACCCATATGCTCAATGTTGTATTTAATAATGCATTGCATTGAATATGCATTCCTTAAGTTTTAGCATGCAGTGAACATCTTGCATTTAACTATTTGATTTGCCTATTAAAGCCCATTATTCAGCTATGCCATGTTACCTTCTCTCTCAACTGAATTTATGTTTCTTTAAATCTGGCTCACCCTGCTGAAACCCATTGAAATGGACAAGGCCACCTCACATGTCCCAAGGGCTCCAAGCAAAAACAAGCAGCGGAAGTGCCATGGTCCACTTAATAATACTCAAGCAAAAGGATTATTTGATGAATCCCTTTCCCCAAAGGACGGCAGCATATTCACGCTTCGCAGTGTAAATATAAATACAGTTCTCAGGCAACAGAGACACAGAATGCTAGATAAAGTGTGAAAAATACCGCGGCAAACAGCTATGCCAGAGTGATTTCTTAACTAGCAAGGGGGAATCAGTTCAAACATCCAAAGCAATCCCAACTCCCTCCCCTCCCAGCCCTCCCCAGTTTCATCCCCCAGGAAAGAAAGCAAAGTCCAGTTCAGCTGGATCCTTGGCCAACTGATTACCCTAGCCATCCCTTCTTACCGTGAATACTCACTTCCTGATAGGAGAAAAGAAGCCCAAATCATCATCCATCTCAAGAGATATCACACACACAAGCTCCCCGTCACAGGTGTTAGCATTTGCATCATAAAATTAACTGTTTTAGAACAAGACCTTAAATGGCCCTGATCAAAGACAATTTTTATGGGTATACTAATCTATAAAGTAGCGTCCCTTGAATGCTTTGGCTCAGAATAAATTTTCAGAGAGGATTTTGTTACCCAGCAATACGAAGGAAAAATATAGTTTTTATCCCAAAAGAAAAAAAAAAGTCAAGGAAGCCAGGCTCCAGTGAAATGCAGCACAAGTTCTGGAAAGGGAGTGCCAATATAGGCAAAACCAGCTCAAGAGCCCAGATGGTGAGGTGGGCAGCTGACCAAACAGTAAAGAAGTCCTGGAGCTTGCGGCCTGGGCAGGCAGACAGTCATATTCCTCCTCTTGTATAAATCTGTGCTGTATAAGGTATGTATCACATAATCTGACAATAAAGTATGTATGGAGGTCCTGCTAAAACTGGGTAATTTGAAACTACACACAAAATAACATGGTTCCTTCCAAATCCTTCACTCTAGGTCAATGTATGTGTCCTGATTCTGTATCTGCTGCTGCCACCTATATGTACAGAAGACTGTCTATAAATTCTGAAATGTTCTCATTTTGTCTACACCTATAGCTTTCATGTAGGATAAGTAAGATATAAAGAGCAAACTGTGATGAACACCCATATGTATTCTAATTATGAAGCCACCAAGCAGGACTATCTCACTTTGCTCAGCCTTACCAGATATTCTAGTGCTAAATCTTTTTATTTGACTGGATAATGAGTTAAATCCCCCTTGGCTAGTTCCTGTGATACTGTTTTTATCAGCATGATTCATAACAGCCAAAAAGGGAAAGCAACCCAAGTGTCCATCCACAGACGAATGGATCCACAGTGGAATATTATTCAGTCTTAAAAAGGAGTTAAATTCTGACACATGCCACACATGGATGAACCTTGAAGACATTATGCTAGGCGAAATAAGCTAGACACAAAAGGAGAATTATTGTATGATTCCACTTATATGCAGTACTAGGGTCATCAAATTCAGAGAGACCGAAAGTATAATGGTGGTTTCCAGAGGTTGGGGGAAATAGAAAATGGGGAGGTAGTGTTCAAGAAAATGGGGAGGTAGCGTTCAATGAGAACAGAGTTTCACTTTGTGAAGATGAAAATTTTCTGATATAGATGGTGGTGATGGCTGTACAACAATGCAAATGTGCTTAATACTACAGAGCCATATGTGTAAAAATTATTAAGTGGTAAATATCACATTATGTATATTTTACCACAATTTTTTTAAAATTGAGGGAAATTAGGGCACAGACTCACAGGCCTAAGCTATGAGTCAATTCCTGTATTTTGATAGGAAGCCTGAAGATAAAAACTATAATCATTTATCATGGGAACATTGTGTCACTTCCTTGTGATTGGTGGACATTGTAAATCCCATTTTTCAGATAACAATACTGAACCACAGGAAGGCTAAATAACTTGCTAAGGTCTAATGTAATTTGTGATTCCTTTCCAGTATCCTTACTGGGAAAGCAACAGAAGCACTGCCAAACGTATTGTGCACAAACACTGGTCTATGTCTATGTCGTACCATGACACCCTCCACAGTAGCATGATCTCCTCCCTAGTCTAACTGCCCATTCCTTCCTCCCTTCCTACCCATTCAATGAGTAGATCCATTCAGATGTGTAATCTTTTGTCTAATCAGTTTGCCTTTTCTCACGTCTCCCTTCAGACTTAAGTCAAAACTGTACCTTCAGGGCCATTTTATGTGATTGTGGTATCTGAGAGCTAAAGAGAGTTCTTGCTCAATGACTGCTCATGATTCAGTTGACTTTGATCCATGATGCCCTTAGCCAATCACTTCCCAGAAAGGATGGAGAAATAGACGTGCACTTGCCTCAGAAATGATACCCCGTTCTCCAGTTTGTCACTGCAATCCATCCAGTACCATACAGAGCCACACTGGACCCTGAAGTAAAAGAAAAAATCAGTCATATTGATCCTGTCTTACTTTAAATTTTTGATATTTTATTCATGTTGGATTTTGGCATTGATTTTTGTTAAAATATTGCATTAAAACATTATTTTTGATTATTAGGGTTTGGGGTGCTCCCTTAAATGTATTTGAGACAAGTGTCCCTCATTCATCTCACTCTAGACCCAGCCCTAAATCCATTTTTCTTCATGACCAAAAAAGAAATGAAGGACAGAAGGAAGGAAAGAAGAAAAAAACAGAAAACATCCTTCCCTGAATCAGCTACTAAAGTGAAGTCAGGTGCCAGTCAAGTGTTCTGCGGATAAAAGATGAGAAAAGGATCAGCTATAACCCTAAGTAGAAAAGAGCCCAGCATAAATGTCTTTCATGTACATTTTTGACAAGATCGTTTCAACCTAAAATCAAAAGCTTATATTTAAACACCACAAATTGCATATCTATGAAAAATGAAGTCCCTACAGGCTAACTTTCTGCATTTTTGTTCTCTTTAAAGAAGGTATTAGAGCAATTTGGGTCGTCTTCTTAAAAGATTTTTATTGTTTTGTGATAGGTAACAGGAAGCTATCAACTGAGTATGTAGCCAACAGGTCAGAAAGAAAGCAATGTGGCTTGACTGCTAAGTATGTCAGTTCTGCCTTCAACTGACCAGAGTCTGTGTGAGTGTGTATGTGTGTTTTGCATCTCTCACCCCAGGCCTTGTTTATCAGCTCACAGCCAAGCAACCTGAAATAGCTTTGTTTTCTAAGCACTACAGAGCTTTTCTCTTTGACTAGGAAATCTGTCAGGAGACCTGGCAGAACATTCCCCCACTCAATGACAGTGGGGATGAGCAAGTCTGCTATCCCCTTTCCAGGGAATGAATTTGGAATCAGCTTGAGAACGCTCTGGTCAGATCTCAACGTGCAGGATTGTTGAGAGAGAAAAAACTGTCTCTTCATTCCTCAGGCAAGGCAAATGCCATCACATTGCAGACTCAGTGGGAGAGTGGAGATAATGAGGTATTTTGAAACAGCGGACATTGTCAGAAAGACAGAAATTGGGAAAAGGGCTGAGGTGGTGAGTGATTATTTCTCAAAGGAGCAATGGAACACAAAATGGGTCTCAGTTTGGGTTAAGCAAGGGAGATGAGAAAGGGAAGTGTGTTATGAATTATTTACCACTGGATATAGTTTAGCTTTGATCCTAGTCCTAATTGTGGAGTTGTCTTGGTGTGTAGGAACTGAAATAAAAAGAAGTTGCCAACTTTTCTGGCTGTATATTCCCATGGACACACACACACCCCGGTGTTCCTGAAAGGTTATCCATAAGCCAAGTTTAGATTCATTTATGAAGTGTATAATTCAACAGGCACTGCTAATGTGATCTACCTATAAATATTTTCTATATCCTGGAATAAAGTATCTAAAATTCTATCACTAGAGATGTGTCAATTTGGGTGAATCATTGTCTTCTCATTTGGTCTTTTTATTTGTGAGTTAAAAGGGCTCAAATCTAGAGGTAGCTCTTGTTAAATGCACACTGAAGTGTCTCTAAAAGACTATATATTTAATCTTTAAAATTTAGGATGACCATACACCCTGCCTTGCCCCAGACACTCTCTGTTTGTCTATTGTCCTGTAATAATTACTAGGAATTCATTTCATTTGTGAAAGTTATATTAAATAATGAATTATATACTCACCCTATGAAAACCATATTTTTAATAAAATCCATATTTTCAATCAGTCTGTTGGTTTGTTATTCTCAGTAACAGTAGATACTCTAGAGAAACACAACGACAACGGGTCCTTGGCTACTATGAATTTCTGGAAAGGGAGGACTAAGAGCACTGAAGATAAATGTATTCTATAATTTTGCTTTAGCCCTGTTCTAATCTGGAACAGTTAGGCTGTCCATATCTGGTTTCCAGCTTTCCTTCATCCCATGTGGAATGTAATGCAGCATTTCTCATGCTTCAGTAAAATCACTCAAACTATCAATTACAATGAACTGAGAGAAGCACACAACAATTAAACAACACAGGTGTGCAGGAGGCAGTACCCATCATCCATGAAGCAGAAACTCCTGAAGAGTTTACGAAAGGTCAGAATGGCCACCATTGCTGCTAACAGAAAAAGAATTAGGAGAAGCAAATGGGAAAAACCTGGAAAGTTTTCCCACAAGGAATGGAAGCTTGCTATTGACATTCATTCAGTGGCATTAATTGATGAGGTCTCATAGCAAACTTGATTTCCTTCAGATAGGAGGAACTTTGACCCTTAGACTACGTCAGGTGCTTCTGTGGGATTCTTCCATAATACTTACTCCATACTATCTTTCTCATAACCTTTGTCACACTTTCATGTTGTTATTTTTAAATTATCGATCCTTTGGCTAGAATTTACAGACCCCATGGTCATAAAATAATTGTCATATAGTCATAAAATCATTAATATGTAATAGGTCAGACAGGGATCAAAGCACTTTGCATGAATTTAATAAATTCTCCCCACCAATAACTTCTCAATGTTTTCTCCGCTCTCTTCTGATTTTAAAAAATTGGGGCTCAAGTAATTTTCTCAAGATTATACAGATTCTAAGTGGTAGAACTAGTATTCAAATTCACATTGTTTTGAACAATATGCTAGGTTATCTGCCTTGGATAGGAGCAATCAGGCTGTCCTATTCTTTACCGATGTTCCCCCAGAGCCTAGCATAGTGCTAATAAGGCTCAAAAATATTTACAAAATAAATGAATGTATGAGTACCTTTTACATGCTGGCTACTATGAAGGCACTATTCTCAAAGAGATAAATAAGTCATAGCTTCTGCTATTTGATAAACTCCCACTCCATCAAGTCCCAATGAAACAGGTAAAGCCTCATCAATAAAATAAAGATATTGAGTGGATGTTTTAAACTACTACCTCACACCACGTATTTTAAATTCAACAGCATTGTTGCTAGCTTTAAAATATTAGTATGATTGAGCTGAAATTTAGTGTGGTGTTTTGCAAAATTATCATGTTAGGGGGAAATACAGGAGAATTACAAGAAATGTACTAGGCTCAAAAGTTACTGATATTGCAATACAAATGCTGAAAAAATTAATAATTTTGCTGTTTGTTATTCCTCTTGAAGGTGCCAGTTTGTCTCTCAGGAGCAAGTAAGTAAGCAGAGGGAGTTTTGGACAAGAATCGTTGGGACAACTCAGGGTAGGAAGTGGAACAAGCCTGGATAGCTGGAAACAAATGATATACCTTGTAATGATAGCTGTGATACTTCAACACTTTAAAAATATGGTACATTTTCAGTTTTTTTAATCTTAAGTTTAATAAATAACTAGAAATTAGGTATAAGAACATTTATAAATGGAAGAAACAATACATGAAGACAAGATATCTATGTCTTTCAAGAACTTTGAAAAGGGCTGACTATATTCAATAGTAAAGAGTTGTGAGGGAGAAAATGAAATGATGAGAGTAATACTTGGCTTAAATGAATGAAAAATGAGAAGCCTCCAATTAGAGCTTGTCTGTGGGAAGGGGCTCAGTATTATGGCAGATGAGTATTCTTTTATGATTAACGTAAGAACTTTCCCAGTCATAAACATGCTGAGAATTATGTACTATGTCTTAAATCGTCTCTTGCTTGCCAATACTCTATAAGATGAATTCTCAACATTTAAGGAGACCTTTCACTTCCTCCAATCTCCAGCTGCATGTCAACTCCATCTCCACCACACTGACACCATGATGACTGACGTTGGTTTTGATTTGACATTTTAGCCGTTGAAATACACAGACACACTCACACTCACACGCACAGAGCCTTCAACTTGAGATTTGATTGGCATCAGTCATTTCATAACCTGTCTCTTGGGGATCGGACCAATGGACCTTTTTAAAGCTTGCCTTATTGAACTGACCCTTCTGATCTTGACGCATGATTCATACTTGCTAATCTTCTTGGGAGCCTTCCTTCCTCTTAACAAGCCTGCCATTTCTTTCTCTTGAAAATATTTTTCTCAAGGTGCGAGATGATTTAAAATGTTATTTTTATTCCTGTTCATGACTTTTGGGAGGAAAAAAAATCACATAAATGCATCAAAGAAGTAGCTATTCAATCTGATTCGTGAATTTTCCCAAAGGAATATAGACATCACCATATTTGTAGATTATATCCTAAAGGGACATGAGGATCCGATTCAACTCAACAAATTTGATACCATTAAAAAATGCATTTGGAAAGGTCTTCAGAGTTTAGTACAACTTTCCACCCAGTAAAAAAAATCTCTATGTCCTCTGTCAGAGTTAGCCTCTATGTGAATACTTTTTATTAATATAAGTTCATTTGAAAGCCAACCTTACTCAGCGTACTTCTACCTCTTGAAATTTCTTCCTTCGTTAATTTTGAAATCAACTTCCTTTAACTTCTTCCTCCCAAATGCTAGGTTTGTTTTTTTGTTTTTTGTTTGTTTGTTTGTTTGTTTGTTTGTTTTCATCTGGAACCACAGAAAGTTAAGTCCCATCTCTCCTCTACATGATACCTCAGGGCTGACCTAAGCTGGATGTCCACAGTTTCAAAGATGTATGTTTTTCTCTTCCTAAACCCAGAACAATTTTCTTCCTGCCCTCATTCTTTTTTTATTATATACTTAAATTTAATTCTTTCTAACTGAATTTTCTTTTTTTATTATTATACTTTAAGTTCTAGGGTACATGTGCACAACGTGCAGGTTTGTTACATAAGTATACATATGCCATGTTGGTTTGCTGCACCCATTAACTTGTCATTTACATTAGGTATTTCTCCTAATGCTATCCCTCTCCCTGCCCCCCACCCCATGACAGGCCCCCGGGCTGTGATGATCCCCACCCTGTGTCCAAGCGTTCTCATTGTTCATTTCCACATATGAGTGAGAACCCGCCCTCATTCTTTACCACCTCTCACGTTCTCCATGGAGGCTCAAAGACCCACCTTGTGAGAGGCTCTGTGACCATACTTATAGGTTCTTTTAGTACCCTCAAACATGGTTCATCTCTTGCTGTCTTGTCATCTTTATTATACTCTAACATCCTCTTAGTCGCAATGTGGTCTTCTTTAAATTCAGTTGGAAGATCTCTTTTTAAAGTGGAAGCAAAATATTGCCTGAATAGAAAAGATAATTGTCATTTATTGAGAAAATGTTTCAGAAACTGTACAAAATTCAAGGATGGTAAAGATACAAAGATGGGAGAAATACTATATCCACAAAAAATTTATACTATATTGGGGGAACAGAAACACCCTTAATATATAAGTAAATACAGGGCAAAATGATGCCATTCTCTCAAATGACTCAAGCTATGTACAATCATTTAGGAAGACAATGTGGTTTCTCTTCAATGGAGGAGAGGGAGGAGGAAAATATCCTCTGCCATGTGGAGTCAAATAGCAAACATAAAAAGCCACAACATGTGGAATTATCAATTACCTTTTATGTAATAGTTATACCATATATGCAATTTTGATATACTAATGGCCTCCCCCTCTATGATTCTAAATACCACCCCAGGCTATAATTTATCCCATAAAACTCTCTTACGATATTTCTTGCATGTAATGCACCCCAAATCAAAACCTATCAATGTGCCCTAATTTCTTAGGGGGTACAATACAATAATATACATTTTCAAGCTATCTTCATTCTTAACTGACTTTATTTTCCTACTTACGACTCTCAATATAGTACACTGAAAAAGATTTCAATTTCAAGGGGTTCCAGTTTTGTCTTTTATCCTTTTAATCCCTGTGTGCTAAAATTTCCAAATTATTGCCTCTCCCACCTCCTAAGAAGTTGCCTCCTCCTGAGAACCTGGAAAGGGCAGCTCATAACTCTAGCCCAGGGGATGAATATCCAGATCATGCTAGCAATGCAACTGTATCTCGTCAGAATTTAGACAAAAGTCAGTTGGAAGGTAACTGGCTCTTACACTGGGAAATTGCGTTGTTAGGAAACAGTAAGCAATGAGGTAAATGGAAGGCAAGCACAAAAGGAAGTTAAGGGGAGTAGGCAGACCATTGGTACTGTAAGCCAGCTGAAACAAGTAACAGAATGGTTTAGGCATGCAAAGGACCTAATAGAAGCAGAGACCATGTGGCTCCACCAGTAGCTGAGCGAACACATTCTACTCATATCTTGTCTATTCCGATCCTTGTGTGTCCAGAATTGGTGGGTTCTTGGTCTCGCTGACTTCAAGAATGAAGCCATGGACCCTCGCGGTGAGTGTTACAGTTCTTAAAGATGGTGTGTCTGGAGTTTGTTCTTTCAGATGTTTAGGTGTGTCCGCAGTTTCTTCCTTCTGGTGGGTTCGTGGTCTCCCTGACAGGAGTGAAGCTGCAGACCTTCATGGTGAGTGTTACAGCTCACAAAGGCAGTGTGGACCCAAAGAGCGGCAGCAAGATTTATTGCAAAGACTAAAAGAACAAAGCTTCCACGGTGCAGAAGGGGACTTGTGCAGGTTACCCCTGGCTGGCTCAGGCAGCCTGCTTTCATTCCCTTATCTGACCACCCCCACCCCCCCCACCACACACACACATCCTGCTGATTAGTCCATTTTACAGAGAGCTGATTGGTCCATTGGTCCAGCTGATTGGTGTGTTTTCAGTCCTTTAGCTGGAGGCAGAGTGCTAGACAGAAAAATTCTCCAAGTCCCCACTAGGTTAGCTGGATACAGAGTACTGATTGGTGCATTTACAAACTTAGAGCTAAACACAGAGTGCTGATTGGTACCTCCACAATCCTTTAGCTAGACACTGAGTGCTAGACAGAAAAGTTCTCCAAGTCCCCACTAGGTTAACTAGATACAGAGTACTGATTGGTGTATTTACAAACCTTGAGCTAGACACAGAATGCTGATTGGTGTGTTTACAATCCCTTAGCTAGACATAAAGGTTCTCCAAGTCCCCACTAGACTCAGGAGCTCAGCTGTCTTCACTCAGTGTATCCTGCACCCGGGCTGCAGGCCAAGCTGCCCACCAGTCCCCAGGAGTGCCTGCACTCCTCAGCCCTTGGGCAGTCCATGGGACTGGGCCCCACAGAGCAGGGGGTGGTGCCCATAGGGGAGGCTCCACTGTGCCGGAGCCCACCGCAGAGGGAGGAGCTTGGCCACGGAGGGCTGCAGGTCCGAGACCTCCACGGTGGGGAGGCAGCTGTGGCTCCTCAAGAATTCCAGCGGGGTGTATGCGGGCGGCAGTGCTGGGGGACCCGGCACAACCTCTGCAGCTGCTGGCCTAGGTGCTAAGCCCCTCACTGCCTTGGGCCAGCAGCGCTGGCCCGCTGCTCTGTGTGCGGGCCCACTGCCCCCATGCCCGCTGGAACTCGCGCTGCCCTGGTTCCCGCCCAGGCCTCTCCCTCCACACCTCTCCACAAACAGAGGGAGGTGGCTCTGGCATCGGCCAGCCCAGAGAGGGGCTCCCACAGTGCCCCTGCGGGCTGAAGTGCTCCTCAAGCTCCTCCAGAGTGGATGCCGAGGCCGAGGAGTCCCCGAGAGTGAAGGCTGCTAGCACGTTGTGACCTCTCACTTTCATGGATGCCTGAGCAAGACTTAATTTTATGAACTTTGCTAGCTGCAACAATGCCTATTATGGCCTTCCATTAAACTTCTTTTCTATCTGAGCCAGTTTTGGTGGGTTTCTGTTCCTTGTAGCAGTCTTCCTTGAGGAAGAAACAGCTGTAGGTTCTCATCACATTTCTCTTTGAGTCCAGCTTGCTGTTAACCACACTATACCAGCACAGCTTTGAGAACTTTGTACAAACCAAAAATTATGGGTAAGTTTATACAAATAGTAATATTTTGGTTTTAAATTTTTTTTATTCACTGCTTAAGGTTAAGTAATAAGGGAAGGAGAGTTGCGTGTTATTTCTTTTGCATAACAAAGAAATGGAAGTGCTTAAATCTAGAGACTGATGAAAAAAAGAAAAAAAATGAAGTTGAGAGATCTGTAAATGTTATCCCTCAAAGAAATAAAGTAAGTAGGATGTTATTTGAGTGTTTAGATATAGCGTAAGATAAAGTCAGGTGAGTCCTGAGCTACATAAAGAAGTCTTGTGCTCTGCATGTACCTGAAGTGATAACTAATCCAAGTGGTCAAAAATAAAGTCTTAAACCAGTGGATTTTCTTTTTTTCTTTTCTTGTTGGCTATGGTGTTTACTTACTGCAAGCGTCCCATTAGAGAGTCATCATAAGCCAAAAGAGAAAGCACAAGTGAAACAAATAGGAGGAAAAAGGATTTTTTTCACCAGAAGATACAAGCTTATTATGGTTCCCTCATAAATTATTCCATACTTCTATCTTTCCAAGCAAGAAGTCAGTATACTCACAAACACACATGATGGAGAAAATTCATTCCAGTAAAAAGTAGAAAGCAATAAGTAAAAGTCAGAGTCCAGGGTCATACTCTCATTCCTCATCTGTAAAAAAAAAAAAAAAAAAGAAAAAGAAAGAAAGAAAGGAAAGAAAAAGAAGAAAATGAGAAAAATGCCTGCATGGCCTCTACCCATGGGTTGAAACCTACAGGTTAAATTAGACTCAGATATGAATGTGAAAGAATTCTCTAAAATTAAAATATGCTTTAAGAATGTAAGGTACTGTTAAATGTTAAATATGTGCATGTGTGTGTTTGTTATATATAGAGAGAGAGAGAGCAAACCAGGAAACAGTAGGTAATAAAATAGTGTAATATGCTTCTTTTATCCTCACCCTTTCCCACTTCCTTTAAAAGTTTGAGAAGTAGTTATTAAAACTTCAGATGAATTCAAAGTTTGCTCATCCATAATGTCTTCATTGTCTCCTGGCTCTTTGAATGTCAATGAGTATATACCTCAAAATTACTCCTGTCAATTATGAAGGTCCTTATCTTAGCATTGATTTTTACATGCTCAAATCAATAGCAGGATATGGCCCAATAATTAATATTGGGAAACTAAATTGTTTTTTCCCAGGCATTTAGCTTTAGCCACAGAAATATTCCTCTTTTACTAACACTATGTCTTTATATTTTTCTCCTTTTCTTTATGTTCTTAAGCCAAATGCTCCCAAATAACAATATTAAATATTTTTAACTCGTCAAATGGTACCTACTGCATTTTTGTAAACAAGGCTGACACCTGAGTACTTATGAACACAGTATCATGTATAAAAATATTTTAAATGTATATTAAATTCTTTAGTTAAGACTGTCAAATTCTCTAGTTTTCCCTATTCATTCTCTAATTAACACAAAAGTGATATTGCTTAAAGAATTTTTTCAATAAATATTACTATATGCCCACCGTTGTTCGAGGTGGTAGGGAAACAAAAATGAACAAGACATTGTTCTTTCCTTTAATATCTTCATAACCCCTTATGTTGGAAAGAGACAGGCATAATGAACACATTGTGATCTATACAGTGAAAGATGTAAGCACAGCATGCAGTGCAGGTAGTTAGGGGTGCAGCTGGCTCGTACTGACTTGAGAGAGCTAACTGCATTTCTCTTTCCAACTGTGTTCAGTGACAATGAGATCTTGAAATTGGCTATGGTGACAATATTTACACTACAAGAATAGGCAAATGCTACAAATCAGCATTTTTATTTCCTCCGGAGAAAACCAGTTGTTAAACATTTAACCACAAACTGTCCTTACCCGTTCCCGGGGTAATAAGGAAGGGTAGGGGCTGAACAGGGAGACTGACCTTAAAATCCCTTTTTTATGGTGGGTACCATGGTGTGATTGAACAAAGCCTTTTATAAATTAAACTTTTGTTTATCTGTAGCAATTTAACAATTGTGGGACAAGGTCAATTGTTTGGAAGAACAGAACTGTGTTAACTTTAATTCTTTGAACAGATGACCACACTGGCCAAGAGGCAGTGTTAACTGACCATTTAAGTGTACAAATAAATATAATAAGTACATGTTCAACAGATAAGTTTTATCATTGAGTTAATTTCTATTACAGCATTGTCAAAAAAAATGACAATAATATTTTCTAGTGCTTTTAAGGCTTTACGTTATGAAAGTTTGAAACGTGTAGAGAATTACTGCAAAACAAACTTTAGTGATATTTTGTCTTTGAAGAGGCACAATCAGGTAGTTAAATAACAGACTGATTGTTCAAATTCAAATGAACTCCCATTAGGATAGAAAATCAAATACAGGTCAATAGATGATAAACCTCTGAGTTTGCTGTAAGTCAAAAGTCATGAGTTTCATGTGCACCCTAAGAGTAAGCCAGAATAAAAACTTCACCGTGGTGATCCAATTTCCTCTCCCTAGGGAGCCACAGCCAGTGATCTTGTCCGTGCCACCAAGTTTTTATTATTTTTTGTATTATTACAAAATATAGAGTCAGTTCCAAAAACCTGAAGAAGATAGTTCAGAAGAAATAAAATAGGAGTATAAACCTGTCATCCATACATTTTCTATAACATTATAATGTACTTTCATTCACGCCTATATTTATTTCTATGCTTATGTGTGATTATGTTTCTGTAGACGTAGACAACACAGTAGAGTTAAATTTGAAACAGCGTTTGTATATTGTACATATCTTTCTGTATTATTATACATTATAAGTTAAACAAGTTTTTATGACTCACAAATTTTTGAGTGTATCAGTCACTTGAAATTCTTTTTTTTTTTTGGTGCCGCTTTCTGTTTTTAAAACATTTTTAATTTTTATTTCCATAGACTTTTGGGGAACAGATGGTGTTTGGTTACATGAATAAGTTATTTAGTGGTGATTCCTGATATTTTGGTGCACCCATCACCTGAGCAGTGTACACTGTACCCAATTTGTCCTCACCCCATTCCCACCCATTTTATCCCTCATCCACTCCCACCCATTCCCCCGAGTCCCCAAAGTCCATTGTATCATTCTCATGCCTTTGCATCTTCATAGCTTAGCTCCCACTGCCGAGTGAGAATATATGATGTTTGGTTTTCCATTCCTGAGTTACTTCACTTAGAGTAATAACCGCCAATTCTATCCAGGTCACTGTAAACGCCATTATTTCATTCCTTCTTATGGATGAGTAGTATTCCATGGCGCATATGTATGTGTGTGTGTGTGTGTGTATATACATACACACACATACGCATACGCGTATATGTGTATATACACACACATACACGTATGTGTATATGTGTATATGTGTGTATACACACACATACGTGTATGTGTATATGTGTGTATACATACACATACGCGTATGTGTATATGTGTATACATACACATATGTATATATACATACTCTGTATAATACATATATACATACGTATATACAATTGTGATATATACATACAAATACATGTATACATATATATGTATATGCGTATGTATATATGTGTGTATATATATCATAATTTCTGTATTTCTTTACTCGTTGATCGATGGACATTTGACTGGTTCCATATTTTTGCAGTTGCGAATTATGCTGCCATAAACATGCGTGTGCAAATATCTTTTTTGTGTAACGACATTTTTTCTTCTAGGTAGACACCCAGTAGAGTCACGTGAAATTCTTTGTGAATTTTCTATTCATGTTCTTTGTTCAATTTTTTTTGAGAGGGATAAGACCTTCTTATCTAGTAGGTGTGCAAATTATTTTGTTTATATGTTACAAATATTTCCTTAATGTGACATCCTAATAAATTTTAGGGTCAATCCTGCTACAATGTTATTTTCCTTCAGACACTTCCCTATTGTAAAACAAATTCATTTGTTCTCTCTTACAGAAAAAAATCACCTCCTCAACTTATGAATTTTATTAGTAATAATGACAACAGGGATGCTTATTATGTTAACTTGTGTTTCTACAATGCATTGAGCTTATAGTACATTTATAAAGTACCAGTGAGCCCTTAGCAGTGTTATGTTCCCCATGTAAGTTGACATATATTATAGGAGTATCATAAACTAAATACACTTTATTATACTTAAAAATAATTTAAAATTATCTCTCAAAGTTAATGTCTATTATAGATGAGGCAGTTGAGACACAGAAAAGCTACATGACTTGCTCAAATCCACAGAAAGTTATTGAAAATAATCTCTACTAACTCCAGACTCATTATAGTGTTATTATTTTTACCCTACCACAAGATGATCCCCCAACTGGACCCAATCTGTATTTCTGGCATTATTTCTAATTTCTCCCAATGAACAAGTCTGATTTCTCATCAGCATGACTAGGACTTTAACACCATTTTTGTTTCCAGCAACCTGAACTTGCTCAGGCTGCAACTATTCCTCTAGCCATGCCTTCTCACAACCTCTCCACATACCTGTACCATTCATTTTTACAGATGATCTCAAGTTCAACTGTTTCCGTAAGGTCTTCCCTTATTTCTTAGATCTGAAATAACCTAGGACTTATTTTTATTCATTTTACATACAGTTAGGTGAGGAAATTGAAGCACATTACATATCATAGGACTATTTTAGGCTCTGTATATGGATTGGTATAAACCTTACAGAAACATATTTTGGCTTATTTATGTTTCTCTCAGCAACAAGGACAGTATTGCACATACCCCAGACATCTTATAAATGCTCGTTGAGCAAAGATTCTCTATGCTCACTGTTACCAGATTATTATTTAGCTTCTCTATCACCTGCAT